>NC_090267.1:326075111-326675736 GCF_040414725.1 Anabrus simplex | reverse complement strand
AAGATAAGAGAGCAAATTCATATCGACACTCAAGGCCGTATGCAGGTGGGGGAAGGGGGGGGATGGTGTTAGGGGAGTTAAAACCTCCTCCGAAATAAGTGTGAACTTGGCAAATTTAAACAGCATATCTGAGTTTTGAAATAGCCCATAGTAAATTAGAAAAATTGTAAAAAAAAAAAAAAATCATTTGCAAAATAAACAATCGAAGTTAACATATACAATTTGTGTCATGTTTAAATATTTCTTTATGAATATAGTTAACACATTTATTGAAAACATAAATGAAGATTTTAATTTTGGTGAGGTATACGGATTTTTTTTTAATGTTCTGAATACATTTTACATGATAAAAGGTCAATTTCCATAAACATACAGAAATATGTTCATGTTATCAAGCCATTAGAAGATTTTAAAAAATTAATCAAACCTCTAAATATTTTAATACTTAGAGTGAAACATACTCTTACCTCCATTTTAAACAAATGACAACATTTTTGTTGCACTGCACGCACATGTTAAAGCGTGTTATGACCACCAGACCACTATGAATTTCCATTTCAACTTCACCCGTTGAGTTGTAAAATGTACTGCTCTAAAACTATTTCAAACATTTCTGTCTGTAAAATCTATTTCCAATTCAAAAATATTTATTACTGTAGATTTTGTTTTCGAACACGCCCGCCCCCAAATCCTAACCCCCTTAGAAAAAAAATTCCGGGTACGACCTCGCGGACAATTATATGCATTTCCATGTAGTGCGAGTGTCCATACTCGATCAAAGGAGCGAAGAAGTTCAATGGCAAAAGAAGACCAGGAAAAAGACGCACTTCTTGGATTGATAATCTGAAAACTATTCCACTATTGAGCTGTTTCACGCTGCATCATCTAAAGCGAGAATCGACCTTCTTAGTGGAGGTGGCAATTGAAGAAGAAGAAGAAGTTTAATGAAGTATTTTTCGTGAAGGAATGAGCTTGCGTTCTTACAGTAATGTATGCAATGTTATGCTACTGACCTAATATACATAGATCACGAAGACTGATTGCCTTCGGTGTCGTTACCGGGTGTAAGGGGCTTTGCTGTGACCGAGACGAAACTAGAGTCAAAGACAGTGGAATTGTTTAAAAAATAGTGTTTAATTTCCCTATGAGAACATCAAATGCTCATGCAGTAAATACGTCTTAAGGGCCTCATACCCGCGAGGACTTTTAAACCTTCCTGACTGTGTATACATTGCCGGCCCCGAGGTGTAAGGGTAGCATGCCTGCCTCTTACCCGGAGGCCCCGGGTTCGATTCCGGGCCACGTCAGGGATTTTTACCTGGACCTGAGGGCTGGTTCGAGGTCCACTCAGCCTACGTGATTAGAATTGAGGATCTATCTGACGGTGAGATAGCGGCTCCGGTCTAGAAAGCCAAGAATAACGGCCGAGAGGATTCTTCGTGCTGACCACACGACACCTCGTAATCTGCAGGTGATCGGGCTGAGCAGCGGTCGCTTGGTAGGCCAAGGCCCTTCAAGGGTTGAAGTGCCATGGGGTTTGGTTTTCGGTATACATTATACGCGATGTGCCCAAAATGTTCGGTGGATGCTATCTGAAAACAGAAATGCAAATACATGTCCTTTATTATTCTTCAAAATAATCGCCATCCACAACAACACACGTTTGGCAACGTTCATACAGCTTCTGGAAACTGTCAGCAAAGGTCTCTTTAAGAATCAATCGCACAATGGCTGTCACACGATCTTGTTTTGACAATGTGTTTACCTTGGACTTCTACAGGTGACTCTTTCTTTCTCTCTTGGGGCCGGTGACCTTAGATGTTAGGCTCCTTTAAACAACAATCATCATCATCATCATCATCATCATCATCATATTTATTTCATTATTTCTTTCTTTGGCCGCGGGGAAGTCGGTGAACGCCATTCTATCTATTGCAGCTCGGATTCCGGATCAAACTGGGAGCACCAGGTCTCATTCCCCGTGATGATGGTGAGCAGAATGGATGGATCGTGATCATATATGGTAATGAAATCACCGGAAGTTTCCATCCGTTTTGCTTTCTGTTCGTCAGTCAACTCATGCGGCACTATCTAGGAACATATTTCCCACTAAACGAAATCATCGCGTACAAAGTGCGCACAATACCCTTGCTAATGCCAAATTCCTCCACCATGAAACATGAATTCAGTCTACGATTTTGCGTCAGCATTTGTCGCACTCACTCGATTATAACTGGGGACGACCCGACTGCCAACCAGAAAGTAGCTACCCTCAGTCGTTTCCTTCCATTCGCAAAAGGATTTGAATAACTTGGAAAAACATTTTCTGCTCACGGCTTCTCTCCTGTAAACTTGCCCCAACATTATATGCGTCTTCGTCGCCGGTTTTCCCAATTTGTAGCAGAACTTAGTGTTTACATGTTGCTCCATTGTAGTAGCCTATGATCCTATCGGACTACGTTCTGCTGGCTGCAGAACATATTATATCCCATGCTAGGTGTATGGCACCCTGTGTTCCTTAGGACAATGTCAGCCATCAGGGTAGATATCAATGTAAGCTTAATTGGTCTCTCACCTTTAACTTTCACTCTTCCCACTCTCTATTGCAGCTCGGATTCCGGATCGAACTGGCAGCTACAGGTCTCATTCCCCGTGATGATGGTGCACAGAATGGATGGATCCTGATCATATATGGTAATGAAATCACCGGAAGTTTCCATCCGTTTTGCTTTCGGCTCGTCAGTCAACTCATGCGGCACTACCTAGGAACATATCTCCTACTAAACCATCAATATCTACCTCACTAAAATTGATCTTCATTCTATTCTGTACCAAGTTTACTACCTTATACACTTGTGCCACCTTATCTTCTTTCGCAGCTTCTTCAACACCGTATATAAAAATATTTTTCCTCCTTCGTTCCTAGTTCCCATCCACCACTTCTCTCTTGAGTTTCGGCACCTCCCCCTCCAGCATCTGGACTTTCTTTCGCATTTCCTTCATCTCCACCTCATTTCCCCCCACTTTCTCCTTCAGCTCATCCACCTCATTTTTAACGCACTGTCTTAAGTCTTTTAACTCCTTGGAATGATCTCTTATCATCTCCTTTTATTGGTCTATCTGACACGCCTCCTTCACTTCTTTTAGTGCCTCTATCTCTTCCCACCCTAGGGCACCAATTGGGCCTGGGCCTGGGTTTATCTCTACTCCACCTATTATAAGCAGCGCTGTCAGCACCATCGCCACCAGCAGCCCTGCCATCTTCGCTACTTTCTCTCCCTTCATCCTCATACTCAATTCCGTTTTCTTCTTTCACCTGCATTGCCAACTTCCAATCCTCATTTGATAAAGTTCTAGCGCTATCCCCATACTTCAGCACACACTCAGCACATTCGCTCACACTGCTTACTCAACTGAGACTGGTGTACGGCACCATTCACTAAACTTTTTAGACACACCACGTATGTTTCGGGAGTTGGCTCAAGAATATAAGTAGGTTTAAACATCAGCATAGAGAAAATAGAATGTGTGAAGTAAAGACAATCTAAATTTGGATTAAGAAATTGTCCATGGGGTGGGGCTGATTAAAAACTTCAGTGATCTTATTAACAGCAACGGAAAACAGCAAGCTAGTGCACTCTTCAAGACAAATAGGCAAACAGGCAAGTAAATTCTGGTCTATGAAGTGTTGAAATAAGAAAAGAGAAAAAAACGATGCGCATATTTCACTCGTTTCATTCGTGTATTGCAGCCTGCTTAGGATTACAAGAGTCACACAGGAATGAATAGCAAGTTCGGCTTCATAACTTTGCAAGTATAAATGATATCTAATTGTTCAAACATACTGCTTCCAAGGTGAAAAGTAAAGATATTCTTCGACATTGGTTTCAATTATCGGTGACATCATGGTGAGTGGTCGGGGTGTCAACAAATTTTGTTGAAATCAGGATTGTCGCGAAACAGTAAAATTAGTATACTCCGTGATGCTAAGGTGTTACATGTGGTGTCAATACATTTATCTCGCAGAATTCTATCATACTAGCTACCAATGGTTACCATAACCTCCATGACTTCGTGCCCAGTTCAATTGAAAAATTGTTTTTATATTTGCAAAATGCCTTAACATATTCGGTCCAGTTGGATCAGAAATGACCGTAAACGCATTCAGAAGGATAGAAGGAAATATGAGGAATCAAAGTTGTAGGAGCCTGCCTAGGCCTTTCTTCACCACGTCCACAAATGAAGTCATCCATGTAAACTCTTTGTAATTTTTCTACAGTGCATTCAAATAGCTTCAACGAGTGCACCATCTCTTCTTTGAATTCAGATATAAGGAAACTCGGGACGTCTAGTGGATAGTTTGTGAATACAGGCATAAAAAAGCAGCTATGGCAGCATCAAGTAAAACAGAACAGAGAGTCATTTTTATAACTGTTTAATTGTGAACATCGTGTCTGTGTTGTCATCAATGATCGAAACGTAACCTAAGAATACCAGAAGGATGCAACTTCATTTTCATTTCTGCATCAGGATAGGAAAACCATTAGTAAAGCAGGGGAAGACTCTAGCAAGCTGCCCCACATTATTTGAAGAACCTACCTTATGTAAAAGCAGTAATGTTGAAGCAAGGTAAATCCCAGACGAACATATGCCAATCCACAGCGATGGAACTCAGGCGGTCCGGTGCAAACTAGAGAAGCGAACAGGTAAACTGCCATGGCGATGTAAGCAATTAGGTGCTTACTTATGCTAGAGCAAGGACAGGAACTGTTTCGTTGTATCCCATAAAGCATAGGACTTCAAATGTTATTGAAACAAGGTAAACGCCCGTAATAATTCACGTTCATTTCGAGAAAAAGTCTTTTCTTTCTCCATTATCATGATTACTAGAAATGTTTAACTGCAGACGTTAAGTACTTTTGTCCTCAATTGTGGACATGCTGTATTTCCTGATCTATGCGAAATATATTTTTGAAATGTTGAACAGAGTCTTCATGTCTCAATTTCTACTAATTCTGAATTTTTAAGATTTTTCCGCCCACTAGAAATAAATCGCGAACGAAAGGGCTAGAGTACCCAGTGCAAGAAAGTGGAGGCTTCAGCAAATTGGGACGTTACAGGCCAGCACTTCTACCTCGCCTGAGGAACCTGTGGACTGGGAGTCGGTTGTAGATGTCCCCGTGTGCGTGAGGGCGGTAGAATAACATCCACGGTAATCCCTGCCTGTTTTAAAAAGTGACTAAAAGGGGGTAGAGGGGCTCTCAACTTGGGAGCGTGGGTTGGTGGCCACGGTTCACATAGCTGAGTCCTGGCATTGCTTCTACTTACTTGTGCCAGGTTTCTCACTTTCATATATCCTATCCGACCTCCCTTGGTCAATTCTTGTTATTTTCCGACCCCGGCGTTAATAGATTTGCGGGGCCTAGGGAGTCTTTCATTTTCACGCCCTTCTTGGCTCTCGTCTTTCTTTGGCCGATATTTTCATTTTTCGAAGTATCGGGCCCCTTCCATTTACTCCCTCAGGGGATGAGGATGATTGGCCAGTTGTTCTTTCTCTTAAAACAATGATCATCATCATCATCATCATCACCTCCTCTCGTCTGTAGGTGATGAAAAACATTGTAATTTTAAAATCATAAATATAATCAATCAATACATTTCATTATTGCATGCAATTCGATCCGCTTCATTTCTTTCAGAAAGACATGTTCTACTTCATAACCATGCGGCCATACCCCCGATACAGCTCCATCCAATTTTTGCCTGCCTGTGTACCTACCTGTTTCTATGCTTGTAACGGGGAAACTACAGGAGGTATTTCAACCAAAATTTATATTTAGAATGTAGCAACTCGAGGATACTTTTAGGTACGGTACATGTCTATCAAGTCATCAGCCCGGAGGCTGGTTGGAACCGCAAATAACTTCACCGAAGGTTATGCAGTTATAATGAAACAGCACCACTCACCCTTTCCTAGCATCCAGACGCACTAGGCGTGATCCGAGTGTCGTTACTGAGGAGTACCCATACCTCAGCAGCTTCCGTACTGCCACAAGCTATAAATGAGAGAGACTTTTGTGGAAGCTACATTTTTCTATGGCCTGTGCCGAAAGACTGACACAAAAGTACTGCATCCTTTAAGAAATAATCGAGGGCGGGTTTAGATACATAAAATTTCAAAATAACTGAATGTGTTGGGGGGTTCATATGAGCATGAAAGGAAAGATCCAAATTTCTCCGTACATATTTGGTCGTAAGAAAACTATTATGGAGCGGTTTAAAGGTAATTCTAATTACGGTACAGCTTTCGTTCAATGCAAGATTTCAGTAGGATGAAACTATCGGAACATTTTAACCACCCCAAAAAGACGAAGACATGTAAGTGTAAAGTCTATCGAAGTAAGGTTATGTCCACAATGATAACTTCTCAAGACCTGAAATAAACCAGTATTGACTGATTTTTAATTATTGGTGTTTAGATCCCGCGAGAATGGTCCTTCCTCTCAATCCTTTGTCATAGAATGTTGGCTCACATCCTCGTCTCGCCTCCCGATGCAGATCGACGTAAGTCACTGACAGTGTAAACGACCTTCTTGTCAATGATGGACTCATTATGCTATTTCAAATATATAAAACTATAGTTAAGTGTGTACACACACGACCACCGCTCGATCACGTCTTGGACGATGAGTAACGGCATGGAATGTATGTAGAGGTGAAGTAAAGCGGGGGCTATGCATGCCCAAGTACCGCAATGGTAACCGTCAAGACCTTTGGCTAACAGTGAAGGCTGTAGTGAAAGCGAGAAGACTGGATATAGGTACACGGGCAGGAAAGGTAACCCGGCTTTCCTGGGCAAGCAGGACAGCAACCACTGCCACGTAGGTGAGGGAAGGATCCATAAAAGCTTAAGGAGGAAAACCCTCAAGAAAACTTTCACATGCCTGGAAATTGTAAGAGGCAGCACCCTACCAGGATAGGGACTTATGCCGATAACCTAAGTTAACCCGAAATATCGAATATCAAAGAAAAAATAGAAAATAGACGGATGCATCCTAAAGATACGATTTTTGAAAAGAAAAAAGCAGCCACATTATTTTTGGAACGTTCAGATTATATGGCAGATTGGGAAAATGAAGAAATAACAAGAGAATTGACTTGATATCACCTGGCAGTTTCGGGTGTTTGTCGGACGAAATGGACTGGCTTTAAATAAATTAAGACCAGAGATGGAAACACCATGCTATATTCGGGTCAAGATGACGACAACCACAGCAGGGGGTAATCATTGTTCTTGAGTAACATGGCGAAGAGGAGCTTGCTAGAATGGCGTACCATGTCGCAACGGATCATTATCACTCATTCTACGTCACTGTAGTACAATGCTGTGAGCCAACTGAGACAGCCAAAGGAGAGGAGGAAGAGTTTATGGTGCTTAGTTTACTAAATAAAAGGACCTAAATACGAAATTGGAGCTAAAAAACAATGCCTGGAACATATCATTGGAAGACATTGTATAGAGACACAAAATGACAAAGGAGGCTGATAACCTAGATTTGGCCCTTTAAAAAAAGCATCATCATCATCATCATCATCATTTTTGTTGTATGTTTGGGTTGGTTGTAGGAGGTACGATCCTTCCTTACTGAGCTTACCAAAAGGTGAACCCATTTCCTTCGATTACAAAACAAACCCAAATCAACCATCTCATTATAAAAAGGAACGGCCAGAGCTCTTAGCTCGATAAAGAGCAGATATTGGTAGTAAACAGTGTAGTGAGAGGGAGAGAAGGGAGGGCGAAGCAAGTTCAGCAGGCGATGGGGAAATTAAGGGAGACCGGCAGAGAAGGGGATCTAATTGAGTGGGTGGCACTGAGGCTCTGGTCATAGGTGACCCATTTGTTAGTCATGTGGGGAAAGTGTGTGGAGGAGAGGGAACCAGGGTAGCATGTTATCCAGGAATTAGGTTAAGGCAGATATTGAGGAAAACAGAAGGAAAGGACGAGAGGAAGGAGAAGGGCTAATGTTCCACGTTGGTACCAATAACGAAAAGCAAGCAGCAATAGGTACTAACATGCTTGGAGATGCGAGGGATCTGATTACGGCAGAGATTGTTATCAGTAAGATGCTGTGTGTATTGGATATTGACTGAAGGGTTATAAGGGATTTAAATGAAACTATGTATGGAGTGGGTATGTGGGAAATTGGGAGTGAAATTTGTAGATCGTAATGGGAGGGTGAGTTTTGTAGATCGTAATGGGTGAGTAGAAGATAGGGATCTACTTTCAGATGGCCTTCACTTGAACCGCAATGTTACGTAAAACTTAGGATGTTCGCTTAGAACAGTTTTTAGTGAGGTACATTCAGGGAAGCGAAATGGACAAAGAAGCAGTGATGACAGTATAGGAAGCAGAGAGTAAATTAAGGATGACTAAATTGATAGTGTTAAACTGGAAAAGTATTGTAAAAACAGGAATAGAATTAAATAATATTATAGATATGTATTTACCAGTTATTGCAATAGGAATTGAATCATGGCTGAAAAGTGAATTTATCGATGCGGAATTTTTCTCGGAACAGAAGTGTTTATCGTAGAGACAGGTTGGAAAAGATACGAGCGACTATTCATACTGGTGAAAACAGAATTCGTAAAGTACGAAGAAGTTAAGGATGAGATATGTAAAATTCTAGGCGAAAGACTTCTTTTTCTTCTTCTTTATCGTTTGTTTCTAGGAAATTGAATTTAGCAAATATGTCAGCGAAGGATAACGTGGTCGCAAACATAGGTAACTGACGACGGCCATATGAATTTTAGGAATGGAATCAATGGAAGGATTTGTATAGGTACTTGAAGACAGAAAAAGGTTTCAGGAAGGACATTTCAGGTATCATTAATGAACAAGGTGAGTGTGTATGTGAGGACTTGCAGAAGGCAGAAGTATTCAGTCAGCAATATGTAGAGATAGATGGATATAAGGATATAGTTCGGATAGAGGAGGCGACTAATTCTGGCGAATTACTGAAATTTACTATGATAAAAAATAACTAGGGTACAACATTCGAAAGATAGAAAGGCAGCTGGGATTCTTCAACTTCTTTAACATCGCACTAACAGATCGAAGGTTTTTCGACGACGGAGGGATGTGAAAGGGCTAGAATTAGGAAGGTAACGTCTGTGGCTTTAATTAAGGTACAGCCCTAGCATTTTCCTGGTGAGAAAATGGGAAATCACGGAAAACATCTTCAGGAATGCCGACGGTGGGATTCGAACCCACTGTCCCCCGAATACAAACTCACAGCTGCGTGACCCTAACCACATGGCCAAGCCGCTCTGTGCACCTGGGATTGATAACATGTCTATGAATATACTAAAGGCAATGGGTTGGGATATATTGCCATATTTGAAATAGCCTACATATTTGAGTACTGTTTTCATGAAGGGGTGAACACAAATGAATGGAGAATTGCTATAGTATGGTGATAAACATAAAGCGGATAATTACATGCCAGTCAGCTTGACATGTATTGTTTGCAAGCTCTGGGAAAGCTTTCTTTCTGAATATAATCGACAAGTTCGTGAAATTACTAACTGGTCTGATAGAATGCAGTTCGTGTTTAGGAAAGGTTATTTCAGTGAGCCTCAGCTTGTAGGATTCCAGCGAGATATAGCAGATATTTTAGATTCAGGACGTCAAATGGACTTAATCGCTATTGAACTATCCAAGGCTTTTGATACGGTGGATCACGGGAGATTACTGGTGAAAATGAGGGTTGTTGGACTACACAAAAGAGTGTTTGTATGGATGGCCATATCTCTAGAAAATAGACCTCAGAGAATTCGAGTAGGTGAAGCGGTATCTCATCCTATAGTGATTGGGGGGGGGGGGGAGTCCGACAGGGCAGTATTATTGGACCCTTATGTTTGATAGAATGCAGTTCGTGTTTAGGAAAGGTTATTTCAGTGAGCATCAGCTTGTAGGATTCCAGCGAGATATAGCAGATATTTTAGATTCAGGACGTCAAATGGACTTAATCGCTATTGAACTATCCAAGGCTTTTGATACGGTGGATCACCTGAAACCTATATATATAAATGATATGAGTAAAGGCCTGGAATCAGAGATAAGGTTATGTGCAGATAATTTTATACTGTATAGAGTAGAAAATAAGTTACAGAATTGTGAGCGACCACTGGAAGACCTCGACAATGTTGTGAGATGCGCAGCAGACGATGGTATGATGGTAAATGGGATGAAAAGTAAAGTTTTTACTTTCACCAAGAGGAAAACGGAATACCAGCATTCCTTCTCACGCAACTCTTCCATTTTGAAAAGACCTTTGACAGCATCATTAGGTCTGAGATGTGGAGAGCCATGAAGACTTTTGTCATTCCCAAGACATATATCGGTTTGATGACAACTATACATGCCAGGTTGAACACCAGGTTTGCCTGGGAGAACCGATTGAAGAGAAGAAGCAAGGATGACTGTTTTCGCCCATCTTATTCCTTATGGTTCTAAACGCTGTCATAATAAATGCAATGAACCATCGTTTGGGTATCCAGTGAAATATTGCTCAACGACTTAGATTTCGCCGATGGCATACGCTTGCTGGCTCAAAGCTCCAAGAATATGGAAATTAAACTTAAAGACCTAAATGAATAATGGAAATTTGGGATGAAGATTATCACTAAGAAGACGAAGGATATGCGATTGGGTATGAAAACATCACACTATTTCAGGTCGATTGACAGAGAAGGTAGAGTGCTTCTGCCATCTGGAGGCGTGGATGAGGATGTATCCGGCCATACAAGTAAAATGGTACCTTTATGAAGTTTCGTTCCGTATGGAGGTCAAATGGTCTCTGTATTAGAATCAAACTTCGGATATTTGCAATAATAGTAAGGTAAAGAAAGTATGTCTAGCTGTATACCAGTGAATCTTCTTAACTAAGCAAATGGCAAGAAAATCCAGACATTAATCTAGAAATATCTGACAAGTATATTAGACACACACTGGCCAGACAGTGTCAAGTGAGGAATTTTGGAAACGTTCACTCCAATTTGTCGATTGACCTGCAGATCAACAGAAAGAAATCGCAGTGGTTTGGACATACATTGCGAATATCTGACCGCAATATTGCCAAAAAGTCGCTTTTCAGTGAAATCCACGGGAAAACTGGAGAAAAAGAAATCACATGATGAAGTGAGGACATCGGTGAAAGAGGAGAGTCAGCTGTTGGATTACTGTTGGGGAGAATGGAATCGCATAGTTCAACATAGGACCAGATGGCGGAACCTGGCTTTTATCCCAATGCTCATCTTGAGGAGTTTAGGGAAAGAAAGAAAGAAAATATAGTTGAGAGTTGGATCACAAGCCTGGGATTCAACAGTTATCCTGAGAAAACAGTTGAATACTTTGGAAACGAAGTACTGGATATGCAGCCGCCAGCTTACGCTGCAGTGTACAGAGGGCAATGAGGAGATTACAAATATTCATGTGTTGAACGTAATCATACCACTTTAGTTCTCCTTTAATGCTGTTTCTTTAAGTCCCACTAACTACTTCAATAGTTTTCGGAGACTCCATGATGTCGGAATGATGAATCGATGAAAACATATCGGCAAAAACACTAAGGTGGTCGAGTTGAGTAGCTCAGACGCCTGAGCACTAGCCTTCTGAGCTCAATTCGGATAGTTCAATCCCGGCTTAATCCGGTAGTATTTAAAGGTGCCCAAATACACCAGCCTCGTATCGGTGCATTTACCGACAAGTAAAGGAATTTTTGTTAGACACCATTCCGACATCATGGAGTCTACAAAAACTATTGAAGTAGTTAGTGGGACAGCATTAAAGGAGAACTAAAGTGGTATGATTATGTTCAACACATGAATGTAGAACGTTGATCTCAAAAGTTGTCAAAGTGCACATATATACAGAGACATAAAAGAGGGAAGTCCAGAAAAATATGAATTGATGACGCTCACCAGCATATGAATGAAGTCTACAAGAAGGCATCCCGGTGTAGTATCCTTTAAGATTGCAAGCAGTTGGAAGAACCATAACATACATTGTTTTCCGTACTATGATATTCCTGATAAACAGTCCTACACTTCATTCTGTCTGCAGCTTGTGATGCCTATTAAGAATGCCTGATTGTCTCATATATATATTTCTCCTAATCTCCTTTTACCCAAATATTGGTAATACCGAACACACTCAGTCACATCCATTTCACTGACTCGATCAGTTCCATTTCCTTCTCCCTACCAGCTCTACTGATACCGACGACGCCTCAGAGTTCACAGTTTACTCGCCGAATTACATCGAGAAGTCTATGCCTTGTCATATGGAAATATGACTCAATCCCTCACACAGCTCCTTTAGTAGTCTTATATATCTTCCTCCTCCTCGTCCCGAACCCCTTCTCAGGAATGTGGTTATTACTTGTGGCACAATATTTCTTCAGTTCTTATGAGTTGTTTGGTGCTTGGACTCTAGATTGAAAGCTGTTCTGAAAATTTGTGTTATCTGGGAATTCGGCCTTCAACTCTCTTACCATTTCATTTGACCTCTACCATCAAATTTCGAAGTTTTCTCTTCTTACCATGTGGCCAAATGCAATCCTCTCATTGATAATGTCTTGCATTCGCTCCTGAAATCCCAGGTCCTTGATGATGGATGCATTGTACGTTTTTTTGGTATGTAGAATACGCAATAGTCTGCGATGGTAACATACCTCAAGGGCATCGAGTTTCTTACGATCGACTTCCTTTACTCTTCATATTTCTGACACATACAGTAACACTGAAAAACGAGAGTATTGGACAGCCGGAGTTTTGTCCGTTTCGTGATGCCGTGATCTCTACAGATTTTTGTTCACACAGCCGTCCTTTCCATCTCAATAATTCAGCGTATCTCGAGTGTAGAGCTTTCAAATTTTGATATTACTGATCTAAATTCTACGAACTTCTCTTTAATTTCAAAACCACCTACTCTCCATATTCTTGGGAGAATATAATTTGCTCGGTTTACTATGGTCTTTCTTTCGTATAATCGTTGGCCCAAG
Organism: Anabrus simplex; assembly: GCF_040414725.1. Lineage (NCBI taxonomy): Eukaryota > Metazoa > Arthropoda > Insecta > Orthoptera > Tettigoniidae > Anabrus > Anabrus simplex. The sequence goes on along the minus strand of NC_090267.1, from coordinate 326,662,669 downwards.
GCTTCACTCTCTTCCTTCAGCAGCTGGACGCCATGCTCTACCTCTCTATGCTAGCCGCAATCATGACTATGTCATCATCATATCTAATAGTTGTTACTTTCCTGCAATTTATGGCAGTTCCACCTTTATATCTTTCAAGTATCTGTCTCGTGATAAATTCCTTATACATATTAAATAGTACAGGATGACGTATACAGCCTTGACGCACTCTTGACTGTACATAGATCGAATTTGAGTATTATCCACCCTGATCTGAGTTTCACTGTTGCAAACATATACATTTCCGATAACGCCGATGAGATGGTTGGGGGCACTAATTTCATCAGGAATTCCCATAAAAATGGTTATTTTGCCGAGTCAAATATTTAATACTTAATAGTCTCATGTACATTCCTCCTATCTCCCTGGAACTGAATATCAAAATTTCCTAAAATATCCATTCGCATTCTCACAGACTCAACCAGTTCTATTTCCTTCCCTCTTGAAGCCTAACTAATACTGACCCGTCAGATGGAAATGAGGCTCCGTCACTCGCATAAGTTCAAGGTTTGACAACTAATGTACTCGTTCTTTTCGGTAAATTTCCGTTAATGAGGTTGCTTGTCTTACTAAGACTAATCCGAGCTCTAAATGGTTATGGTTTAGGAATATCCGTTAGATTCGGTAACCCTAGTCGCCTAAGCACAAAAAGGACCATGACACAGAATATGTACGAGCTGCCCGCTCCTGTCACATAGTAACTCTTATCCCAACTCTCAGGCCCACTTACTAGGCCACTCAGCCAATCCCCTTCCCTTCCCAAAATGTCTACAAACTGGAGCATAACACGGGGACCTACACCTAGTGGTGGATGTGATTATTATTGGTTTAGAGGAAAGCACAACTAGGCAACGATCCCCTCAAATCTGCACCTGATTCGTAGGCAACCTTCTTCTAATAGGTCATACAAGCACTCTCTTCTTTACCCGACAGACCTTCGCTTTTCTTAACCTGACTGCCTGAAAATCAGGTCGAGTTAGGCGCAACAAATATGTACAGACTGTAGGGCTTTGGATCACACAAAAACTCTGATGTATTTGTTTCATGCAATATTCAGTCAAAGATGTCATTATTTATTATCAATATTTATACATTGGATGTATATATTCGTATATAAGTTCGTGAACTTTTGAAGTACATAGGTCATATCTCACACTTTTAAGCCATAAAATTAAGTGAAATTATATAAGTACAGATTATATAAGTCAGGTGATATGTGATGTGTGCATTTCTGTTAGATGTAAGTAACTAAATTTTAAATACGCGTTTGTTTCAATCTAATACTTGTAAATATCACGCTGTGGTTCTGATTGCCTGTGGTATGGTGTGCAGTAGTAAGCAGAGAATAACAGTCAACTCTGTCCTATTTATTTCGAAAATAGCATCCTCGTAGCTGAGCATACTAAGGAATTTTGCATGATATATAAGTGGGAAACCCTTATTTAGTTCGATTTATTTTATTCCTTTAGAATAAGTTTAATAGAAATTAACATCCAAGACTTAGGTTGTTCAGTTCCGAATCATAGTAACATTTCGGGACTATCCAGAGCCGAATCACGTAGTTACAATCGATATGCAACTCACTTTGGATTAATGAAAAATGGGACCGCCAACCATATAAAGTCCTTTGTACCATGACAACGGGGACTTTTGCCTGATGCAAAATTAGCATTTTATGCTGTTTTCACATCCATGCATAATTACGCATATCGATCTTATTCTTTATGTGCGACAAACAAGTCTTGGATACAATTGAATGGATGAAAACCATAACGGTATAAGTGACATTTAAAAAAAATTGAGTTAAGTGCAGGATGTAATTCCGGGAGGATGTATCCTTTCACCAGCAAAGAGATACAAGTGATAGTGGTAATATTCTGCGCTCTAGTGATGGGTGGTATAACTACAAATAGCATGCTTTATATGAGTGTTGAAGATGTTTAAATGTCTTTTTCTCTAAATGACCAAAATGCTACTTATACCATTATGGTTTTCATCCATTCAATTAATACTTGTTGTGGTGTGTTATTTCTACATCCACGTAACTTTCCAGTTTACCTATATTCATTACCAAGTAACATAGGCTAGTATTTTATTTAGTGTTGCATAGCAGTTATCTTATTACTAGATCCAAATAACGAAGGTCTATCCTACTTGAACGTAAATATACATACGAGACTAGAGATGAAAATTGTCTATATTCCCTAAACATGATTCAGTAATAACGATGGATCACTCTGACGTTGTGTTGTACTTGGAATAATTAAGGATAATTTTTGAACAAAAATTATAAATTTTCTATCAGAATCTCATTTTTATTCTCTCTAAGAAATTTATCATTTTCCTGGAAAGTAGACCTAATATTTTCTCTTGCTGGATAAAGTCTAATACAAAAGAATCGCTGGAAGTTTATTTGATTTAACCAATTCATTTCTTTAAAATCTAATGAAATTACAACATATCCTTACTTATTATTATCCACTTTTAAGATTTTTAGTGGCCATTTCATTTACTACCCTCAAATGTATTTTGTTCTTACGAATATCGGACCATAGCGATTCTACTTCCCAGCTCTTCCTTGAGTATGCTCGTTGGAGGTATGATCATAAATGTCAATTGACTCAGAGAGTAAATATAAAAATGAAATTCTTTGAAATTGAACGTAATTCTGAATACTAGAATATCAGCATTTTATGCTGTTTTCATACCCACCGTGTATTCTTACGCATATCGATCTTTAAGTTTGTATTTGGTTGTATGAATCGTTTAGAGACATCACACCGAGAGAGTTGGCCGTGTGGTTAGGGTCGCGTAACTGTGAACTTGCATTCGGGGGATGGTGGGTTAGAATCCCATCGTCGGCAGCTCTGAAGATGGTTGTCCGTGTTTTCCCATTTTCACAGCTGTCAAATGCTTGGTCTTTACCTAAATTAAGACCACAGCCAGTACCTTCCCAATCCTAGCTTTTTCCCCATCCTGGCGTCGCCGAAAACCTTCGATGTGTTCGTGCGACGTTAAACCACTAGTAAACAAATAGACTTCAAGACGCGTTGTTTATAATTCAACACATTAAATAGACCCAAAATAGCACCGATGCATCCTTCTAAATTGTATAATACGGAACTATAGCACGGCCAAGAAAACATGGCTAACCAAAATTCAGCTCGTCGAGGTATGGATACAAATTTTGTTCTTTTTACATCATACAGTATAAAACCATGTAGTTTGAGTTGCTGCTACTGACTGTGTAGTAAAACTTTGTAGTTTCCTCTGTGTGCAACTGTAATATAAAATATCATTATATTATACCAAAGCTCAATCTATCAAACTGATAATTATGCACATCAAAATTTTGGATTTTCGATGTCATGTTTCCAGAAAAGAATTACGTCATATCATTCTGCATAATCTTATAAAAATAATACTGTACGGCAGATAAACATTTGGGTCAGAAGTGGTAAAACCCAATATTAAAAGTACTTTTTTCAAACTAATTACATGCTGCTTGAAAACTGTCAAGGCAGTACTTACATCCTTTTAAAAATGCACTTCACATATGTATGTAACGAAATATATCAGTAATGCACATCATACATTGTACGGGCTAATAACACAGTAAAATGAAGCGTGTTCTTTACAATCCCTTATTTAAAAATCAGATAAGTCTAAGTACTGTTGAGGTTCGATTCTCGATGACTGCTGAGATATTTTTACCACAAAATATCACAGTGCGGTGGTCTGAATTCTAGGCCATGTCATCGACTTGTCGAAGGAGCTGCCTGGCCTACTTCTGGGATTTCCTTGACTACGCTGGTGGAAGATCAAAGTAGGATCGAACCAACTTTCGGGATATGGAAGTTCGGATACAGAGCGAAAAGAAGTCCAAATATTAAGCAAATGGTTACATCTTGATTGTGGATACTGAAAAAGAAAGTTCAAACAGACATTTTTATTTTAACTTTATTTTTAATTCTTTGGTCTGTACAGTCTTCAATAACATTTACTTATTTTAAGAATTATATTCCTATGTCTTTTTTTTTTGCTTTAACATTGAATTAGATTAGCCTATATGTGTAGGCCAAATATTGTCTCTAATCTACGGTTAAAGACTTTGGTGAGATTTAAATACATATAAAACAACATAAAGGAACTTACACTGCAGCAGATGTTGAGCCAACTTCAGTGAAAGATGAAGTGGCACCACCTTCATCATTTCCGGATGCTTCAGTTACCTCAGGAGAACTTTCGACACCAAGTGTCTTATTTCCAGAAGCATCATCTACTTTTAAAGCAGCAGCTTCCACTCCTGGTTTCTGAGTGGTTCCATTATCTGAAACATCAGCTCCTGATTTCTGAATGGTTCCATTCTCTGGAACACCGGGTGGTACAGGACTTGCAGCTGATGGAACGCCTTCGCTCATAGGAACTCCTACCTGGGGTGTTCCCTCAGCACCCGGTGGCATTTGACCAGGCGCAGGACCTTCATTTGGTGGAGGTATTCCTCCTGGTGGTATTCCTCCTGGTGGCATTTCTCCTGGTGGAAACCCTCCAGGCATGGGAGCGCCATATGGTGGAGGAACCCCTCCAGGCATGGGAGCGCCGTATGGTGGAGGAACTCCTCCAGGCATGGGAGCACCATATGGTGGAGGAACCCCTCCGGGCATAGGAGCTCCGTATGGAGGTGGTACTCCTTGATATCCAGGAGCTCCATATGGTGGTGGAACTCCGTATCCAGGAGCTCCGTTTTGAGGGGCGCCAGGGTTTCCATAATAATAGTTATAGGATATATTGGTTATATTTCCAGCTTCAGAGGGAGTATCTGATGAAGATGAATCACTGTTGGATGATGATTCACCACGATTGGAATTAGCTGAGTTTTGGTTATCGTAGCCATAAGAGGGCCTCCCATACCCATGAGAGTTGTGGTTCATAGCATGTGACAGAACCGCCCCTGCTGCAAGAGCACCCACTCCAGCACCAACTGCACCTCCCAAACCACTTGCCAGCCCCGTCTTCAGAGCGCTTCCCCCACCACCACCGCCACCACCAGCAGTCTCCTTTATTATATAAGTAGTAGATCCTCCTGCAGGTTGTCCTGCATATCCAGCTGCTGGAGCTGCCGCATGACCCGGTGTCCCCGCATAACCTGGTTGTGCAGCATAGCCGGGATATCCAGAACCCGCGTAACCGTGGTTTACTGCTCCAGTACCCGCTGTTCCCGTATAACCTGGTTGTCCAGCATATCCTGGATACCCAGAATTTGGTGCTCCTCCGTAACCTGGATTAACATGCCCTGGAGTTCCAGCATATCCTGGATACCCTGAATTTGGTGCACCCCCGTAACCTGGATTAACATGCCCTGGAGTTCCAGCATAGCCCTGATGTCCGTATCCTGGGTATCCACCGGGTGATGGAGCTCCATAACCAGGATAAGATGGTGCTGCATGCGGTGACGGGGGTGCTGAAGCTCCTGAATATGGTGAATGTCCCTGACCAGCACTGCTAGGGTTCACGAAGCCAATCGGACGAGTCGCGTCGCTCGGAGCAGATGATCCTCCGGAACTGGGAGCTGGTTTACTGGGCTCATCTTTCTTCTTGGTTTTGTCATTGTTAAACCAGCTACCGCTCTGTGATCCTGAATTAGTATTTCCGTGGTTTCCTGGAAATATAAAACAGAACTCACTTACATTTTTTCCAATATTTAGGGTTTGGGTGTACGTTCTATATAATGAAAATTATACCAGGAAGTAAGAGAGTCAAAATATAAATTCAAAAGAATACACTGCGTTCTGATAAATGAATATATATTTGAGTATACAAATTTCAAACAGTTTTCATACGAACATCATGCGTAGAAACACTTTTCTGAAAATGGAACACAAACAAGTAAATATTTTTATTTATTTATAATATTTTACTATTACTCCGTAGAGTAACTTTAACTTATGCTAAGTATCAACTATCAAGGGCTTAAGTTCGGATGTTATTGTTTTATTAATATTATATAACTATTTACGATGTATCTATAATTACTACTAACAATCCTCTTTTATTCTAACAGACAATCATTATTTGCCCTAACAGTGTTTAAAGTACACAAATAGTTAAACAAAATTGTAATTTAAATACACTCTTCAATGTTCTGGAAGAATGTAAGTTAGTACAGATAAAAATACCTTAGCAATAATTAAGCAGACATCAACAAACAAAATCCAAATTAAAGTTTTTCGGGGAAATTTCAAAACCTTTTGAAATCAAAACTGGGGTTAGACAAGGCGGTGGTGTTTATCCAATACTTCTTAACTGTGGTTTAGAGAAAATGATCAGAGAGTACAAAATCAAACTCCAAGAGAAGGATATTCAGGAAATCGAATTGGATACAAAAGCTCTAACATTCAATTGAACTTTGCAGATGAGTAATCTATTCTATCAGACGATACAGATACTTCAACCGAACAAATAAACCTTTTGAAAGAGGCAGCAAAACGAGCAGGGCTACAAATTTCCTTTGATAAAACGAAATGTATGTCATACATTAAAGATGCTCCAAAATATCTTTACGCGAAATATGGAAAAATTACGAAAGTAAATAAATGTCAATACTTGGGAGAAATAATACAGCCCTATGGTCTTTATAAAGAAACTAACGAAAAAAGATCACAAAAATAGAATTAACTTTTCAATTAACTAAAGATATTAACACCGAGCTCGATAGCTGCAGTCGCTTAAGTGCGGCCAGTATCCAGTATTCGGGAGATAGTAGGTTCGAACCCTACTGTCGGCAGCCCTGAAAATGGTTTTCCGTGGTTTCCCATTTTCACACCAGGCAAATGCTGGGGCTGTACCTTAATTAAGGCCACGGCCGCTTCCTTCCCACTCCTAGCCCTTTCCTGTCCCATCGTCGCCGTAAGACCTATCTGTGTCGGTGCGACGTAAAAAAACAACTAGCAAAAAAAAAAATATTAACAACAAAATATCAATGCCAATGAAATCGAAACTTCATGATTGCTTACAACACCGCCATAAAAGCAGAGTGCCTGTATGCAACCGAATGTTTGGTCTTAAACAAAAAAGACAAGTTGATTAACTAGAAAAGGAAGGAAAGGGTACTAGCCTACTAAAAAAAATTCTTGGTCCAAAGGAAAATGAATGGAGGACAAGGGATAATATACAAATTTATTTGAAAAATGAAAAGCTTTCAGACAGAGTCAGAAAAATGAGGAATTTCTTTTAAGGCCATTTGGACGGGACGAATCCAAAGAGGCTAACGGAGAAAAAATATGATCATTTTGATTTTTTAACTTAAATCCCATGCTTCATTGAAATTAAATAGGATATGGCTGAGCTGGATATCACAAGAAACGAGATGTTAAATATAGCCAATTTCACAACGGCGTAAGGAGGTTTTTTTTTGGGGGGGGGGTGCAGGAGAAAGAGAAGAAGCAAAGAAAATCTGCCTGGATGGAGGAAAGGAGGAACAAAGTGAAAGAATGAAGAAATACTGGAAAGACAGGAAGCCAAGCAGAGGAAGAAAATCATAAAGTTAGTGGTCCACAGCTAGCCAAGATCGAAGAAAGAAAGAAAGAAAGAAAGAAAGAAAGAAAGAAAGAAAGAAAGAAAGAAGGAAGGAATGAAAATGAGCTTATTTTTCACACTCTGAAGTGATAAGTAACAACAGTTTATGGTAACTATGACTAAGACAGAATACAAGAATGCACTACAAGGCTGTTGATAACACTGTCCGAGTGTTGCTTTTGATCAAGTATAAGTCATGCGTAGAAACATATTGTACATTAAAACAAAAGCTAAAAGAAATAGGTATATCATGAATAAATATAAAAAATCTGGATATTTCGATTTAAATTTCATTTCATTTCTTTTCCATGGCTAATGATCCTGCGAAGGTAGTGGCGATTATTGATTTAATGAGCATAACGAGAGGGATTATCAAATATAGATATTCTTAAGACTTTTTTCCACTACCATAACGGGTAGTAAAGAAGGTAAAATTCCTCTAACTGTGAGCTTGCATCCGGGAGATAGTAGGTTCGAATCCCACTATCGGCAGCCCTGAAAATGGTTTTCCGTGGTTTCCCATTTTCACACCAGGCAAATGCTGGGGCTGTACCTTAATTAAGGCCACGGCCGCTTCCTTCCAACTCCTAGGCCTTTCCGATCCTATCGTCGCCATAAGACCTACCTGTGTCGGCGCGACGTAAAGCCCCTAGCAAAAAAAAAAAATTCCTCTAACATTCATGGAAACAAAACAATGTGTATACGGTATACTGAGATCTAAAGGTTTGCATTTGAGGGCACTGCTGCTGCGGACATGATACGTAGCGCGACTCCAATGCGAGTATATAAGCAGGGATATGTAGGCAAAGGGATCGGTCTGGAACAACAAACTAAGTACGTTTCATACAAACACCAGACCGGTGTGGAACTTAGCGAGATACGAGTATTTCACGCGAGAACCACACGTAATGCCAACAATCAAAAGGCCAATTGGACCAGTATACGAGACCCGTGATAAGGCTGAGGTCGACTGACTCACTGGAAGCGGCTTTTACACCCAACGAAGAAACGTCCGACCTCGCCTTTAACTAAGCGAACAGAGGCTAAGGTAGCGGAATTGCTCGAAAACGCACCTATGCCCAAGGTTAATAAGACTATTATACACGAAATTAAGTGGATAATAGATAACCTTCACCCGAAGAAAGCACCCGGCCCAGACGAGATCCAAAACATAATGATCAAGAAATTAACTCAGAGAGCCCTCACACTACTCACCAAAATATACCAATGCAATGTTCCAATTACAATATTACACAGAGCAGTGAAAAAGGTTAGGATCCTTTTGTTTGGAAAACCAGGCGAGGACAAATCTGACCCAAACAAGTACAGGCCCATCAGCCGTCTGGACAACCTCGGCAAAACATTCGAGAAAATACTGCTGAAAAAGCTAATAGCACATATCAAGGAAAACGGAATCATTCGAAACGAACAATTCGGTTTTAGAAATGTTCACTCCGCCCCGCAACTGCTTAGCCGGTTCATAAATAAGCGACCCTCGGACTAAACAAGCGGAGGGACACGGGCACGGTATTCCTTGATATCCAGAAGGCATTTGATAAAGTGTGGCGCGAAGGCCTACTAGCGAAACTAAGAGACCACAAATTCCACCCAGGGTACATAAGATGCGGACGTAGCCCAAGGGTAACTAATAGGCCCAATCCTGTTCGTCCTATTTACGAACGACATGCCAACAGCTGAACTTACTACTACGCACTTCCATGCTGATGACACTGCCACCACAGTACAACCCTCAGCTAGCGTGTACTCGGAAGAGGTTACAAGTAGCACTACGAACTATTGAGCCCTGGCTAACTAAATGGTGCATTAAGGTCAATGTTGACAATTGCCAAGCTGTGCTGTTCACAATAAAGAACAGACGCTCACATAGGCCAGCCAATATTAAACCGCTAAAGCTATTTAATCAGGATATAGCCTGGCACGACAAAGCTAAATACCTTGGAGTAGTCCTAGACAGAAAGCTAACCATGCAACATCACATTAAAGCCATTCAGCGAAAATCAGATATACGACTAATACAGCTCTATCCAATACTAAACAAAAAATCCAGTATTAACACGAAAGTAGCAATTAACATGTACAAGGCCTTAATTAGGCCAATAATCACGCACACAGCCCCCGCATGTGGCTACACTGCTATGACGAACCTGGAAAAGGTGGAACTAATATAAAATAAATGCATTCGAGCAGTGGCTAAACTCCCAACTGACACAACAATACGCCACTTACGCGAAATTGCGAAAGTCAGCTCGATAAGGCATCACATACGAAAAGAAATACTCCGAATATACACGAAGTCATGCGGTAATAAGATCAACCCACTATTGAGTGGTATAGGACGCTACGACGTCGATCTGTACACGAGATACCCCATTCCGAAACACATTCTGTTCAGCCACATGATTAAGAGGCCGGAAGTTCATAAACAACCCCCCTCCTAAGCTGACACCCACTCACTACATCGCACTTATCCCACACTGCAAGTACTTGCATATATGTTTATTTAGTATGTTACAGCTCTAACCACCACAGGGATGCAAGCGAGGAAGGATTGAGCGAAGAAATACATATGACGAAGACAACACAGCCATATAACAAGGGACGACTCAATCCACCTCCCACCCCCGCCAGTGACAAGGGAGTGGACAAGAAGCCCACCACTAACCAGAAGAAGCTACATACTAACCCGTTCTATTATTCTATTATTTTTCAGTTATTATCTAGGGCATCCAGGACACAAGAGCGGAGGAGCGGCCCGCACTCTACTGAGATGCGTATAAATGTGTACATGTATAACTAGCTTAGAATAGTTACAGATTGCAGTGACAAGTGTGTGCCATCAACACCGCAAGATCGGGACGTCACCAGGCGAGAAGAAGAAGCCCCTTACCTCATACAAGGCTTGACACTATTTCCATTCTCCTTAAAGGTGACTTGGCACCAGGGACCACTTGCTGCTGGACCAAGGGACTAAACTGTGGCCCAAAGCCCAGACGCTAGTGGACCCAACCCGCATCCGGTAGTGACAAGTAGGACTGATTCCCATAACAACTGACAAACGCAAGGAAAATGGTTATGATTGCATGACACTAACACAACCTCTGGACCACTCCAACCCAGATCCCTGCATGTGCTATCCACAAGAAGTCAGGCAAGTGCCGCTGTTGAGAATCTTTTCAACAAACACAAAGATGTAGCCTACTTCTAAAAGGTCGAGACTTAGCGATGGGAATTTTAAGAATCTATTATTTTGTAATGTACATGGCGCATTATTTGAAACACTAAAAGTAACTGAAATAAAAATTATGGGGAAAAATCATTTTGAAAGTTCCTATGCATCATGTTTAGTTTTACTTAGTGACAAGAGCAAATTAATGTCTCTATGCTAAAAAAAATAGACCACACACAAAATGAAGCAATACACTTTTCCTTGCAATCTTTAGTGTCTAGTGTTCTGTGAAGTAATTGTAATTGAGTAAAATATTTCTTAGGTAACAATGATTCACCCCAATGTTCTTTCTTGTACTTTTCCCATCACGGTTGTGTGTATGAACAACATTTGGTCATTCAAGATAGATAAAAACACATTATTATTACTTTTCTGAGTGATGCAACATGTTTGTTCATATAAACTAGCCTACATGTTTTCAGTTGTTTCCTCTTGGCTATCTCGATGATCCGGATTCAGAATTCCAAATTCACAGGGTCGATCTCAGCTGAGAAATTTGATCAAATATCTTGGTAATCCATGCCGTTGGCAGGTTAAAGATCAATGGTGGCGTACTCAAGTGTCACGCGATGAATTGAATTCCTGAAGATGTCGAATTTAAACCGCTTTCGTTCCTAGATAGCAACATAATCGGAAACTCGAAGTTGGTAGACAGGCTTCGGAAGGTCTGCAGCTCGATACTTGAGGCATAATAATAATAATAATAATAATTTTCATGAATTCACTGTGGTGTTCATTCCATTCTTCTGTCCACTGTTTTCCAGTGGTCGTTTTAGCTTTTTCCACGAATCTGTGAATCAGATTTCCAAAAACTTTACGATTTTTATGATATCGTCTGTAGCGTTTATTGCAGTCGCTTAAGTGCGGCCAGTATCCAGTATTCGGGAGATAGTAGGTTCGAACCCCACTGTCGGCAGCTCTGAAAATGGTTTTCCGTGGTTTCCCATTTTCACACCAGGAAAATGCTGGGGCTGTACCTTAATTAAGGCCACGGCCGCTTCTTTCCCACTCCTAGCCCTTCCCTGTCCCATCGTCGCCATAAGACCTATCTGTGTCGGTGCGACGTTAAGCAACTAGCAAAAAAAAAAAAAAAAAAAAAAAAAAAATGTAGCGTTTATTTCTTGTAAATCCTGCTTAATTTCTTCCAACCAGTTGATCTTGACCTCCTTTGAGTTGATTATAGTTAATAATTTTTTAGCCATTCTATTGGTCCATTCTACAGATGTTCTTTCTTTCTTAATCCATTTACCCTCCAGGCTTGGTCTTTCCCTCGGCGAGGGATCCCACCTCTACCGCCTCAAGGGCAGTGTCGTGGAGCATAAGACTTTGGGTCGGGGGATACAAATACCAGTACCTCGTCCAGGCGGCCGCACCTGCTATGCTGAACAGGGGCCTTGTGGGTGGATGCGAAGATTGGAAGGGATAGACAAGGAAGAGGGAAGGAAGCGACCGTGGCCTTAAGCTATGTACCATCCCGGCATTTGCCTTCAGGAGAAGTGGGAAACCACGGAAAACCACTTCGAGGATGGCTGAAGTGGGAATCGAATCCCCCTCTACTCAGTTAACCTCACGAGGCTGGGTGAACACCGTTCCAGCCCTCGTACCACTTTTCAAATTTCGTGACAGAGCCGGCGGACTTCTACAGATGTGACCATAGAATTTCAAGCGTCTCCTACGCACGGCATCAGTAAACTTATCTATGCTGTGAGCTCGCATCCGGGAGATTGTGGGTTCGAACCCCACTGTCGGCAGCCCTGAAGATGGTTTTCCGTGGTTTCCCATTTTCACACCAGGCAAATGCTGGGGCTATACCTTAATTAAGGCCACGGCCGCTTTCTTCCCATTCCTAGGCCTTTCCTGTACCATCGTCGCCATAAAACCTATCTGTGTCGGACTGTCGGTACGACGTAAATAAAAAAATAGTTATCTATTGCCGTGTACAGATCTGTAGTTTTTCTTTTAATCCATATGCCATTTATATGAGTGGGACCATATATATTCTTTTTTTTGTTGCTATTTTGCTTAACGTCGCACCGACACAGATATGTCTTATGGCGACGATGGGATAGAAAAGGTCTAGCAAGTGGAAGGAAGCGGCCGTGGCCTTAATTAAGGTACAGCCCCGGTATTTGCCTCGTGTAAACCACGGAAAACCATCTTCAGGGCTGCCGACAGTGGGGCTTGAACCCACTATCTCCCGATTACTGGATCCTGGCCCCACTTAAGCGACTGCAGCTATCGAGCTCGGTGCTCATATATATTTATTATTATTATTATTATTATTATTATTATTATTATTATTATTATTATTATTATTATTATTATTATGTACAATTTGCTTTACGTCGCACCGATACAGATAGGTCTTATGCGACGGTGGGATAGGTAAGGGATAAGGGTGGGATGGAAGTGGCTGTGGCCGTAATTAAGGTACAGTCACAGCATTTGCCTAGTGCGAAAATGGGAAACCACAGAAAACCATTTACAGGGCTGCCGACAGTGGGGTTCGAACCCACTGTCTCCCGAATATTGGATACTGGCCGCACTTAAGCGACTACAGTTATCGAGCTCGGTATTATTATTATTATTATGCCGAAAGCCTGCAGTCTAATATCTTGGAACTTGAAAATGGGTGCAATGAGTATGGTATGAAAATTAGCCTCTCGAAGACTAATTTGATGTCAGTACGTAAGAAATTCAACAGAATTGAATGTCAGATTGGTGATACAAAGCTAGAACAGGTCGATAATTTCAAGTATTTAGGTTGTGTGTTCTCCCGGGATGGTAATATGATAAGTGAGATTGAATCAAGGTGTCGTAAAGCTAATGCAGTGAGCTCGCAGTTGCGATCAACAGTATTCTGTAAGAAGGAAGTCAGCTCCTAGACGAAACTATCTTTACATCGGTCTGTTTTCAGATCAACGTTGCTTTACGGGAGCGACAGCTGGGTGGACTCAGGATATCTTATTCATAAATTACAAGTAACAGACATGAAAGTAGCAAGAATGATTGCTGGTACAAACAGCTGGGAACAATGGCAGGAGGGTACTTGGAATAAGGAGATAAAGGCTCATTTAGGAATGAACTCGATGGATGAAGCTGTACGCATAAACCGGCTTCGGTGGTGGGTCATGTGAAGCGAATGGAGGAGGACAGGTTACCTAGGAGAATAATGGACTCTGCTATGGAGGTAAGAGAAGTAGAGGTAGACCAAGACGACGATGGTTAGACTCGGTTTCTAACGATTTAAAGATAAGAGGTATAGAACTAAATGAGGCCACAACACTAGTTGCAAATCGAGGATTGTGGCGACGTTTAGTAAATTCACAGAGGCTTGCAGACTGAACGCTGAAAGGCATAACAGTCTATAATGATAATGAATTATTATTATTATTATTATTATTATTATTATTATTATTATTATTATTATTATTATTATTATAACCAATTTAATTCTAAGCATAACATATTTTGACACGCACTATATGAACCGAAGACCTATTAAGTTGAATTTTTTTCTAGTACAATGTGGTCGTGAACAATAAATCTTTCGTGCCAGGGAGTAAAGGTATAAGTCAAAAGTAGCTGATTTTCAGAAGTTTGAAGTTTAAAAAACAGAGGCAGTATTAAAGGTAGAGAGTTTGAAATTAATAGGCCTACCCTTACATATTTCAGAAAATTGTACATTCGCTTTTTACTAATCGTTTTCTTCTGCTAACCGTTGAAAATGAAATCAGTGACTTGTACTACTAGAACTCGTTTGTAGTTTCTTTTGAATGAAGTCTATCTAGTTATAACAATATCGGTAAAATGTCTTCATAATACACAGAGATGTTATATTATGATGCGGAGGTTTCGTTTATCTCTGGGAAACCAAATCAACGTGTTTTGACGTATTTCGCCATTAGAATTGGTGTGCTTCATGCCACAGTCCTTCTCACCGAAATTGCTCACGGCACATCGAACTGAACTGTGCAGCAAGTGCCCACAACGAGCAGGTCATAACTGTTTGTTATCTGTCTTTACATTCTGTGGCCTTCATTTTGCCGCTTCTACAGATAACCACGAAAGTAAAATATAACCTGCCTGACTACAGAGCTCAATTAATAGAAATATACAGAACGTCGTTGGAGATCTCTGGGGACGGTGTTTGAAGGGTAATTAGCTTATGAAAAGACATGTCTCCACCAACGGTCATGCTCAATTAGAAAGCCAGCATTTGTAGCTACAGCTCGATAACGTAATTTCCATTGCAGTAGACTTATACGCGGAGCTAGCATGTCTATCTTATCCCACTCATCCTGACAGGCTTTCCAGAGGTCACTGATAGTGCGTGGACGTCTGTTTCCTAAGGCTCTTTTTAACAGTCCAAATGCACAGAAGTCCTTGGGTGGCCCATTGGGTGCCTTCAGCGGAATGTCAGTAAAAGGAATTGCACGGATTCCAGCTTCCATCTCCATTCTCTCTAAGAACAGACAAGTCGAACGAGAGGTGTGGCTAGATGCTTTATATTGATGTACCCATACCTGATTTTTCGCCCTCCCATGCAGTGCTGGGATATCCCTGTTGTAAATATCTGTTAAAACCTCTTGCTCATAGTCTATTGTGTAGAGTTCATCTTCACATTATTAGCGACACGGCGAATGGTTAACTTGCCATTGTAGCAGTACCCATCGAGGATCATGGAAACTTTTCTGGCATTCTTTATACAATGCTTGATAATGTGTTTTTACTCCAGGGTGGTAGTAAATCGAGCGGGGTTTGTTACAGTCACTAAGGTATGCATATGCTTCGTCTAATGTCACCACATTTTTCCATCTGTTCCCTGCCCTCATACACCTTTCTTGCGTTAGTGCGACGTTCCGAAATGTGACGAGGCAACAGCTTATGAACTTGGCGCTTATCATATGCCACTTTTCTAATTGCAGGTCCTGTTGAAACAGACATCGCCAACTTACGTGTGATAGTTCTTTGGGTTGGGGGGGGGGGGGTTACCACCTGAGACAAGGGTCTTCACTTTCCTCACCACTTCTGGTGTAGGCTGGTGGCTGGTCGTGCATTTGCCTGATTTTTCCCCTCTGGAATTAAGCCCAGTCGGTCTTTGCCACATTTTATTCAATGCAGCGCTGATCCCGTTCTCTGTTATCAAGCAAACGTGCTTCTTGCATATTCCTTGGATTGCAGAATAGCTATATTTAGCATGCGACGTAAAGCAAATTGAAAAAAAAATCAGCCCACTCTTCTCCATAAAACGAGTGATGAGGTCTACTGGCTGCTCATCATCTCGTAGTTTGAGGGAGACAACGGCGATGATCGACCTGGTCCGTACACTCCGTAAGGGTGTGTACTACGGTCAGATGTCCGCTACAAATACACCTGCGGGTAGTCTAATTTGAATAAAATATGTGCCCTATAAAAGCGTAGGAGCACCGTGCGACCAGCCCCCTCACATAGTTCCGCCAAGAAACCGAAAAATATTGAGCTTCTTAGCGCATTTTACTTTTAGTTGACGCATGTGTGGCTTTCATAACAATTTACTATCGCAAAGGAGCCCAAGAAATCGGTACGTATCTGCTACAGATAAAGCGACTTTCCACTAAATAAGGCTCAAGATGGGGATGAAGAGTGCGCGTCCGTTGAAAACCGAAAGCCATGTTCTAAGGTCCACTGTTCCATTCTCTTATTAGCTGCTGTAGGCCTAATTGTCGCTCTGCGACTGCCTTATTTTGCGAGCTAAAAATCGTCCAGATATAGAGACTGCCGAACCCGCAGCAGGGACAATATCGTTTATGGCAATCGCACACAGAGTGACACTGAGAACCGATTCCTGAGGGACTCCGTTTTCCTGAACGTGGTATTGCGAATATACCCTCCCTACTGAAATAAGAAATAGCGGGACAAAAATTTCGCAATTTCGGAATTTCCACTGGTGCAGGGCTGAAAGGATGCCATATCGCCATGTGGTGTCATAGGCTTTGTCCAAATCGCAGAAAAAAGTCAAAGTGCTGTATTCGGAGAAAAGCATTATGGATATAACTCTCCAGTCGTACAAGGTAGGGCCGATGACCTTCGATGTTAGGCCCCTTAAAACAACAAGCATCATCATCATCAGCGTACAAGGTGGCTGGTGGTGGAGTGAGCAGCTCGAAAACCATATTGGTACTGCGACAAAGTCATCTTTTCTCTAGACACCACACAGAAGTCGATTCACCATCATTTCCATCCATCCTCAGGGTTGCAGACAGTGGGGTTCGAACCCACCATCTCCCGAATGCAAGATGACTGTTACGTGACGCAAGCAACGCAGCCAATCGCTCGGTCTACTTCCTATTATTTGATTTAAAATGTGGTGTATGAGGTATATGAGATATAATGAATTCAGTTACATTTTATGCGCAGTTGCTTGTCTTTAAAAGTTACCGGAGTAGAATAATCACACGTGTTCACTGAATAGTATAATGTACATGCAAGTTTTGCAGTCGTGCCTCCGTTTGCCACGCGCTGCACCATTCATGCAGTGTAGGGATGAAACATACAGTATATGTACTCGCAGGACAGGACAACATTTGAAATATCAAAGGAAAAAGACGAATAACACACAGACTATGCAGGGTTAGTTTCAGCTCGAGAAATAATTCACTGACCGAGTCGAGGGTCCAACACTTTCCTTTAGAACTTTAATCTTTATGAAAAGCTGATTCAAATTAAAGGGAACGTTTACTCTCGAGGATGTATAGAAAATAAGAGAGACTGAACAAATGTTTTTCGACGATTAAGATATGAAAATGAATCATGGAAATAAAATACCCACAAACTCCAGTAAAACAAATTTTATAGGAGGGATGAAAAACTATTTGATGGCCGTGTTCCCCGTTAAATCATCTTGATGTTTTTTTTTTTAAATTCTAGTATTACCTTAATATAAACAAACGGTGTGTATGTTCAGTCCTCAGCCCTAAGGCTGGTTGGATCCACAACAGCTTCGCCATCAGCTGTCATAGATAGCCTAGGCACCAATGAAGAGCCGTACTAGGGAAGTGAGGAATGAGGTAGTTTCCCGTTGGTTTCCTCACCGCGTCAGAAGTTGCTATTATATATCAGTGTGCCAAGCCCATTTAAATGCTTGTATCAACCGACTCTATAAGCAACATTTTCACACCATTTGTAGCAGGGACTGGCTACATAAGGAATGGCATTACTAGCATCGCCCATACCTCAGTCACTTTCATATTGTTAAAGCAAAAGATAAGACTGAAACAGATCAATGAAAGTAACAAAATTGTTCTAGCCTATACCAGAAGACATAGTGCACTGTAAACACTACGCCCGGTAGCAAAGGTACATAAACAAACTATGAATATCAAAATAACGATAGCTGGATAGGTTTTTGTTTAAGACGATATTATATAGACCTGGAATTAGGTGGTTTTTGATTTCCATAATGTCTTAACAAACTGCAAACACCACAACACCCTTTGTGGCCGTCTACTTCATTGTAATTATACATTAATTGTTTATAGTCTGACATTCGATGTACACCAAAGTTATCCACACACATCTACCTCAGGTAGAATTCATCACAACATTTGTTATGGAACAGGGAGATTTCGCTGGAAGTCGAAATGTATGGTTTCTGTGTCATTCTCATCGTTTGTTGCCATGCATTAGTGCTGGTAAATAGAGGTAGAATATTTATGAAAACCAGAAACACGCTAACTCCATGGAATAACTTTGTTTGTGATTTCCACGAAATAATAAACAGCTTGCTGCTGACCAGTTACCTTCGGTATTAGGTTTTTTTGCTATACATGCCCATGGTGCAGGGGTAGTGTGCCTGCCTCTTACTCGGAGGCCCCGGGTTCGATTCCCGACCAGGTCAGGGATTTTTACCTGGACCTGAGGGCTGGTTCGAGGTCCCCTCAGCCTACGTGATTAGAATTGGTTTGGTTTGCTTTGGTTTGCTATACATGGATAGCAGACTACGTTTGCAATATTTTCCCACCATAACCTTGAAAAGGAAAAGGACAAGAAGTGGAGTTAGGTGGTTTTTGATTTCTATGATTTAATTCTGCTACATTTGAGCATTATGTTACACACAGTCTGCTCGCTGCTATGTAAAGCAGAATTCTATTACGGTTGGTAACACTGGTCACGAAGGGCATGAAAGTGAAACTTTCAGACCTCACAAACCTAATACCGTCATGTTCGAAAGATAGCAAGAGTTGAGCAAGGCAGGTCAGATTAAAAAAAAGATGAACGTAAGTGTAAGCAATGCCAGGCTCAGCTAGAAGTCGTCTGGTCACCATCCAATGCAGCTAAGTTGTTAGGAGCGAGAAGCTATTAGAGAACGAAATACATCAGCAAGAAGATACGTGAATCACGTCTCAAATGGTAATAATGTTACTGGTTTTACGTCCCAGTCCCACTAAATTACCGTACAGGGATTCTTTCTACATTCCAGTAAATCTACCAATAGGAAATGGTCTGTCTGAGCGTCCTCAAATAGCACCAGACTGAACCGAAGTCGAACCCGCCAACTTGGAGTCAGAAAGCCAGTGTTCTACGCAGTGAGCTACTCAGGTCGGTGTTTCAAATGTTATGGTGATGCAGTGAGTAGAGAAGAAAATTACAAGGAAAGGTGAGTTAGAGAAGAAACAACCAGGAAAAGAAGATGAGGCAGGTTGAAATCTCGGTGACATCACGGACATGAATGTATTCTATAAGACCTGGAGGAGGAAGTCTGTCGTACACAACCGGAGTGAATAGAGAGAAAAATAATTGGGATTCACAACTCCGTGACTAAGTGAGGATAACAATGATAGAGAAAAAGAGTTGGTGAGAAATTCAAAGTTTTATCTCTCACCATGATTTACTTGGATGTGAACTGCGGTCACATGTTGATGGTGTCACTAGAACATTGTGATTTATGCACCACGAATTGCAGGGTTCCGTATGACTGAACATGTGAATGTTTCGTGCTCTGACGTAAGGCTAACGGGATAAATGGGCAGAGGCGTCGTATTAACAATTAGTTTCCTTGTGGTTTCTAAGAAATTACTAACCAGAAGCTGTCCAAGGACGGTTGAACAAGGAGCACTTAACCGTCTCGTCTAGGGAATTAACAACAGCTCAACATGAAAGATGGAGTTCTGTGTAAAATGAAGCTTGTCAGTGTTTGATGGTGACTATGAAAAAGTGTCTGTCTGTTAGGTCATCAGCCTAGAGGATGGATGGACCCTCATATAGCAGCACCAAAGGCTATGCAGTTATAGGCAAACCACAAAAACCAATGGTAGCATCAAAATGAGGCGTTCTAGATAAGATTAGGAGTGAGGCAGTTTGCAATTGCTTTCCTCACTGGGCCAGAAACTGCTATTGAAGCACAACTAGCCCTATGAGCAACACCTTTCATAACACTCAGACACACTGGTTGTGCTCTAATGTCATTACTCAGCACCACCCATATCCCTGCAGCTTCCATATTGTCACATCCATAAATGAGGCTGGGACTTTAGTGGAAGCTACACTTTGCTCTGGCCTGCGCCACGAGATGGATGCAAAAGTACTGTATCCATCAAGAAATGACAGCAGGCAGATGAAAAAATGATCAGATCTTAAATAAGATCGGTTATCATCATCATCATCATCATCATCATCATCTGTTTACCCTCCAGGGTCGGCTGTTCCCTCGGACACAGCGAGGGATCCCACCTCTACCGCCTCAAGGGCAGTCTCCTGGAGCTTCAGACTCTTGGTCGGGGATACAACTGGGGAGAATGACCAGTACCTCGCCCAGGCGGCCTCACCTGCTATTCTGAACAGGGGCCTTGTGGAGGGATGGGAAGATTGGAAGGGATAGGCAAGGAAGAGGGAAGGAAGCGGCCGTGGCCTTATGTTAGGTACCATCCCGACATTCGCCTGGAGGAGAAGTGGGAAACCACGGAAAACCACTTCCAGGATGGCTGAGGTGGAAATCCAACCCACCTCTACTCAGTTGACCTCCCGAGGCTGAGTGGACCCCGTTCCAGCCCTCATACCACTTTTCAAATTTCGTGGCAGAGCCGGGAATCGAACCCGGGCCTCCGGGGGTGGCAGCTAACCACGCTAACCACTACACCACAGAGGCGGCAAGATCGGTTATAATACTTTAATATAATCAGGGAGCACGAGTGCATTGAGAACCACCTTCATAGCCGAGAACACGAGGCACGTTTTGTGAAAAGACTTTGAACCTGAACATTCACTGTTTCGATCCCAAGCCTTGGCGACTTTCAATAATTATCTTGGATAAGAATTATTCTCATGTTACGGCATATTAAATCCTCTGAAGGTGCCTTACTAAAATCTCGGACCTTTTATGCCTCCAACAATCACAGCTTTCTTTCTATTAATTCATCACCTCTCTTCAGCTGGAGCTTCTTCACTTAGAAAGTTATCGAAGTCCTGTTTACACATACGGGTAAAATTTATCAACATGCCCGTGTTATTCAAGAAGCCATTGCGTACGGTGGATACGGACTATACTTCGTTCTTTAAGGAACATTATCAGATTCTATGAAATCACACTCAAATATATTTAGAAATGTATAAAAAATTCTGTTTATTTCTATTTAAATCGTTAAAAGCCGACCCCGTGGTGTAGGGATAGCGTGCCTGCCTCTTACCCGGAGGCCCCGGGTTCGATTCCCGGCCAGGTCAGGGATTTTTACCTGGACCTGAGGGCTGGTTCGAGGTCCACTCAGCCTACGTGATTAGAATTTAGGAGCTATCTGACGGTGAGATAGCGGCCCCGGTCTAGAAAGTCAAGAATAACGTCCGAGAGGATTCATCGTGATGACCACACGACACCTCGTAATCTGTAGGCCTTCGGGCTGAGCAGCGGTCGCTTGGAAGGCCAAGGCCCTTCAAGGGCTGTAGTGCCATGGGGTTTGGTTTGGTTTAAATCGTTAAAAACCAATTTTGGAACGTAACTTATTGACGTCCTCACTGTTCACTCTAGCATAGAATCAACACATATTGGGCCCTTTTAAACAACAAGCTTCATCATCATCATCATCAGAATCAACACAGGTTGATACAAGTTGCCTCTTTGTAATGCCACCTGCAATCACCTCTCTATGATTTCTTAGCTGAAAGTTCCGTACAACATCTTTCGTCGTACATAACGCTCCTGCGGTACGTGTACTCCAGCAACCCCCCGCCCCCAGAGAGAGGACTCGTGGGTGCAGTACAAAGGCACCGCGGTGGAGATCCCCACCGATGCTGGCGCGAACTACTTCGAGTCCAACGAGCATTCCCAATTCCCATGTCCAAATCTATCATGGCGAACCGTTCGGCTCCATGGCTAAATGGTTAGTGTGCTGGCCTTCGGTCACAGTGGTCCCGGGTTCGATTCCCGGCAGGGTCGGGAATTTTAACCATAATTGGTTAATTTCGCTGACACAGGGGCTGGGTGTATGTGTCGTCTTCATCATCATTTCATCCTCATCACGACGTGCAGGTCGCCTACGGGCGTCGTCTTAAAAGACCTGCATCTGGCGAGTCGAACTTGTCCTCGGGCACTCCCGGCACCAAAAGCCATACGCCTTTTAATTTCATTGGCGGACTAAGCAGTGTTTCGTCAGCTGTCACCTGCGGACTTCCAAACACATTCCTTCTTGGGTTCTGGGTAGGTTCTTCCCCCTCTTTTCGATAGCAAGGCTGCTGGGTTACGTTTGCTTCTCCCCGACCTCCATCCCCCATCCTACCTTACACCCGTACTGCTAACCAAGGTTCACGTCGTTATTTCTGTCTCAGCTCACTAACCATGTATCTATATCCACCTTACACTCCAGACGCCTCTACCTTGATTGACACCACCACTACCTCCACCACCCAATCAGTCGCCGACACCGGACTCCCTCACAGCAGAAGAACGTAAAAAATATCTTAACAATGAAGTAAAAAATTGTAAATTATAGAAAAAAACTCAAACTGGTTCGTGTCAGTGTCACGGCCGCAAGTTTTGGAGTAGATACGAATCACGAGATAGGCATTGTCGAAATGAAGTATCCAGCCAGTGTGGTTTGAAATTTTATTGTTGAGTCATGAGCTCCAAATCAATTTCCACAACTGGGACAGTACACTCAACCGCACAAAAACTGGCCGACAAAGAAATATTTAACGTTATAGGTTCTCAAAGCGCGAGGATATCCAATTGTGGATAGCGAAGAGATGACACTTGGAATCTTACAACCTGCACAATATGTTCATCCTATTTCAAATAATCCAAATAAGATGATTTAGAAAAAATGTCATCTTCCACGACGGTCAATTTTTTTGCGGTTGAGTGTACATGTGCTCGTCTGGGGCTCCAGTAGCGTGGAACTCGCCTCACGGCACGCAGTCACTTCAACTTGGAGACGTATTCGATAAGCCTTTTGACTCATGATACTGGAGGTTTTGGTCTGTTTGGAATACTAACGCACAGTTTTATTTTTTGGAATGTGTTTTCGATATTTTCGATGCCATATGTCACGACATTTTGCGAAAGATACTTTTCGCACTTCTACGCACCATAATTTTCTCAGATGTTCACTATTTGATGTTATATTGCCATATACTTGTAGAACTGACATTTTTTAAATGGCATGTGGCTTCTGGAGAGGCCTGGTGGAGGTCTTTCGAGCTGACGCCGTATAGGTGACCTGCGCGTCTGAGGTCCTACCAAAGATGCTAGTTGCTTTACGTCGCTCCGACACAGATAGGTCTTATGGCGACGATGGGATGGGAAAAGCCTAGGAGTTGAAAGGAAGCGGCCGTGAACTTAATTGGGGTACAGCCCCAGTATTTGCCTGATGTGAAAATGGGAAACCACGGAAAACCATCTTCAGGGCTGCCGACAGTGGGATTCAAACCCACTATCTCCCGGATGCAAGCTCACAGCCGCGCGCCTCTGACCGCATGGCCAACTCCCCCGGTCTACCAAGGAGGAATTCTAATGATGAAGACGGTACAAACACCCATCCCCTGAGCCGGAAGAATTAACAAATGGAAGTTCAAATCCCTGACCTCGCCGAGAGTCGAGCCCGGGACGCCTTGCACCGAAAGCCATGGAGCTGGACTGTAGAAGCCACTGAGACGAATCAAATGACACCTCACACGACGTGCTACCGCGCCAGAGTCCAGAGCTACACTAACGGATGGCCGCGTGGCACGGCGTGTTTAGTATCTCAAGATGGCAGCACTATTGCATTACTCGATGACGTCACACCTAGGAGAGACTCTTGTAGTTAAATACTACGTTGGTCCTTCCTCTTTAAAACGTGCTGTCTAGAAATTATTTTGAAATAAGGAACGTTGTGTTTTGAAAGGCTCACCAGTCGAAGCACTTATTTTTTTTATTTTTTTTTTTTACAAGCTGCTTTACTTGGCTCCGACACAGATAGGTCTTATAACGACGATGGGATAGAAAAGGTCTGGGAATGGGAAGGAAGCGGCCGTGGCCTTAATTAGTCTAAGGTACAACGCCACCCTGGTATGAAAGTGGGAAACCACGGAAAACTATCTTCAGGGCTGCCGACAGTGGGGTTTGAACCAGTTTGGTTCCGTAACTATACATGTACCCGACGTCAAAAAGAAAAAATCGAGGCGGGAGAGTCGACAGCGAAGTTGGTGGCAGATTATGGAATAGAAGAACAGACTGTCCGCGATTTTCAGAAAAGAAAAGCTGGAGGACATTGTGCGGAACGTAAAACATTTTTTTTTAAGTCTACATATGAAGAGTGAGATGTTTCGCTTCTACAGTGGTTCGACCAAAAGATTGGTGGGCCGGGCGAGTTGGCCGTGCCATTAGGGGCGCGCGGCTGTGAGCTTGCATCCCACTGTCGGCAGCCCAGAAGACGGTTTGCCGTGGTTTCCCATTTTCACACCAGGAAAATGCTTAGGCTGTACCTTAATTAAGGCCACGGCCGCTTCCTTCCCATTTCCAGGCCTTTCCTATCCCATCGTCGCCATAAGACCTATCTGTGTCGGTGCGACGTAAAACAAATAGCATTAAAAAAAGAATGGTGGAAAAAGTTATATTCACCGGTACAACGTGTACTGAGAAAGTAAAATTATACCATGAATTTTCTATTTTTCGAGCATGTTCTGCCTTTCATTGGCCCGAATACCCCCGAGTTTAATGTAAATATGTTTTTATGAGGAGCCGATCCCACTACGAGGTCAGGGCAACACAGTATTCTTGATATCCTTGAGAATACACCACGATATAAGCTGGCAATGGAAAAACCTTGTACTCAGGAGAACGATGAAACGCGTACACCTTTTGTTTGGTACGTACAGCACCTACCTCTGAATACAAAGATAATCTGTAGGAGATAGTGGTTATATTTCACGAAGTGTTAATGGTTAGAGCTTACCAAATGATCGAATCAGGCTTTTAAATTGTACCATGAGCAACCGATCAAGAATGAGTCATTGCATTGATCACAAAAGTTCACCTCGTCTAAATCAAAAGTGAGCTCCTTTGGTGTGATAAAAAGCTAAACCTATTAAAAAATCGCCAACCAACTTCTTCTTCCGATTTCCTCTCACCCTAGAGAGATCGAGGGTGAGAAATATGCCTCATTCACACATGTGGACAGTGGTGGTTAGTAACGTGGTGGATTTCATGTCCATGAAGAGATGGGTATTAAGACTAATATAAACACCGAATCCCCAAGCCAGAAGAATTAGCCCGATATACCTAAAATCCCCGGCATGACCGGGAATCGAAACCGGGACCCTTTGAATCAAAGGTTTTAACATTGACCAGCCATGAAGCCGGATATTAAAAAGTCGCCATCTAAATACTCAAACCTCCGGATTTCCCCTCTTTCCACTGATGGATTCATTCGGCCAGTATGGCCTCTTTTCAACAAAAACAAAATAGGTAAGAAAGCTACATTTGACGGAAAACCAGTGATACTGGTAACTCTGATGATGAGTTGAATATAAATGAACAACATTATTTTTTAGGTCTATCATTCAATATAATAATCTACCCTCTCGAAGGGGCTCATATTTCGTAAGGCTTTTGTGACGATCGCATGAGCCAGCCGAGCCTAGCAATGTGTCCACTTACTTGAGCCTAGCTTTTCTTTTTAATCTTCTCGGTCCAACCTTACAGTTCACTTCTACTCTCTTACCGACTCGCATGACATTAGCTTTGCGAGGCCTACAGGGAATATAATTTTACTATGGCCCTTCGGTGCCCTTGCCCAATGTTATTATCATGAAGATGTATTCAATCAATCAATCAATCAATCAATCAATCAATCAATCAATCAATCAATCAATCAATCAATCAATCAATCAATCAATCAATCACCGAACGAGTTGGCCTTGCAGTTGGGGTCGCGTAGCTGTGAGCTTACATTCGGGAGAGGGTCGGTTCGAATTCCATCATCGGCAGTCCTGAAAATGGTTTTCAATGGTTTCCCATTTACATACCAGGTACCTTAATTAAAGTTACAGCCGCCGTCTTCTCAATCCAAACCATTTTGTGTCCTCTCATTGCCGAAAACTATCGATTTGTTAGGACGCCGTCAAACCATTTGCAAAAAGAAAAATCAGTTGGCCGTGTGGTTAGGGGAGCGCAGCTGTGAGCTTGCATCCGGGAGGTAGTGGGTTTGAATCCCACTGTCAACAGCCCTGAGATGGTTTTGCGAAGTTTACCATTTTCACACGAGGCAAATGCTAGGACTGTACCTTAATTAAGGCCACGACCGCTTCCTTCCCACTCCTAGCCCTTCCCTGTCCCATCGTCGCCATAAGACCTATCTGTGTCGGTACGACGTAAAGCAACTAGCAAAAAAAATATTCTAGTTAAATTTCGCTAAGTTGTTGTTCTGTTACCAACTACTGTAGATTCAGCATCCCTTCATTTGTGATCCAATCTACCCATCTCACTTTCAGAATTTTCTGTAACACCACATTTCAAACACTTCTATTCTCTTTATTTCTGCACCCAGATATTGTCCATTTTAAAATTCTATATAACGCTGCGGTCCACACAAGTCTTCAAAAATATCTTTGTAATACACGATATTTAAAGTGAGAAATGTTCTTTTTTCAGGAAAGGCATTCACTGCTTGTACTGGTCTGTATTTCATGCCCTCCTTATTTTTCCACGGTTAGTTATTCTACTACTCAAGTAAAAAGATTCGTCTACTTCATTTCCTAATATTATATTTCCTTTATTATTATATACATATTTTAAATGTTACTTGTTCGAGGCGTCGACCCATGTGGATCTTTTGCCCCTACTGGCACCATATTGTATAAACCTGCGTGTTATTGGAATGGGATGTTGTGTGTGAGGAAAGGAATATTAAAGACGTCACAAACACCCTGTCTCCCAAGCCGGGAATCGAACCCGGGGCCGCCGGGTGACAGGCGGATGCGTTGCCCTCTACACCGCGCGGCCGAACTTACATTTCCTTTATTCAACTTTATTCGATTATGTTCCATTGCGTTTCTTGTTCTGGATTTATGGCACTTTCTTCAGACCTTGTGCAGGCACAGATAAAATGTAATTAAAATGTCCAAGCTTATTCAAAATTGCTACTTGAAAGAAAAACTTTCCTTTTGTTTTTAACAGGTGTGCAAAGAATCACTGTAGAGTCACAGAGTTTTTCATAGCTGGGTGACAGTTTTTCTATTTCTCTTTTGATGACGCCGAGCAAAGCCTTCTGGAACGCCAAGTTTCCCTGTAGCTTGTTTCTTTCACGCGGTAAAAGTCCAGAAGATATTATGTCTCTTAACCTGGGCAGTATTCAATCTAAACGGTATCAAAGTTGAAAACATTTCTTAGCAGTCCGCCTCTGTGGTGTAGTGGTTAGCATGATTAGCTGCCACCCTCGGAGGTCCGAGTTCGATTCCCGGCTCTGCCATGAAATTTGAAAAAGTGGTACGAGGGCTGGAACGGGGTCTACTCAGCCTCGGGAGGTCAACTGAGTAGAGGTGGGTTCGATTCCCACCTCAGCCATTCTGGAAGTTGTTTTCCGTGGTTTACCACTTCTCCTCCAGGCAAATGCCGGGATGGTACCTAACTTAAGGCCACGGCCGCTTCCTTCCCTCTTCCTTGCCTATCCTATCCAATCTTCCCATCCCTCCACAAGGCCCCTGTTCAGCACAGCAGGTGAGGCCGCTTGGGCGAGGTACTGGTCATTCTCTCCAGTTGTATCCCCCGACCTAAAGTCTGAAACTCCAGGACACTGTCCTTGAGGCGGTAGAGGTGGGATCCCTCGCTAAGTCCGAGGGAAAAACCAACCCTGGAGGGTAAACAGATTAAGAAGAAGAAGAAGAAGAAGAAGAAGAAGAAGAAGAAGAATGTTCACACCGAATGTAGTTATAAGGGCTTAATTGAAACTCTGCATTTACTCATATTAGAGCTCGTAGTGGTAGAAAATGGCAAACTGCTAATATGATCGACCGGATAACGATGATTGTATTTTTTAGGAATAAATAAAGTATATTCTCATAATTCATTATATTTTATTTACCTAAAATTCGTAGTTCATGTCCCTAGAATGTTTTCATCATGTAGGGGCAGAGTGCCTGCCTCTTACCTGGAGGCCTCGGGTTCTATTCCTGGCCACGTCAGCGATTTTTACCTGGACCTGAGGGCTGATTCGAGGTCCACCGCCTACGTGATTAGAATTGAGGAGCTATCTGACGGTGAGATAGCGACCCCGGTCTAGAAAGCCAAGAATAACGGCCGAGAGGATTCATCGTGCTGACCACACGACACCTCGCAATCTGCAGGCCTTCGGACTGAGCATCGGTCGCTTGGTAGGCCAAGGCCCTTCAAAGGCTGAAGTGCCACGGGGTTTGGTTTGGTTAGCTAAGTTTCATTTACCTTACAAATAATATGAATCTCACATCTCGCTTATTTTTATTGTTAGCCCCGTTTCCCATTATCATTTATCTTAGAAACAATATGAATCTCAAGTCTTGCATTAGAATCGCTTTATACGATTTTGCTTTTCCTTGAGTAATAAGAGAGGCCTGGAACTTGACCAAATTAACGCACGGTATCTAATTAAAATGGCGATAAACGATAGTTTCTTCTAAAATGGACATTTCTAGTTTGAAAATAAATAGTAGAGTCTCACCCAACTATAAAAAACTTTATGATAGGTACAATAGCTGATTTTTACTCTCTACACAGGTTGTTACTCGCCTGTCAAAACTAAGAGAAAAGTTTTTTCTTTCAAGTAGCAATTCTAAAAATCCTTGGGCATTAAAAATAATGCACTGTAATGAAACAAAAGTATTTAACCTAATAGGTATGGGCGAGCCTCGAAGACGAGTTATAACACGAACATTATTTTCGTATGTAAGATACATAAATGTGGGAAGATCGTCTGCTGGGTCGCTACACTGTAGGAAGGATGTAAATTAAACTTTCGTGAACTTCAAGTGTTTTCATTTCATGGCATACAAATATTGCCACGCTGAGTGGTCAGACGGTTGAGGCGCTGGCCTTCTGAACCCAACTTGGCAAGTTCGATCCTGGCTCAGTCCGGTGGTATTTGAAGATGCTCAAATACGTCAGCCTCGTGTCGGTAGATTTACAGGAACGTAAAATAACTCCTCAGGGACTATATTCCGGCACCTCGGTGTCTCCGAAAACCTGTTACCTTATTACAAATATTCACATGTGGAATCCTCAGCATAAATTACAGTGTCATATTTTTGAAGAAAACATGAGAGGCCATACTCCTTTCAAACATCGTGATATAGGTTTTTTTTAAAGAACTAATGTCTTTTGAAAATATACATGTATGCTTAAGTCTATTGTCAGTGTATGTGTTTCGCAATGAGCGGTTGACTGTGAACGAAACGATCATGTTCTATTGGAAGAGGCGTGGGAGCCTCGATGAAAGCAGCATAATATTTCTGATGAAACGTAAGGCGAAAGGGGGACCATTTTCTCTAGTTCTTTACCAGTTGCCATGACAGCTCTTCGACCAATAGCCGAAAAAGCAACTCATGAGGGAGCGTTAAGGACAGAAAAGTTACTAGCTCAGTTTGAGAGATTCCTATTCCTATTCTTTTGCTGCTATGATCACGTGGAGAGAACTGGACTCTCAAATGTATTTATTTATTTATTTATTTATTTATTTATTTATTTATTTATTTATTTATTTATTTATTTATTCCTTAATCCGTTTACCCTCCAGGGTTGGTTTTTCCCTCGGACTCAGCGAGGGATCCCACCTCTACCGCCTCAAGGGCAGTGTCCTGAAGCGTGAGACTTCGGGTCGTGGGATGAATCTGGGGAGGAGGACCAGTACCTCGCCCAGGCGGCCGCACCCGCCATGCTGAACAGGGGCCTTGTGCGGGGATGGGAAGATTGGAAGAGATAGACAAGGAGGAGGAAAGGAAGCGGCCATGGCCTTAAGTTTGCCTGGAGGATAAAGTAGGAAACCACGGAAAACCCCTTCGAGGATGGCTGAGGAGGGAATCGAACCCTCATCTACTCAGTTGACTTCCTGAGGCAGAGTGGACCCCGTTCCAGCCCTCGTCCCACTTTTCAAAATTCGTGGCAGAGCCGGGAATCGAACCTGGGCCTCCGGGGGTGGCAGCTAATCACGCTAACCACTACATCACAAAGGCGGACTTTCATTTATTTATTTATTTATTTATTTATTTATTTATTTATTTATTTATTTATTTATTTATTTTGCCGGCTCCGCGGTCTAGGAACAGCGTGCCTGCCTCTTACCCGGAAGGCCCGGCTTCGATTCCAGGCCAGGTCAGGAATTTTCCCCTGGATCTGAAGGCTAGTTCGAGATCTACTCAGCCTACGTGAGAAATGACAGTGAGTGAGCGACCCCGGTCTAGAAAGCCAAAAATAACGGCCGGGAGGAATCCTCGTGGAGATCACGCGTCTCCTCGTAATCTGCAGGCCTGCGAGCTGAACAGCGGTGGCTTAGTATACCAAGGCCCACCAGAGGTGTGATGATGATGATGATGATGATGATGATGCTTGGTGTTTTAAGGGGCCTAACACGTCAGAGCTGTAGTGCGACGTGGTTACGTTCTTTTATTGCATTTCGGTCAATGAGGCTGATTAAAACCCGTCATCATACTTTGCTCCCACCCCCAAGCTTTGAACTCACAGTTCATTACTGACACTTTGTCCGGCTCCATGGCTAACTGGTTAGCGTGCTGGCCTTTGGTCACAGGAGTCCCGGGTTCGATTCCCGGCAGGGTCGGGAATTTTAACCACCATTGGTTAATTTCGCTGGCGCGGGCGGTGGGTGTATGTGGCGTCTTCATCACCATTTCATCCTCATCACGACGCGCAGGTCGCTTACGGGAGAGTCGAACTGTCCTTGGACACTCCCAGCACTAAAAGCCATACGCCATTAATTCAACTGACACTTTTTAATTATAACTTTATTCGTGATATTTTAGGGAAGTGGTATATTTTAAAAAACGGTTTAATTATAATCAATCAATGATTGTAATATTTTTATGGTAATCATTAATTTATATTTTACAGCTTCCTACCTACCCAAAGGTTAATGTAACTCCTAAAATGTAGAACTGTTCCTCGTATCTTTGTCCAAGCTTTCTTCAACATACTATATGCTCAGTCGGTGTCAAACATTTGAAAGGCGCTATACATGAACGTTGGAGTAGTGTGGGTTGCCGGAAAATAGGCCTACATCAGAGCCGCCAATTACTACCCATGTGCTCCTTTCACACTAAAGATCAAGTGAAAACAGACTGTTTTAGGTGGGAGCGAGATTCGTGCTTCTTGAGGCTCTCTAAGGGGCTCAGAACTTGTGAGAAATCTGGGGCGTCCAGGGGGCCACAGATGAGTCTGGCATGGTTTCCAATTAGTTGTACCAGGCTCCTCTACTTTTTCTAACCAACCTCAGTTAACTAACTCTTGTTCTCTACTAACTCCGACAGTACTAAATTTGTAAAGTGTTGGAAGTATACATGGGATTTTCACCTTTCGTGACCTTTTCTTTAATTGGCTTCGTCCTTCAAGACATCGGCAATCATTCTTTCTCTTCCGTAATTAACTAATATTATGATTGCTTTCCACTTTTAAATAAGTAATACCTCAATCACAATAGCCTCGTCGAGAGAGGTGGTGGATCTACAACAATCATTATGTTTTGACTGGGCAGGTAGTTTTCTTCATTTCTCAAGTTGACACAGTCGGGCACCACCTATACATTGCGCTAGCGGGGAAAATTCTTTGTAAGCACTGGGTTACGCGATTACTAGTCTTAACAGAAGCTTGGATGTTTCATAGTGTATATCTGCTATCCTTTTCGAGCTTGGCAATGCAAAACTTGATCGCATGAGGTGCCTTACTTCTACAGTTAGACAGGTTCGAATGCAAGAACATTGGAAATCTGACACTGATCACGTCAACTGTTTAAAAAATAACAGATATTCCTAAGCGGCTAACGTTTTGGAGCAGTTTGGTCCATTTTCTGTCAGTTTTGTTAAAAGTGTGTGTGTGTGTGGGGGGGGGGGAATACTACTCTGATGGATGTCGATGTAAGTACATTTCTTGCTTAGCCAGCTTGCACGTTTCTTTGTTTGTAAAGTTGGTTATCTTCTCAAACAGCTATACTGTATGGTTGAATGGAAACCCCGTAAACTCCATATCGGAGTTGAAGACACGTACAGAATGTATATGTGGGGTTGCTTTTTCCATCGCTATAAAGAGGCATATTAGACAGCATGAGGAGTGAGGTAGTTCGCTACTAGTTTCTTCACTGAGCTAGAAAGTGTTACTGCAGCATAACTCAGCGTATGGGCGACATCTTTCATAGCATCCACAGATACTGACGGACAATGAATGCATCACCTCCTTCCATACCTCATCAGTTTCTATACTATTGCAGACATTAATGGGGCTGAGACGTCAGTGAAAGCTATATTTTACTCAAGTCTTCGCCAAAGGACAAACGTAGAAGAATTACATATCCGCCAAGAGAATGCAGTTAGTCAAGAAAAATACCACGAAAGCGAAAAGAAGAGAGCAAGTAAAATTGAGCCGACCATTAGTTAGCATTTGCTAGGCAGATAACAAGCAGCAATTAGCATCGTTCCATGCCATATTATTAAAGGAATCGAAGTACTAGAAGGCACTAATAAAAAGGAGGATTTTTTAAGGTATGTACTACTTTTGAAACACTCTAGCTCATGTAACTACTAGAAATACTATTTTTTTTGATAATTCTCAACAGAGCATTATTTGCCTTGTAGTGAAAATACCAACACTTTGTACCCATTGATTTTGGATTTTTAGTCCAAAATATCTGGATTTTAGGGTTAGACACTTCGTGTTCTTCCAACCTCTGAAGATTCATCACCTACGAACTAAATAGGATTCGTAATAATGAGTACTCTGTACACTTCAAACACAAAAACTGCACCTACTCTTGTTCGAAAGAATCAGCGTCGAGCTTTGTATTCCTCGTCCTGTGCTATGGTCTTTCTTGTCATACACATCTTTCTTGTCATACACATTTCTAATACATGCTCTGTCTATAAGCTTGCGAGTTTAATTAGGAAAGTGAGAAGCAGAGTTTAGAGTAATTTGTAGCGAATGTTATAATTTAGATTTGTTCTAAAAGAATAGAAGTGCGCCTTCCTATTAGCATCGTGTAGACAGACCTCCGTGTATTGCTTACCTTAGTCAAGATATATCTTTCTTTCGATCATGCTTGTACTCGGAGACCAATACATTTTGTACCAACAAATGTATACATGTGTAAAATAATAATTGATACTGTATGTGCGTATTTAATTATCAAGTGAGAAATTATTTCTATAAAAAAATGTAAATGAAACGTGTACTTTTGGCCACTAACAGTGACTGAATACAAAGTTACGTGGACAGTCTCATTCAAATACAGTACTCCCGTTAAGTTTTGATATTCTGAGGCTGCAAATAGAAGCATGTCTGTATTCCACGCAAATACACTATGTGTGTGATGATCACGGAAACCACAGCTTAGTATTTAGAAGCTCACCTGTCTTTGAAGCTGTACACATAGAGCTTCCAACGAGATTGCCCTGAGTGTGATGCCTGACACTACCACGAATGTAACTTAAGACTAGTTTGAGTGATAGAAGCAGTGTCCTCAGCTACATGAAACAACATTAAGAAAAGAGAGTTAAAATCTCAATCTTAGCCACGTTCGAAGTGGTTTCCTTTCTTCATCTCCGGACACACATCCGTAGGTTGGAAGAACACGAAGTTTCTAACCTTAAAATCCAGATATTTTGGACTAAAAATCGACAATCATTGGGTAGAAAGCTGCATCGAAAAACTGACCGTGATAAAAGTTGTGCAAAATATAATTTCCAGTGTTTTATGTTTCATGCCTTTACCGTACGAGAAATAATAACGGAGAGATTCGCAATTATTACATTTTTGGAAACTTCCAAGAATGTCAGGAAATATTAATTCAAACAACTGTACATAGTCTAACAAAGATTGTAGAAAATGCAACTTTGTGATTCTTTATGCTTTACACATTTTTACGTATGAGCTAGTATTTATAAGCTTATCACAGATCTGTCTTTGAAGCTCTACACATAGGCTACCAGTTTCCAACCAAATTGGTCTGAGTTTGATAGCTGGCACAATCATGAATGCAAGACTAGTTTGATCCACCATCGGTTTTTGTGGTTAATGGGATGAAAGTTCCTTATGGGGATCACTGTAAGTACCTAAGTGTTAATATAAGGAAAGATCTTCATTGGGGGTAATCACATAAATGGGATTGTAAATAAAGAATACAGATCTCTGCACATGGTTATGAGGTTACTTAGGGGTTGTAGTAAGGATGTAAAGGAGAGGGCATGCAAGTCTCTCGTAATACCCCAACTAGAGTATGGTTCCAGTGTATGGGACCCTCACCAGGATTATTTAATTCACGAACTGGAAAAAAATCCGAAGAAAAGCAGCTCGATATGTTCTGGGTGATTTCCGACAAAAAAGTAGCGTTACAAAATGTTGTAAAGTATAGACTGGGAAGACTTGGGACAAATGAAACGAGCTGCTCCACTAAGTGGCATATTCCGAGCTGTCAGTAGAGAGAAGGCGTGGAATGACAATCACGATATGAAGATAAATTTGGAATTCAAGAGGACAAATTGGGGCAAATATTCGTTTATAGGTAGGGGAGTTAGGGATTGGAATAACTTACCAAGGGAGATGTTCAATAAATTTCCAATTTCTTGACAGTCACTTAAAAAAAGGCTAGGAAAACAACAGATAGGGA
Organism: Anabrus simplex; assembly: GCF_040414725.1. Classification (NCBI taxonomy): domain Eukaryota; kingdom Metazoa; phylum Arthropoda; class Insecta; order Orthoptera; family Tettigoniidae; genus Anabrus; species Anabrus simplex. The sequence goes on along the minus strand of NC_090267.1, from coordinate 326,627,509 downwards.
ATCTGCCATCTGCCACCTGGGGGACTGCCCTAAATGCAGATCAGTAGCGATTAACTTATAACCGCATGGCATTTGAGGATCTAACCAGCCTTTGCGCTGATGACCTAACAGACAGACAGACAGACTCGACTCCGTAGAATTACCCCTGGAAATTATCTTAAACAAAGGTCAGACTAAGAAACTTTATAATTAAATCCACACATGCAGTATCAATTATTCTTTTACACATACAGTGAAAAATGTTCTAAAGACCATCTCTATATAAACCATCTCTATTTGTGTTACATTAACGGAGATATTCATGAATTAATATGTTTAATGCTTAGTCCGTCAACGACGAGCGTCGCTGAAATGGAAATACTTCTTCAGTCGCCATGGTAACGTGCAAACTGGCGGTGGTGTCGGCTGTTGTGATTACTTTCATAAGGTGAAAAATAGCGCAGTCATCAGCCCCTAATGATACGGGTCAATACGTGCGGTATCTAATTAACTTCTCCCTAAGGTTGCCATATACAGGATGTATCCTTCATGATGTTACAAACTTTCAGGGATGATGGAGAACGGCAAAGGGATCAATTTAAGATAAGGAACTGTAGTCCGGAAGCGTTCGAGTCAAAAGGTACTAATAATCCAAGTTGTTTAACGTCCGTCCGTTCTTAACAGATGAGGTTCCAGCATGGGTAGTACATCCCTGAGCACCGCTCGTTCACCTGATCTCACTCCACTTGATTTCTTCTTGTGGGGCCATGTGAAAAGCCTTGTGTATGAGACACCTGTCGAGACTGAAGAGGATCTCTTGGTAAGAATTCTCGCTTCCTGAGACACTGTTCAAACGACACCGGGGATATTCGAACGGGTACAACAAAACTTTGTGCGAAGATGCCATGCCTGCATTGACGCAGGGGCACGCCATTTCGAACATTTCTTCTAAATGCAGCAGCTTGTGAAACTTATGCAGGTAAACGGACTTAAATGAGTAGAATTGTGCTTGAATTTTGACTCGAACGTTTCAGGACTATGGTTCCTTATCTCAAATTGATCCATTTCCCGCCCTCCATCATCCCTGAAACTTTGTAATATCATTACAGATACACCCTGTAACCTATATGACAAGTGGAATCAGGACAACTTTTAGTAGGTAATAGGCTTCAATGTCACACAGTCACGAGGATGGTTGCCTAACGTTTCCCCTTAAAACAATAATCACCCCACTATTCCCTCAGTTCGTCCTTTCTTATTTGATGAAAAGCAGGGTTACCATAATCCTCTTATTCCCGGACATACGCCTATCCTCTTTCATGTCTATTGAGAAACCGCCCGGCCGGGTTTTCGTGAAAGGGTAGAATTGTCCGGGTTTTCATTTTGGGGTCATACAATTCTAATGTCATTAATGAATAATTCGTCGCTGTTCGGGCAACAGGGCATATCTTCCAATGCTCTTCCTATCCATTATTTTCCTTAAGACTGGTCACACATGGATATTTAATCCATCAGAACAATATTCGTTGTGTTCATTATCCTATGCTTACGGATAAAGGAAAATGAACCTTACTGTATCGCACTCTAGGAATGTATGTGTGCATGACTCATTTACGCACTCCTACAGTATAATGTACTTGTGGCTCATTTTCCATTAACGTTAGCATACGAAAATGAACACAACGAAATTTGTTCTAATGGACTGCATATCCATATAGGTTGGGGGCGTGACCAGTCATAAGGAAAATAATGGATAGGAAGAACATTGCCAGATATGACCTTTTTCCCGAACAGCGACGAATTGTACGAGTGTAGAGCTATAGAGTTGGAAATATGCGTCTTTCAATCGATAGTAATCGAACGTATTACCAGGCACATAGGTCGTTGCCAGGAACTCTATGCGACTTCTAACTAGCTACGGCTGACTCGATCGACCTTGAGTAGGAGCACGTGAGAAGTTGCGTATCGACTCGGTCATGGACTATCGTATCGTAAATTCGTAGCCCTTTGTAGCTGCTTGGAACTGGTATGAACTGTAATTTGAAACCTGTAGTCTTGTTAAATTTTAATAATTTGTATTAAAGTGTACTTGTAAACATCCCTAAACGTAAATACAAATTCACAGACGAAATGAAGAAAGAGTTTGGATGTCTTGGAAATGGACGGAATGAATATAAAGCCGAGCGCGCTGTTTGTAATGCAGGTACGCTTGTTTTGGTCCCAAAGGATAGCAGGATTTGGAAGCTAATGTTCAAACTATAACAATTTGTTTTACGTCGGCAGCCCTGAATATGGTTTTCCGTGTAGTTTCCCATTTTACACCAGGCTGTGCCTTAATTAAGGCCACAGCCGCTTCCTTCCCACTCCTAGCCCTTTCCTGTTCTATCGTCGCCTTAAGACCTGTTTGTATCAGTGCGACCTAAAGCTATTTCTAGCCGAGTGCAGCCCTTGTAAGGGTGGGCGGCATCTGCAATGCGTAGCTAACTGCGTGTTATTGTGGTGGAGGATAGTGTTATATGTGGTGTGTGAGTTGCAGGGATGTTGGAGACAGCACAAACACCCAGCCCCCGTGCCGTTGGAATTAACCAATGAAGGTTAAAATCCCCGACCCGGCCGGGAATCGAACCCGGGACCCTCTGAACCGAAGGCCAGTACGCTGACCATTCAGCCAACGAGTCGGACAGCAAGTAGTAAACAAAGCCGTTTCCTTTCATCTCCTCTTCTAGACATCACGCAAGATACCGATCCAAGTGGTTAGCATGCCCAATATTACTCAACATTGAGGACCTTGCGGGATCCGGTGTTTTAACATGGCTAAGTCCAATTGATGCATAACACCATCGAATTCGAGTAATAAAATAAATTGGTTTTGCGTTCCTCTAACTACTTTTTCGGTTTTCAGAGACGCCGAGGTGCAGGAATTTCATCCCGTAAGAGTTCTTTTACGTGCGAGTAATCCACCGACACGAGGCTGGCGTATTTGGGCACAACCGGAATCGAATCCATCAACTAATGCTTAGAAGGATAGCGTCTCTACCCTCTTAGCTATTCAGCTCGGCATCCAGCCAATGAGACTTAATCTGAACTCTTTTAATTCAGTTTCAGGTGACGAGAAATCATCTTCGTTCTAGAAGATAAAAGGTCATACTATCAATGACTTCAAGTTCGATTTCATGCTTTTCGATATTCACCCTCTAGTATTTCTACATTCCGATATTCCTCCCAAACGTCTTTTAACCTCTACGGGCTCTTCCAGACATGATACACAATACATTCCGGTTTAGTTCAGCTCCATCTGCACCTCGATATAACAGAATACTTAATATCTAATGGTAATGAGTATTTGTTAGAAGGAAAGAGGAAATCCAGTCCAGCGTATGGGAAGGAACAGGTCAGGGTCAAAAGTCAAGATTAAACACAGGTAGCACACGGTCCCTACAATGGGCCTCGCGTTGAAGCAAATAGCAATTTCTGTAGAACTTTTAGAGCGCATCACGCTGTAGCCGTCAGAAATCCTTGAGGAGAGAGAAAACTAGTTTTCGGCTACGCTCACGAGTGACGTCACTTGGTATTTCTTTCACAGTACTATGCCGTGTCACGCAATGGCCTTGTTTTGCACTGCTTTCCTTTGTGGGAAGAGCTGCCTGAGACTAATGTTGAGTTCGCTAATGTTGACACCCACTATTAAAGGTAAGAAGTTTTAGACATTTTATACCAGTCCACGGCTTTTTCAAACAGCTATACGCTGCTTTTATTCGTTGCCTTTTTCTTTCAGTTCCTGGTGGACGGCACCAGATGTGAACTTGACCCTTCCTGGCGGATGCCATTTCTGACGCCTACCTGCCAGCTTGCATTCGGGATATAGTGGGTTCGAACCCCACTGTCGGCAAACCAGAAGATGGTTTTCCGTGGTTTCCCATTTTCACACCAGGCAAATGCTGCAACCGTCCCTTAATTAAAGCCAGGACCGCTTCTTTCCCACTCCTACCGGTACACGATACGGAGGGATATATTCACTATCGTTTATCCTTATGGTAACTGGTAGTGCAAAGGTCACTACGCTGACCATTTAGCCAAGAACCCTGTGTATGTTTACCTTACTAATTATCAGCTTGTTTTGTTCTCAACGACCTTAAAATTAACTGCTTGCTATAAAGACATGCGAGGACGTACTAACTCTTTGTGTAAATGACAGTTTACCCCTGAACATATTGTCCTAGATTTTGAGAAAGTAGCACATACATTGCGACAGAGAGAGTATTTCCGAACGCCACGCTACAGTGTTGTCATTTTCATTTGGGACATAGCTGACACCGACCTCAAATGGCAGAAAAAGGGATGTTTACCTGGAGCTGACGGCTACTTGATCTACGTGATTCCTGATTACAATTAAGGAGCTGTCTGACGGTGAGATAGAGGCCCCGGTCTAGAAAGCAACATGACACCTCGTAATCTGCAGGCCTTTGGGCTGAGTAGCAGTCGCGTGGTACGCCATGGCTCTTCGAGGCTGTTGCCCCAGGCTTGTTTCCATTTTTAAGTCTGAAAAAAAAAAAATATGGAGCGCTTTTCAAAGCTGAGGTGTTCAAAGATTCTCAATTTAAGATGGAAGACGAGATGCATCTTCTGGATTGTCTTAGTTTACCTTTGATTGACAAGAGGAGGTTGATGTGTATTTTCGACAGACATTGCAAAAACGTGAGCCTCCGTGGCTCAGACGGCAGCGCGTCGGCCTCTCACCGCTCACCGCTGGATACCGTGGTTCAAATCCCGCTCGTTCCATGTGAGATTTGTGCTGGACAAAGCGGAGGCGGGATAGGTTTTTCTCCGGGTACTCCGGTTTTCCCTGTCATCTTTCATTCCAGCAACACTCTCGATTATCATTTCATAGCATTTATCACTCATTAATAAATCACCTTGGGAGTGGCGACCCCATTGTAATAACAGCCTATATATGTTTCATTCATTACATCCCTGACCCGGTCAATGACCGGAAAACAGGTTGAAGGTTTTCATTTTCATTGCAAAAATGTTTTTTTTCTATTTGTTTTACGTCGCACCGACACAGATAGGTCTTTGGCAACGATGGGATAGGAAAGGCCTAGGAAGTGGAAGGAAGCGGCCGTGGCCTTAATTAAGGTACAGCCCTGGCATTTGCCTGGTGTGAAAATGGGAAACCACGGAAAACCATCTTCAGGGCTGCCGACAGTGGGGCTCGAACCCACTATCTCCCGATTACTGGATACTGCCCGCACATAAGCGACTGCAGCTATCGAGCTCGGTGCAAAAATGTACGCACAATACCATCGACTCAGTAAATCGACGTGTGAACTATAGAGAAGAGAAGGCAGGGAGGGGGAGAGAACAATAGTTTAGTGGTCCACGTGATGGCAATCTCACTGCTCGAGTCAATTAGCCCATGGACTTCTACTCCCAAGATAATGGCTTCGATCCAGGTCGAGATTGGTGGGTTTCAAGAGGGTATGAATACAGTATTACAACTTTGTGGTATTGATGCTTGCTTGTTGTTTAAAAGAACCTAACATCTAGATCATCGGTCCATGTGTTGTGACTTCCGACATGTAGGCGTACTGCGAAAAAAATTCCGATTATGCCTGACCAAATGTCAGCACGCAAACTATTCAGCCATGGAGCCGGACATCAGAGGGAAGAGAATTATAGACGGAAGATACTGACCACGCTAATGCAAATTAACAGTGAAGGAAGAAAATTATTTTACAGTATTCAGTGCCATTACAGAAGATAATTCAAGAACAATTCAATTGGCTTTACGACGCACCGACAAATAGGTCTTATGGCGAAGATGGGATAGGAAAGGGGCTGGTGTGAAAATGGCAAACCACGGAAAACCATCTTCAGGGCTGCCGACAATGGGGTTCGTACCTAATATTTACCAAATGCAAGCTGATAGCTACGTGACGCAAACCGCGCAGCCACTTGCTCGGCAGAAGATAACTCAGTAATTTAGCCAGCTGCTATTTCTTGAAGCATGCAGTATTTTTTCATTCGTCTCTTGGAACAGGCCATAGCAAAATGTTGTTTCCACCGAAGTCTCAGTTACAGCTGTAAAGTATTGAAGCCTCTGCGGTATGGTTGGTGCTGAGAGAGATTCGGAGCATGACTAGCGCGTCAGTCTGTTAAAAAAAGGTGCTACTCTCAAGGCCAGTCGTGGTGCAATAACACTTCCCGGTCCAGTGAGGAAAGCAATGACAAAGTCATTCTTCGTCATACATATGCTTAATTATGGCACAGCCATCGTTTTTCTTTTTCCCGCTATGATCGCATAACCTTTGGTGGTGTTTAACCAGCCTCCGAACGAAATTCAGTGATGCCATGAAATGTTTCATTTTTGTTTCGCTTGGTCAATATTCACTACTGTATTATTCTTTGAATTGATCGAAGTACAATCTATATATATATATATATATATATATATATATATATATATATATATATATATATATATAATAAGAGTTTTGTCTGTACATTGCTCAGAATTTGAAAAGAATGGTATTTCTGTATCGGTCATGTCCACAGTAACATCACGAGTAAACGGCTGAAGAGAATTTAATGAAAATCGGTATGTAAAGTCGGGGGATGATCCACTACAATCCAGGCTATAAATCGTTTTACTCACGCTGAGTGAAATGGTAGTTTAGGGGAAGGCCTAAAATTTAATTCTCAAATATTTAAATTATTAGTGGTCCTATCGATAAATACTACATAACTAAAGTTATATAGAATTAAATTCCCGATCGTTTATGTCATACATTGTTACCGTACCGGCTATGATAACACAGATATTCATGAATTTGTATTTTTGTTGCCAAGTCCATATCAACGCCGAGCCAGGAGAAAATGGGTCAACAGAATTTTATGAAAGTCGGTATATAGAGTCGGGGAAGAAGAAACTATAGTCTAAACTATAAACAATTTTACTGACCCTGGATGAAATTGCAGTTTAGGGGAAAGCGCATAAAATTTATTTTTTAAATAGCTATGTTATTGGTCCTGTCGAAAAGGACTACATAACAAAACTTACAGAGAATACAATTTCCGACCATTTATGTTTTATTCAATTTTACCGTGCCGACTATGATAAGAGTGGTATTTCAGAGTCGGAAGAAAAACTTAATGTGAAGGCTTACAATATTGAAAGCGCATAACACTGATCAACAATAACATTACATTGACCATTGTTTGTGGTGATGTTCTTTGTCTCTTATGCTGCCGCTCAACTCCGATAGATGGGATTACTGCTGCGTACCGAGTATAACAGCCTGAGTGAATATTGGCGGAAAACAGCTGGAGAGTTGGAAAACTTTCTTCTTTAGCATGCCATTCCTCTGGATCATACAATTTCTGATACCGTACTGCTGGTACGTAACTCACTGGTTCATCATAGTATTCCAACTATTCGATCCCTACTTTGACGCGCTGTTGTGAATGAGCAGTGAGCACTCTTAAGGCGGAGGCTCACTTAATAGTAGTAGTATGACCTGGTCTAGAATTACAGTTTAGGCATATTCCAAATTATAGCACCACAATTCACTAAATAACTCAAAATTCAACCCTGATAAGAGCCGTTTCTTAAAAAGAGCTTCTTCCTCATCACTTTTATTCAATTCTACACTCATTTTATTCAAAATTAGCAGTGAAGAGGGGGTTACTACTCTGGCTTGGAGGAAAAAATTGCCTCCAAGTCAGATTTTTCCGCTGCCAGTGTAGTAAATTGAGATTTTCCGACCCATCGGGCACTCCTAGGAAAAAGATTAGTAAAAGGGCATAGTTTTTACCCTGGGACTCTCCACTATTCGAACCCCCCCCAAAGACTAAGAGTGGTCGCGGATCACGGCTGTCTGCGGCTTGGTCATTCCAGCTATGGAAATTTGGATTGTTAGGTCGGCAGCGTAGTACTGTTCGTTAAAAGTGAGAAAATGTGTGCTTTTTCATTTGATCGAGTATTTCATGTGAAATCATTGCTTTTAATCGCGCCATTCCTACTCATCTCGCAATCGGGCCTTACAATGAAAATTCCCTAACGCAGTCTTCATATGAGAAAAGACGTTTGGTGATTTCTCCGTCAAGTTTCTAGGGTAACGTTAAGAGTTATGCAATTTAATACAGTCGTGCTCACAACGTGTACTCTGTCTAACCTACAATTAGGCTATGTATACAATGTAGAATTCCGTAGCGAAGCGCGGGTACATCAGCTAGTGTATATGTAAATATAACTCATACAATTACGGTCACTACAAACATTCATTGTCTACTCAGAAATGATGTGCATTTTATGTTATAGTATTGCAAAATAAGTTATCAGTGTGAAATACATTTCTAGATAATTAATACATCCATATAAATAAAATGAGAGTTTTGTCTGTACACTGACCAGAATTTTAAAAGAATGGTATTTTTGTATCAATCGTGTCCACGGGGAGAAGGAAATGCAATGTTTTTAATTTTCCGTCATCTCTCTCTCTATCTGTGTGTGAATTTAAGTCTGTATGTATGTACGTGCATCATGAGAAAATGGCTGAACCGAATTTAATGAAAATCGGCACGTAAGTCTAGGAATAAGGCACAACAATGTAAGCTTTAAATAATTTTATTCACACTGGGTGGAATGGTAGGTCAGGGGAAGGCTTACAATGTAATTTAATTTAAATATCTATGTTATTAGTGATCTTACTGATAAATACTACTTGGACCGATGACCTTAGATGTTAGGCCCCTTTAAACAAAAAGCAAGCAAGCAGCAAAAACACAACATAACAAAAGTTGAATGATAATACAATTTCCAATCATTTGTCTTACACAGTTTTACCGTATCGACTAATGGTTAACAGAGATATTCATGAATTTATGAATTTATACTTTTGTTGCTTAGTTGTTTTTTTCTTTTTTTGCTATTTGCTTAACGTCGTACCGACACAGATACGTCTTATGGGGACGATGGAGAGGAAAGGCCTAGGAATGGGAAGGAAGCGGCCGTGGCCTTAATTAAGGCACAGCCCCAGCATTTGCCTGGTGTGAAAATGGAAAACCATCTTCAGGGCTGCCGGCAGTGGGATTCGAACCCACTATATCTCGGATGCGAGCTCATAGCTGCGGGCCCCTAACCGCACGGCTAACTCGCCTGGTGTTGCTTGGTCCATACTAACGCCGAGTACCGCTAACATGGAAATATTATTCAATCGTGTTAATTGGCGATGGTGATGGTTTTTATCGTGATTGTCTTAAGGTGAAAAACCACGTGATCATTAGCCCACATCGACTAGGAAAATTGTGAAAATGATTATCAAAATGAGGAAAAAATCGTGAATGAAGGAACGAACGCTTGAAGAACAAGACAAGAGGAAATCATGGAAGGAGGAGGAAGGCCCCCCTCCTTTACAATGGATGTCCTAATATCACAGAGTCGGAAAAAAACTAAATGTGATCGCCTACGATATCGAAAGCCCATAAAATTGATCAACATTACGTTGACTATTATTTGTTGCGACGTGTTCTGTCTCTTCTGCTGCCAGTCATCTCCGATAGATGGGATTATTGTTGCATTCGGAGTACAGCAGCCTGCCTGAATTTAGGTTTTTCTTTTCTAGCATGCTAGTCGACCGGTTTATACATGTTCTGGTAACTGCTTGTACGTGACACAGTGGTTCATCATGGTATTCCAGCTATTGGATCCCTGCTCTGAGGCGGTGATAGGAATAAAGAGTGTGCACACTTCACGGAAAATGGTAGAGCAGTGGTGGGGTCATTCCAGCTCTGGAGCTTCGCACTGTATTTTACTGAGATTTAATATTTGTCCTTGTAATATTTTTACGGGAAAATGGATACGTTTTAATGAAACTTGGTATTTCAGTTTAGAATAAGGTCGAGTAGGTTCTTAACTATAAATTGCCCCAAAAAATTATCTAGTCGGGGTGTCTGAGAAGGGATCTAAAGCATAAAACTGTATATATCTCTCTTACGGTTGGTTTTACACAAAAATAGCTGGTGGCGAGTTTTGTTCTTTACTTCTCTCCGTTACAGTGAAAAAAAGGAGGGAATGTGAAAGTTTAACTCCAAGAGCCGGTCCCTAACTCTATTGCCGGTAGAGAGAGGTGCTATGGAGATCGTTCCGGCTTTGTACACCCATCACTATTTTTTGAGTATTAGCCCGATACTTGCCTTTCTTTTACACCGGACGGAAGCGATCAAACCAAGAGCAGCAAAAAATAAACACATAAAAAAATATAAAGGGCCCCAGAGAAAAAGGAAACGATTACGATTACCTCACGACAAACCACTGACAGGCCCACGTATGTGCCTCAGAAGCTGGGGAACTATATGAGGGTGGGCAACAATTTCACTCAGCACATACTAAGTGACTGTCCCGTTAACGACGGGTACTATTGCTCACCAACCGAGCCCATGGCACTACAGCCCTGAAGGGCCTTGGCTTACCAAGCGACTGCTGCTCAGCCCGAAGGCCTCCAGATCGCAAGGTGTCGTGTGGTCAGCACGACGAATCCTCTCAGCCGTTATTCTTGGTTTTCTAGACCGGGTCTCTAGAGCTCCTCAATTCTAATCACAGAGACTGAGTGGACCTTGAACCAGCCCGCAAATCCAGATAAAAATCCCTGACCTGGCCGGGAATCGAACCCGGGGTCTCCGTGTAAGAGACAAGCAAAGCTAGTGAAACATAAAATAATGAAAATCAATTAATATTAGTATTTAAAGATAATTCAGTCCTTGCTATACAACTATAGCCTTGCAATGGATTCACACTTTTAGCAAGCAAGGAAGCAAATTGTAGGGATGTGGCGAAGTCTTCTCAGTTTTCTCGAAATCATATTAACGTCACTTGGTTCTTCTTCTTCTCTTTCTACCGCTTTTCCCACACCTGTGGGGTCGCGGGTGCGAACTGTGTTGCACATGTGCAGTCGGCCCTGTTTTACGGCCGGATGCCCTTCCTGACGCAACCCTATATGGACGGACGTAATCACTGTTGCGTGTTTCTGTGGTGGTTGGTAGTGTAGTGTGCTGTGTGAATATGAAGAGGAAAGTGTAGGGACAAACACTAACACCCAGTCCCCGAGCCAGAAGAATTAATCAGAGGCGATCAAATCCCCGACCCGGCCGGGAATCGAACTCGGGACCCTCCGAACCGAAGACCTTAACGCTGACCATTCAGCCAATGAGTCGGACATTAACGTCACTTGGAACCATCGAACCTGGTCAGTAAGGTTCTGCCATCTAAGGTTCAATAATGTGCGGCAAAAATAAAAGAATGTTCATTCTTAATGATAAATGTGCTACGGGTCAGTAATTCTCCGATATCGTCACATTGCGGATTTGTCTGGCGCAACGACGATATACACTTATATTCATCTCTGATTGTTCATGTTTTGGCAGTTTTCCACTTCCATGCCTTTATCGCATAAAACACATTGTCATATTGCTTTATTTTTATAAACACTTATTAACCAACAAATTATCCCCTTCGTTTTCCTTTTGGTTAACATTTCGGTCCTTTACTCTGCAGAATTCTATTTTCTCTTGCTGTTACACTCTTTCCTTATTGCTATTATTATTATTATTATTATTATTTTTTCATCCTTTAGAACTCCTTCTTATACAGCGTCCCACCATCCCTTGATTTATCTTTTCCCCAATAGTACCTTTTTTTTTTTTTACCAGCTAATATTTTTTCTCGCCCCGTCCAGCCAGTAACCTCATTTTGATGCTTCATATGGTACTGTTACTTACAATTTCACTTCTTGGCTCCCATTTAGTCTTAACCAATAATTACCTGTTCGCTTAACAATATCTGCGCATGTAACTTACTCAACTTTTCTCGCACCATTTTCATTCTACGTAAAGCTTGGCAACCCATTATTATTTTGGCACCTCGTCCACCTTGTAGCCTTCACTTCGATGTTTCACTTGGCGCAGATATCCTATCCTTAAGGTTTCACCTCCTGTCCTTGGTTTTAGTCTCAACCAATATTTACCTTATCGTTTAACAATATCTGCCCTTAAATACGTCTCTTCAAACTTCATTCTCACTATATTATTTGTAGTACAGCTTGGCAACCACGTATTACTTTTTATGGCAATTCGTTCACTCATACATTCATAAATTCATCCACCACCTGGCTATATATAACATAAAGTAAAGTCCCAGATGGTGTATGTCTTTGCTTGTGCGGCTAATCTCCACATTCAATGAACGGATTGTCATGTGGTTTTCACTGTTGTACAGAATATTTATCGAGGACGGTTTAGGTGTATGAAACATTAATATACGACGAAAGGTAGCGGAGCGTTGAATACTTTTAGTGCAGGAAGTCAAAGAAAAACTCGTCATCCGATCACTTACGCTACCTTACCGTCAACGATGGATCCCAATCAATCAATCAATCAATCAATCAATCAATCAATCAATCAATCAATCAATCAATCAATCAATCAATCAATCAATCAATCAATCAATCAATCAATCAATATTGATCCCCATTTTGGGCTGTCGCCCAGGTAGCAGATTGCCTACCAGTTGTTTACCTAGTCCTTCCCTAAATAATTTCAAAGAACTTGAAAATATATCGAACATTTCCCTTCATAATTATTTCACTCCCTGACAACTCTTCCGATAAATGAATATTTGCCCCAATTTGTACCCATGAATTCCAATTTTATCTTCATATTACGATCTTTCCTACTTTTAAAAGCTAAACTCAAACCATCCCATCTCTCCACTAAGAGCTCGGAACATACCGCTTAGTCGAGCAGCTAGTCTCCTTACTCCCAAGTCCTCCCAACCCAAACTTTGCAACATTTTCGTAACATTAATCTTCCGTCCGAAATCACCCACAACAAATCGTGCTGCTTTCCTTTGGATCTTTCCAATTCCCGTATCAAGTAATTCTGGTGGCTGTCGCAAACACTGGAAGCATACTAGAACTGGGGTCTTACCAAAGATTTATACGCACCCTCCTTTACACCCTTACAACAACCCTTAAATATTCTCATAACCATACGAAGAGTTCTGTAACTTTCAGTTACAACTTCGTTTATGTGATTTCCTCAATGAAGATATTTCCTTATATTGACACCTAAGTACTTACAGTGATCCCCGTGAAGTACCTTTCACTCCATCAACACAGTAATTGAAACTTAGAAGACTTTTCCTCTTGGCGAAACTTACGAGAGGGCATTTCATCCCGTTTACCAACATACCATTATCTGCTGTCCATCTCACACCATTGTCGAGGTCTTTTTGCAGTTGTTCATAATTCTGTAACTTATTGACTACTCTATACAGTATAATGCAACCAGAAAAACGCTTTATCTGCGATTCCAGTTCTTATATAGTTTATATACAGAAGAAAACATAAAAGTTCAATAGTTCTGCCCTTCGGGACCCCTTCTTAATTGTTACAGGACCAGATAATGATTCACCTACTCTAATTCTCTGATTAATATTTTCTAGAAATGTAGCCACCCATTCAACCACTCTTTTGTCCAGTCCAATGACACTCATTTTTATAAGCAGTCTCCCATGACCGACCCCATCAAAAGCCTTAGATAGGTCAATAATTATACAGTCCATTTGGCCTCCTTTGTCTAAAATATCTGCTATATATCGCTGTAATCCCACATGTTGAGCCACACTGGAAAAACCTTCCCGAAACTCGAACGGCCTTCTATCAAACCAGTCAGTAATTTCGCACACGTGTCTAATGCTCTCCCAGAGTTTACATGCAACACATGTGAAGCTAACTAGCCTGTAACTATCCGCTTTATGTGTATCATCCTTTCCCTTGTACACTGGGTCTACTCTAGCAACTCCCCATTCATCTGGTAGAGCTCCTTCATGCAAACAGTAATCAAATATTTCAGACAGAGCACTATATCCCAACGCATTATTTTTAGTACATCCGCAGAAATCTTATCGATCCCAGCTGCTTTTTTTCAACTTTAGTTTCTTTTTGTAAATATCTTTATTAGGTATCATAGGTAAACGTCAATACTTCACTAGTCTTAGTTACCTCCTCTACCAGGACATTGTCCTTATATCCAACTATCTTTACATACTGCTGACTAAATATATCTGCCTTCTGTAAGTCCTCACATATACACTCCCCTTTAAATGTGCATGGTGTGAAAATGGGAAACCACGGAAAACCATCTTCAGGGCTTCCGACAGTAGGGTTCGAGCCAATTATCTCTCCAATGCAAACTGACAGCTATGTGACTCAAACCATACAGCCACTCGCTCGATTAATCTTGTTTTTTAAGCGACTATACACATACATACATACATACATACATACATACATACATACATACATAAGAAGGCAAACAACTAATGTCGCTTACCAGGAAATCTTATAATCCTTATCATCATAATTTCAAAACGGTTCCCAAGCGGGTCGCTAGTTCATTCATAAATTCAACATTTCAATCATCTATCTACTGTGTTTATAGACTTGCTGACCGCGTTGTCTCTAGATCCCTTACATGGACAGCTACACCTAGTTACGACTGCTTGATTGTATTGAATCGAGTGTAACAGTATGGAATGGACTCAAGGCGCGTGAGCGTGGAAAGCTGACTTCAGTAGGCGGCGGCCTCAAGAGGGAATGAGCCTTCCCTACAGTGATTAAGTGATTGTGCAATCAAAGGGATATCTACGAAGGCGGATAGAGGTCATTTAAAGCTGGACCTGCCCTCTCCTTGTCATCAGGACAATACAATTCGGGCTTGACCGGATGAAGGGACGCGCCAGACGAGTAATGAAAGGGTATCCTCTTCAGCTGCAAAATATGATACAGTAACAACTGACTTGTGTGTGAGCCACGTGATTCGGCAGAGCTTGCCACCGTAAATGGAATGACAAGACTAGTGCTTTAGTCACTATCTGATTCATAGCGACTTCCTTATCCACGCACAGGTGAAGTCAGCGTACCGGTAACAGACTTCTTGTGCTGGTCAGTTACTTCCTTGTAATCCTATATCAACCATGTACAGGAGATTACACATAAATAATAATAATAATAATAATAATAATAATAATAATAATAATAATAATAATAATAATAATAATAATAATAATAATAATAATAATTTAATTTCCCAGAAGAAAAACATAATTTAATTTCATCGATTGCAAGTATTAAAAGGCAGGTATTTATACAAGTGTAGACACATGCTTCCCCTAGTACACCCGTCACTGCATTGCCCTACATAGAAGGCTTGCACTGGTGTCTCAACGGCGCACTAGTCGCCAGCGTCTTGGAAAGGTGTAGCAATCCAACTGATGAGCCCAGTGCCACACTGGGGCGAAACCCTGGTGATTTCACGATTGAAAAAGCCTAAGACCTCCTTAAATAATAATAATAATAATAATAATAATAATAATAATAATAATAATAATAATAATAATAAAGCCTATCTGAAATCTAGGAAGAATACCGTTCAAGTCAGGAGGACATTCAAGTCAGTAGGATATTCACTTATTTTTAAATCACCCTTTTACAATACTCTTTACCGAGCCATTTCCTAGCTCCCTCCGTTGATCAATGGTATAATGTCGGCCTCCGAATTCCGATCGTGGGTTCAAACTGGGAGAGGCAGTCGGATTTATTTCCAGTTCTCAAATCAATACTCTTTCCTGAGCCATTTCCTAGCTCCCTCCGTTGATCAATGGTAGAATGTCGGCTTTCGGATCCCGATCGTGGGTTCAAACTGGGGGAGGCAGTCGAACTTTTGAAGGGCGAAAAAAATTCCATTCGACACTATGTCGTACGAAACAACGATAGTGGTATGTAAAAGATCATTGGGGACACATATGATATTTACACGACGAAACTAATTAAAACTCACCCACAGATCGCCCAAGAGAGGATCGAATTGCTCTGCCATGTGGTAGAGCAAAACGGAACATCGGAATTGACATGCATGCAGCCTAGATGACATCAAATCAAAATGCCTCCGCATGGTCCGCGCGGTAGCTGAGACTATATGATGATGATGATGATTATCATCATCGTCATCATCATGATTATTATTTATTAACTATTTCCTTACAAAAAACTTGTCTCTACCCAGGGGCGTTTAGCGTTCAAGGGCATTCACCTTTCACTTTCTCGTGCCAGGCTCAGGATCTCTACAATGAACGCAGGTTCACCGGTGTCTTTACCGGGTCTCGACCTGGGAGGATTAAGGGGTTTCATACACTAACTAACACTCTGGATATTTACCGAAACAGTGAAATATATCTGCAACTATCGGACGGATTTTCTTGACATTTAGCTCGTTCATACTGTGACCAAGAAGGCCGAGTGCGAGGCGGTCGGCGATAATGTTAATGCACTCGAACCTCGATATCTCGAACCTCGATATCTCGAACCTCGATATCTCGAACCTCCATTACTCGAATTTTCAGTATTTCGAAGCATCTTAAATTTCCCGGCCGTTTGTCCTATTCTTCGCGTGTATTTATTTCTCCATTATTCGGTTTTCGGTTACACGTATTTCCCGATTTCCTGAAGCAAATATTTCCTCCCTTGAAACAAAAAATAATTTATTAATATTTAGAAATTTCATGATCCGTATTGAAGTGGGATTACAATATTTAAGATTAAGAGGGTTCCTCCTATTCAATACAAAGATATTTATTAATGTGAAAGAATCACATATCGTTCAAATGAGGTACTAGTTTCGGCACCAGATATGTGCCATCATCAGCCACAAAGTCAAATCGAGCAAACACAATAAAACCCTAAAACAACTTTATACACACTATAACATCTGCATGGATGAATATGCAATATGACTTTAAAACAACTTTAAAGACACACTATAACATTTGCATAGATGAATATAAAATAAAATATGGTAGATGAAGTTGCATTCCATTTTAAAATCCGTTAAAATGATGACTCCGTTGTTGTATATCCATGGCGGTTTGTCCAGCTTATATATAACTTTAGTTTTCTAAAACTGTTAAATTATGCTGTGAGGTTTATTGTCATATGAAGTTGACACTACGTGTGTTCTGTAGTTTGGTTCCGGAAAATAAACGTAAACATGAACTTGGTAAGATCCAAAGTTAATTCCCACTTCAATATGGGTTGAGGAACCTTGAGCAGCCTGAGTGATCGGCGGACAGAGCTGTCAACTTCATATGACAATAAACCTCACAGCATAATTTAACAGTTTTAGAAAACTAAAGTTATATATAAGCTGGACAAACCGCCATGGGTATACAACAACGGAGTCATCATTTTAACGGATTTTAAAATGGAATGCAACTTCATCTACCATATTTTATTTTATATTCATCTATGCAAATGTTATAGTGTGTTTTTAAAGTTGTTTTAAAATCATATTGCATATTCATCCATGCAGATGTTATAGTGTGTATAAAGTTGTTTTAGGGTTTTATTGTGTTTACCCGATTTGACTTTGTGGCTGATGATGGCACATATCTGGTGCCGAAACTAGTACCTCATTTGAACGATATGTGATTCTTTCACATTAATAAATATCTTTGTATTGAATAGGAGGAACCCTCTTAATTTTAAATATTGTAAAAAATAATTTGTAACTAGAATTTTTTGAACATTAACTAAGCAATGCGGAATTGTGCTTTATGAGGAACAGTTAACAAGTAAAGAAAGGTTTACAGTGATGCTGGGAGATAATATGATGGGAGCCGAAAAACTAAAACTTCTAATGATCGGAAAATCGGCGAACCCTCGTTGTTTTTCGGGTGTGACTTAATTACGGTTACGTACGAAAGCAACCCCCGAAGTCGCGGATGGCAAGCTTCATTTATGAATCTCGGCTGCGTGGTACTGACGAGAAGTTTCAACGTGAAGCGAGAAGAGGTTAACAGTAACAAATAGAAGAGACTAACGGATTTTTTCCAAAGGTATTAACCGAGGTATGTTTCTTGTTTCACTTCTGTATGTAGGCTACTGTATCCGGTTTTCTAAAAAGATTACTACCGGGCGAGTTGGCTGTGCGGTTAGGAGTGCGCAGCTGTGAGCTTGCATCCGGGAGATAGTGGGTCGGTTGCCTTGAAGAGGGTTTTCCGTGGTTTCCCATTTTCACACCAGGCAAATGCTGGGGCTGTTCCTAAGGTAACCCATGAGTGAAATTGAAAAGTCCTAAACTATCAAAGCCATATTTTTCAAATTTATAGTCTACCAAAGATGTAATATGATATCAGAAGACTGTTTATAAGTTTTCAATTCAGTAGCTTTAATGGTTCAGAAGATATAGTCAAATTACTTCATTTTTATGGGACGCCATGGAAAAATTTCCTCGTATTGCAAATTTGATTTTTTGAACTCCATATTTTGTCAACATGTTCATCAAACATGCACTTTTTAAAACTGCCTTTGGTTTTAATGTGCTAATGATAGATAATCCACTACAATTTTTTTAATGTATGCATTCATAAATTTTTCCTTAAATATCAGCAAAAAAATAGTATTTTGGAAAAGAATAATAGTAATTTTTTTCCCAGAAGAAAACTGTTCGCAATTTTAATTCATCATATATCTGTGAACTAATGTACCAAGTTTGAACTGCCCATCTCAAAAACTGTAACGCAAGGGGCATTTTATATGCAGGAAGGTGCTGAAAATTTGAAGTATGAGAAAACAGCAATTAAAATCCTCCTGACACATATGTGGGGCCCTCAGATTTCTTTTTCTCCTGCTCTCCTGATGCTTTAGCAATCTTCTTCTTCTTTCTATGGTCCTTTCCACTGGTAGAACCTCGCTTCTTGCATTTAAACACAATGCAACGAAAATGTAAATGAAAACTAAGTGATGCATGGAGTGAAGAAGTGGGCTCCGCGAGACATTTAAATCACTGCGGGGACTTTAAAAATGGCGAATGAGGTTCGGCGATGCAATATTTGGATAGAAGAAGGCCTGGGGTATTTTATAACGTCAAAATCAAAATTTCAATTTTTAAAATCGATTTTCACGAAAATTCACTCATGGGTTACCTTAATTAAGGCAACGGCTGCTTCCTTCCCATTCCTAGGCCTTTTCTATCCCATCGTCGCCATAAAACATATCTGTGTTGGTGCGACGTAAAACAAATAGAAAAAAAAAAGATTACTATAATAAGGGTTATAATTAAAGTGATGCCGTAAAATAGTCTGTCTGTATATTTTTAAATACTGTTAAAAATAGTGTATTCAGTATGAGCCCGTAGATACATATGATTCAATTATGTGCTATACATGCTCAAAAACGATATTCTCTATATCTCGAAATTTCGATAACTCGAAATAAAATTTAGCTCCGGAGGTGATTCGAGATATCGAGGTTCCACTGTATTAGAGACGATTAGCGGCGACATTGTGGACGGGACAACAGCGAACAAAACAACAGCGCTGGCGAACTGTTGATAAGTAAGCCCCTTAAAGAAGCCGGAAGCTGGGTCAGGCGCCCAGAATGATCTGGGAGTGGTTACTAAGAACCTTCTGCGGGCCTATATGAACAACGCGGAGTTCAAAGAGTCTTGCTAGTTGTGAACTGTTTTGGAACAACACTGCGCAGTGAGAACAGGAATTCGACGGGCCGGTGTGCAATGTGTTCGAACGCGGTCGAAAAACTCAAACGCGAGTAATTATCTGCAAATAGAAGTTTAATCAATTTAGCGGAAGGTGAATACACTATACCTTTCTGTGTAACGATTTACTTTTTAAGCAGTCTGATAACCCGCCACAATTCATTATTATTGAGCGTTTCATAGAGTATGATTTTCTGTGATGCTAGTGGTTATATTAACACTTTTTTTTTTGCTATTTGCTTTACGTCGCACCGACACAGATAGGTCTTACGGCGACGATGGGATAGGAATGGTCTAGGAATGGGAAGGAAGCGGCCGTGGCCTTAATTAAGGTACAGCCCCAGCATTTGCCTGGTGTGAAAATGGGAAACCACGAAAAACCATCTTCAGGGCTGCCGACAGTGGGGTTCGAACCCACTATCTCCCGATTACTGGATACTGGCCGCACTTAAGCGACTGCAGCTATCGAGCTCGGTTAACACCTCTTCAAAATTTTGCTCCGATATATTTGCAAAACAAAAATAAGGCAAGACAGCTATTTCTTCACTCCTCTTGAAAGTAGAGGTTTTCTTTCAGAGGATGAATCACCATGAGACTAACAGGTACATTATGGTAAATTCGTGTACTCATCCCGAGGTGGTGCAGCTCTTTTTAGGTACACCCACATCGGAGGTGAGCTGCATGTACCATTTCAACCACATACCAGCCCTACTGCCATTCTTAAATTTCTGACAGTACCGGGAATCGAACCCGGGCCTCCGAGGACGGCAGCTAATTACACTAACCGTTACGCTACGGAGGCGGACAGGTACATTGTACGTATTGTAAAAAAATCCAGTTTTAATTTTTGGAAGTAAGGAATATATTGGTGATTTTTCACATGCAAACTCTTCAATTTTTAATTGTGATCATTTTGGTTCATCATTAAGTAGTTTTGTACTCTTACAGTTAGTTCTTTGTGTCTATTAGATGGATATTGATTGCCCTAAAGTAGGCAGTACCGGGCGAGTTGGCCGTGCGGTTAGGAGCGCGCAGCTGTGAGCTTGCATCCGGTAGATAGTGGGTTCAAGCCCCACTGTCGGCAGCCCTGAAGATGGTTTTCCGTGGTTTACCATTTTCACACCAGGCAAATGCTGGGGCTGTACCTTAATTAAGGCCACGGCCGCTTCCTTCCCACTCCTAGTCCTTTCCTATCCCACCGACGCCATAAGACCTATCTGTGTCGGTACGACGTAAAGCCAAAAAAAAAAAAAAGTAGGCAGTTATGTGTGTGAAAAGTGAGAAACTGTACCGTTTTTCGTTTGATCAAGCATTTCATACGATAGTATTGCCTTTAACCGCAAGATTCCAGTCGGTTACAATATTGTGTTCTGACCAGAGGCGTAAGGAATATGATACGAACCCTCTTGCATTGAACAAAGTTGGCACCCCCCTCCCGTCATACGAATTGAATAAAACCTATCAATAACACACACAAATTTAACTGCCGCGTAGGTCTCTGCCCACAAGTGACCACGGCTGGTCCGTGGTCCGACAGCTCTGCACTCCGGCCGACCAACCGAACAGAGGAGGAGTGGTCACGGCTCTATCATGGTTCTACGCCTCTGTATTTGGGAGACGGAGAGGAGCTGCGCCCCATCGTCGGCTGTCCTGAGAATGGTTTTCCGTGGATTTCCATCCTTCTGCACTAAGGCGAATGCCGGGACAGTTCCTAGAATAGGCCACGGCTGCCAACCCTCTCACCTCCGCACATCTCCTTCACTGTAGCAAATCTCCCTGGCCTGAGAGACGGCGTTACCGTCTAGGAGGCGTTTCAATAGTAGTAGTAGTTGGAAATTTACTGAACATCTCCTTTCGTAAATTATTCCATGGAGCTCGATAGCTGCAGTCGCTTAAGTGCGGCCAGTATCCAGTATTCGGAAAATAGAGGGTTCGAACCCCACTGTCGGCAGCCCTGAAGATGGTTTTCCGTGGCTTTCCATTTTCACACCAGGCAAATGCTGTAGCTGTACCTTAATTTAGGCCACGGCCGCTTCCTTCCCACTCCTAGCCTCTTCCTGACCCATCGTCGCCGTGGAACCTATCTGTGTCGGTGCGACGTAAAGCAACTTCAGTAGTAAAATTATTCCAATCCTTAACTCTTCTTCCTATAAACGAACATTTTCCCCAATTTGTCCCCTTGAATTCCAACTTTATCTTCATACTGTGATCTTTCCTACTTTTAAAAACACCGCTCTAACTTATTCGTCTATTAATGCCATTCTACGCCCTCTCTCCACTGACAGTTCTGAACATACCATTTAGTCGAGCAGCTCGTCTCTTTTTCCACAAGTCTTCCCAGCCAAACTTTGCAACATTTTTGTAACGCTACTCTTTCTTCGGAAATCACCCAGAATAAATCGAGCAGCTTTTCTTTGGATTTATTTCCAGTTCTCAAATCACGTAATCCTGGATGAGGGTCCCATATACTGGAACCATACACTAGTTGGGGTCTTACGAGAGAAGTATGTGCCCTCTCCTTTACATTCTTACTGGAGACACCGAGCAAGCACATTGCAAAGGAACGTCCACACTTTCGTCGGGATGGATGGTGACTTCCATCATGACAATACAATACCTCGTGTCGCGAATCAAGTCATGCAATATTCTCGATCTCACTCCCTGTTACTGGTTTTTATTCCCTTCACTAAAGCTCCGGAGCTGTAACATGTGTTCGAGGACTGACAGAAATGCTATAAGAATTACTTTGAGAAAGATCATGTAAACGTTGAGCCGAGCGAGTTGATCGTGCGGTTATAGGCGCGCAGCTGTGAAGTTGCATTCGGAGTGGGTTCGAACCCTACTGTCAGCAGCCCTGAATATGGTTTTCCGTGCATTCCCATGTTCATACCAGGCAAATTCTGGAACTGTACCTTAATTAAGGCCACGGTTGCTACCTTCGCACTCCTAGCCCTTGCCTGTCCCATCGTCGCCATAAAACCTATCTGTGTCTGTACGACGTAAAGCCAATTTAAAACAAAGTAAACCTTGAAGTAAAGTAATAAATATATGTGAAAAAATCACATAAACACACACAAATATATTTAAGTTTTATGCATGATATCATATCATGAAGTCATGAAATATTAGGATAGTACTGACATGGCATAAAACACATCTGGAAAAATCAAGAAACTGGTTCAAAGCAACTGTATTTAACAATGTCCAAAATTATACATTTAAAACACGTGAACACTTTTTAATAATAATTATGATTGTGCTAATTATTCTTTGTATAATGTATTAAGTAAATTATTTCATTTCAATTGCAAAGTAAATAAATTGACATTAACATGCTGTTCCTTCATAGAACATCAATAATGAATAATTACATTTTGGTGAACTTTGCGTCCCCCAAAATTTGCCACCCTGTGCTAAGGCCCAATGGACCTGCTTATAAATCCGGCACTGAAATGAACTACAGTACATATTTTAACAATCATGGTCGTTTACCTTTGCTATTATTATGGTATCAGGGTGCCTGTCTATAATTAAGGACTGAGCTCGATAGCTGCAGTGGCTTAAGTGCGGCCAGTATCCAGTAATCGGGAGACAGTAGGTTCGAGCCCCACTGTCAGCAGTTCTGAAGGTGGTTTTCCGTGGTTTCCCATTTTCACACCAGGCAAATGCTGGGGCTGTACCTTAATTAAGACCACGGCCGCTTCCTTCCCATTCCTAGGCCTTTCCTATCCTATCGTCGCCATAAGACCTATCTGTGTCGGTGCGACGTAAAGCAAATAATAATAATAATAATAGTATTAGAGGAGATAAGAGCCTCCGAGGCTCAGGTGGCAACGCGTCGACCTCTCACCGCTGGATACCGCGGTTCAAATCCCGGTCACTCCATGTGAGATTTGTGCTGGACAAAGCGGAGGCGGGACAGGTTTTTCTCCGGTTTTCCCTGTCATCTTCCATTTCAGCAACCCTCTCCACTATCTGCCAGCCATTAATCACTGTCCCAGAGGAGTGCAACAGGCCTCGGCAGCCGACACAATTCCTATCCTCGCCGCAAGTTGAGGGGCTTCATTCATCCCATCCCTGACCCGGTCGTTGACTGGAAAACAGGTTGTAGGTTTTCATTAGAGGAGATAGAGAATACGGAGTGCTGGTAAATAAGACGGGCATGAGGAAGATCCAAACGTACACGCTCTACTAAGCACGTAGGTTAGTACGGTCGAATGTATGTTAGTTGAAATACAGTAATTACTCAGAAGTACCGAGCATAGTCCAAATTAAGAGACGAGTGAAATCGAAAATCGAGGTGGGTTATACATCAAAACTGAAAGGAAACAAAGCTACAAAATTGTAACAAATTGCTTGTTTTAATCATTTCTAGTTTCAGTCGGCTAAAATGGAATAGAAATGTAATGTTTTCTCCACAAAGTGTGTGTGGGGGGGTGGGGAGGGGAGGGGGAGGCAGTCGCCGCTACTATTTGAGCGCAGATTCTTGTTTCATTTTCCCCACAGCGACTCATATCTTCTGACCTGCCAGGCTGAGTAACTCAGACGCTAGAGCGCCGGTGTTCCGATGTCAGCTTCGTGGGTTTTATCGCGCCTCAGTCCATGGTATTTGAAGGTGCTAAAATACCGCCAGCCTCACGTCGGTTGATTTATTAACAAGTAAAAGAAATGCAGCGGGACAAAATGTTTGCAGCTTAGCGTCTCCGAAAACCGTAAAAGTAGTTAGTGGGACGTAAAACCGAACTTATTATTATTATTATTATTATTATTATTATTATTATTACTACACGAAAGCCGCGTGACATTGTCACCGGCTTCTCACCAAGGCGGCCGCAGTTCGAACCCCGGCCAATGCATGTGGGATTTAGGAAAGGAAAATCACGTCCATATGTTTCAATTACAAGCTTAAGTGTTATCCAGTTAACCAAGAAGAGTATATGTAATGTATAAAACATCTTTCTTGATTTGATATATAATGACGTAACAGAAAATGAAAATTTAAAAGTCCACCTTTTCAATACAAAATAACGTTGAACTAATTATGTTACAACATTTACTTGGGACTAGTTTCGACAGTGATGTGCGTTTTCTTCAGCCACTAATGAGAACAGGCAATCGTACATAAATGAATCAATACATACTTCATTAAAGCGTTGCACTTTTAAAACACTCTTGATATTGAGCTTATGATGTGCATAAGAAAAGAAAAACTTCTTATAATCACAAGATAAGAGTCTAGTCAGCCACTATTAGAAGAACACTCAACACTTTAAAAAAATATAACGTAAACCTTTGTATTCAAGTTAGAATCTTGAGAGTCTTGAGTTCAATTTTAATGTTTACTGAAGAGATCTATTAATACTTCGACCTTGGCACATCTGTTCATATTTAATGTGAATCTTACGACTTACAATCGAAGTCAAGACTCTCAGGATTCGAATTGTCTTCCATATCACGAAATTCATCATCGCCGTCACCACCACCACAACTACCATCCCTATAATCTCTAGAGCCCTGCGGGATATGCAAAATATTATCTGCATCAGCACTTTCTTCATCCGCATATTGCAACTATTTTGCTATTGAAACGGACAGATCTGTTAACATAAAATCATAGGTCTCATATCTGGCACCAACCCTCCTACAGTCACAGGTTTATGAGGGATTTCCTCTTGCGACAATTACCGACATACTGAGTGGTTCTCTTTCGGAACTTCTGCTCCTTCCTTCCTTCCTGCAATTGCCGGCAGGAGCCATTTAGGCTTGAATCAGATTTACGGCTTCATACACTCACGGGTCTTTAGCCTATATATAACCATTTCTCCCTACCGAGCTCGATAGCTGCAGTCGCTTAATTGCGGCCAGTATCCAGTATTCGGGAGATAGTAGGTTCGAACCCCACTGTCGGCAGCTCTGAAGATGGTTTTCCGTGGTTTCCCATTTTCACACCAGGCAAATGCTGGGGCTGTACCTTAATTAAGGCCACGGCCGCTTCCCTCCCACTCCTAGCCCTTCCCTGTCCTATCGTCGCCATAAGACCTATCTGTATCGGTGCGACGTAAAGCAAAAAAAACAACACATTCTCCCATAGCAGTGTCAAAGGTTGCTTCAACACAAGCAAAAATAACTGCATGAAATGTACGAAAGAGTGACATGTCGAGATTTTTAGGGAATACCTGAGTGAAAACCGATAAACTTTATTTAGAAATTATCAGCAAAATTATCCGCACTGTCATATAGTTTACATCCGCCAAGATACCAACTTCGCGGATATCGCCTGTTACCGCATCCGTGCAGAGCTCTAATAATCTCCGCCACCATCACCGACTCATCCTTGCCGACACCACCACCACCGATTCCACTTTCATCGGCGTCATTTTAATAATTAATCACGGTCGAAAAAAACAGACACATAATATACGGGTTCGCACAAACACACATAATATATTGACAACAGCAAAGAAATATTCTTAAAAGAGAGAACATTAACAAACTGACATATTTTTTTGTGGCTGGTGCTAATGAGGGTTCGCCCGCACTGTTTTCTCTATACTATGACAGCTTCGTCAGGGGTCGTTGGAGGATAAGATATGTATTTATGACGACTTGGGAGAAAGGATATTAAGGCATGTCTCTCAGTATGTGTAATTCCAAGTTCCATTATAGCCTGCCGTGTTTAAATAAGGCTTACATTTTAGTAAACATTTGAAGAATGTTTGTAGCATATCCCAAATTTTGTTAATAATTCTGAAATAATTAAGCATATTTTATACATTTACTTTACGTGTTCTATGTGTTCCAGACAACATTTAAAATACTTTTTGATATTGCAACTATAAATCATTTTGGGTGAATGTTATATTTTCGCATACTCCCTTTTCAACTCTGTCAATCTTAGGCTTATTTTCACATATTGCACATGCTCATTAATAGATGTCTATAGCATATGTAATTATATGTACTTTCAGTGGGTCTCTATAACTATTTCTCATTTTCGATAAACCATACGTTAAATAAACCAACCCATTTTGAAAATTATGAAAAATGATCAGTAAAAGGGAATCATTCATCTCTATTTATCGGACTTGAATCGATCTTTTTAGAGAAGCGTAACTCGCCCTTTCGTCCAGTTTTCTTCGCATTACATATTATATTTACATAAGGCAATCAGTTGGTTTTTAGAACGATTTTCAAGCTTCTGGTTGAGAGTGCAATGAATACGAAAACCTTCGTTTGTTTTTGAACAGGCAGATTACACTGACTACATTTGTATACATACATAATTAAAATAAGGCCCAACTACTTTTGCATTGTATTATATTATTAATTCCAAGAATAATATGTCCCCAAAAAATGAAGTAACTGACTGTTTCCCAAAACAACTGAAGCCTATATTATTATTATTATTATTATTATTATTATTATTATTATTATTAGCTTTATTAAATTAAACTTAATGAATTTATTTTCTGTATTAATTTTTGAAGTCGCAAGTTGTGTTTTTTAAGGTATAACTCATGCAATTTTGAAATGAAATGAAATAAAAATATTTTGTATCCACTTCAACTTGAAAACTGCTTGGTACAGTATGTAGTCAATGAGAACGAAACACGGAATCATCTTCATTGTATATCCTTTAGGTTTTAACAATTGTTCGCATTTTCCTGAAAATGCACTTTTAAAATGTTTCAAATATTTGTTTAGTACATAATAACTGCTCACTATGGTTAGCTGTCAATTTGTATAGTATATTTACCGTAACAAATATACTCAATACAACACCATCATCATAACTACTAACATTAAAAATACACCAGATCCAAACATGAAACAATTAATCTTCTCTGGATAAAAGTATATGGCAGTTGTACCTACCATTATTTCTAGTGTTCGACCCGGTACGTCGTCTACTGCTGCCACCACGACTTCTTCCAGCTTCCACCTGACAGATGGCAACGACAACAACAGCTATGACTAGCAGACGAAAAGATACGTTCAACATCGCTCAGCGTGACAAACTGTGCAGCCTTCGCGCTCGGCACTCCTTATATCTGGCCTCGAGCCCACCGTGCCTCCTCGTAATTACCACACAGATTAAACAGACTTCCTAAACACTTATGGATTGATATTATGTAAAAGAACTACGTGTGTGGTAATATGATAGTTGGTAATAAGTACAGTACAATATATTCGGCAGCATTGGGCAGTGTATATCGGAATTTTCTAGAAGTGTGCGCACTATAAGCGGAACTCTCAATGATTCATTCCACTTTAAGTTCGTTTAGCTCACTAGCGACCTCCGGTGGTGGGACAGGGCGATGATTCAGACGCAACGCATACGCAACAACTCTGAAACGCAACCTTTGCCTAACATTGCGTTCATCCTGACAAGAATATTTCAATCAATACTCTGTGGCCTCTCGAGAGTACGGTGTGAGACTGAACATTTCCCGCCAACACTGACAATTACATGTGTTCGTCTACATTTTTGTTTAAAAATAGACCAGCTGATTGACGAGAAATAGAAGGATGACGTATATATGGTAGTAGTCATACTGACTAGCTCAGACCGTAGACCGCAGGCTTTCTTAGTCCAAGCTGACGGGATCGGTCCCAGTTCAGTCCAGTGGTATTTGAAGCACCTCGGCGTCTCCCAAAAAAACATTAAAGTAGTTAGTGGGGTGTAAAATAAATTATTATTATTATTATTATTATTATTATTATTATTATTATTATTGTCCGACTCGTTGGCTGAATGGTGAGCGTACTGCCCTTCGGTTCAGAGGGTTCCGGGTTCGATTTCCGGAGGGCTCGGGGATTTTAATCGCTTCTGATTAATTCTTCTGGTTTGGGGACTGGGTGTTTGTGTCTGTCCCAACACTTTTCTCTTCATATTCAGACAACGCACCACACTACCAACCACCAGAGAAACACGCAATAGAGATTACATCCCTCCATATCGGGTTGGTGTCGGGAAGAGCATCCGGCCGTAAAACAGGAGCAAATCCAATTGTGCGACACAATTCGCACCGGCGACCCCACTGGTGTGGGAAAAGCGGTAGAATATTATTATTATTATTATTATTATTATTATTATTATTATTATTATTATTATTATTATTATTATTATATGTATGAATGGTATGTATTACTTTGGAGGAAGTCGTTGAGTCAGAGGAAAGATATTGTTCGTACATAGCCGGTTTCGTTTGCTGTAGTTGTTTCTATGCTAAAAAGAAAACCACAAAATGAAGTAATGCCCTTTTCCTAGCAAATTTTGGAATCATTCTAGCCCGATGCGAATGAAAGTAATTAATTTCCTTAAGACTGGCGTTCTGTGAAATAACTGTAATTGTAATGTTACTAATAACTTATTGAAAAAGGAATTTGTAATTGAGTAAAATATTTCTCAGATAATTCTAATTCAGCCCAATTCGTTTTTTCTTGTCCTTTTCCCATCGCTATTCTTGCAAATGCAATAGGTTATAATTGCTATTCGAGCTGCATTTTCGGAAGGTAGGGGTACTGTTGACTGTTAAGTACTGCCTTACAGCAGAGGCGTAACGTTAGGGCCTGCAGGATCTGCAATTCAGGCGGGCCCCAACCCTCAAGGGGCCCCGCAGACTCCTCGCAAAATGTAAAATTAGTTGAAATAATTAGTGTTTACAATTTTTCGTAGAGGAATTGCCACTTGCTTGCATTTAGCAGCAGTTATTATAATTCTGATCAATGTTCATTACAGCTGTAAACAATATTTGCACTTGCCATCTCTCGCAACACCGCGACACGCTCCCGACGAAAGACCTGCACCAAATTATTTTTAAATAATTATAGCAATGAAAATTGATACCAAAATACCACATTTTAGTAATAAAATTATACTTTCTTGATGTGTAATGTATCTCAGATCGTATTATGCACAAAGTTTGCTGAACATTCAACTTCTGTCGCACATTATTATTCGACAACAATGGCAATATAAAGTTGGTGTAGAAACAATCAATTAACCCAGTTTCGAACGAGCTCTCTTTGCATGGAAGTACAGTCCACAGCCTTTTTGTGATGGTAATGATGGAAACTTTTATGTTAATTTCATCCCACTCCATATGAAATTGTGTAGCTCCCTGCAACACACACGCAACGCTACGTCACATTGTAGTCAACCAGGCAATCATCAGCGAAAATAACTGAGCGAGGAAGAATGAACGAATTGGTCACTACTGTGCAATGGACTGCATCAAGAGAAGTAGAGGTAAGTTGCCAACCGTCACATCAAAAACTGTTTCACCATCTTATAGAACTCTATATTTGGTCAATAATACGATAAATACTTTCAATCCTATAAATTATCATTGTATGCCGAGTTGTCAGCCCGAAGACTGGTTGGATCTCAAACAGCCCCTCCATTAGCAGTCATAAATAGCCTAGGCGTCTTTGAAGAGGTGTATAAGGGAAATGGAGGAGTGAATTAGTTTCCCGTTGCCTTCTTCACTGAGCCAGGAGCTGTCATTACATGTGAGTCTGCCAGTCCACATAAATGTACACAGCCCCATGAGCGACGCCTTCACACCATTCATCATAGACACTGTCTATATAAGGAATGGCATTACTATCATTGCTCATAGTCCGGCCCCGGGTTCGATTCCCGACCGGGTCAGGGTTTTTTAATTGTAATGATTAATATCCCTGGTCTGCGGACTGGATGTTTGTGACGTTCTTTATGTTCCTTTCCTCACACACAACATTCCACACTACCGTCATTCCAATAACACGCAGGCTCATACAATATGGTTCCAGTAGGGACAAAAGATCCACATGGGTCGACGCCCCGAACAAATAACATTTAAAAAACATTGCTCATACCTCAGTCACTTTCATATTGTCAAAGTTCGGTTCCATGGCTGAATGGACAGCGTCTTGACCTGTAGGGTCTGCATTGCAAGGGCTGCATCAAGCTAGTAATAGCACTATGAAAATGTATTATTATTATTATTATTATTATTATTATTATTATTATTATTATTACACGCTATTGTTTAAGAAAAGATGAGACAGACAGCTAAATGACCGGGCGAGTTGGCCGTGCAGTTAGGAGCACGCAGCTGTGAACTTGCATCAGGGAGATAGTGGGCTCGAACCCCGCTGTCAGCAGCCCTGAAGATGGTTTTCCGTGGTTTCCCATTTTTACACCAGGCAAATGCTTGGGCTGTACCTTAATTAAGGCCACGGCCGCTTTCTTCCCACTCTAGGCCTTTTCTATTCCACCGTCGCCTTAAGACCTATCTGTGTCGGTCCGACGTAAAACAAATTCTTCTAAATAGCTCAATGAAAGTAATACATTTGTTCACACACATGCCAGAAGACACAGTCCTGGATCTATTGGCAGGCAGGCTTCTATTTTTACGCGATTGTAGATCTTGTGATCATAATCACGCAACCCCAGTTTTACGTGGAATCATAAAGTGACTTTTCAATTCCAAAATTCCACACGCATTGACCGAGATTCGAACAGTGACCGCCTTGGTGAGAAACCAGCGGCGATTCCACTGGACTTTTCGGGTCCTTTTTTAATATTAACACGACTTGTAATATTCATTTTACGGTCTAAGCTCACCGGTATAACACAATGATCCGCCTTCCCCCAACTCGCTCTCTTGCCCTCTCCGTCCCCTCGCCCTAGTGCGTTGGAATTACCAGTGTTGCCAAGCAGTATAATAACGGTCCAGTAACTTGAAGCAGGATGAGCTGAGGTTGGTGTCATGGTGTCATTCGAGACTGTTTAATATCGCGACTCCGTATCGTTGACTTCTGGCAAGTTTAAGAACTCCTGCGGGAGTCACTTGTGTGTCTCTTGAAACCTACAGCGATTGAAGAGACGATGAAAGAATAACATTTAGAATGAATATAGCTGAACGACTAAATTTAGAAGAAACAGGATTCAATTAACTGGCAGCTCAAAAAGTCAGGAACGTAATGTTTTTTTTAAATTCTCTTCTCTAAAATTTCCTACTTTAATAACACTTTGTAGAAATGTTACGAACCTATTATGAGTTGGAATTTTCTTTTTTCTTTCCTTCAGATTATCCCGATGTTCATATCCTTAGAATCGCAATAGAAAGTACCGGTACTGAGTTGAGGAAGCAGTAAAACGTGTCTCTTTCGATCAGAAAATGGAAGGACAAAATATGATGAAAAATAAGAGCCATTTACAGGTGGCATTGGCAATAATATACCTGAGGGGAGAGGTCATGTATTTTATTCTTGAAACTTAGAATGATGGCTGCATTAGGACGTTTTAGGATAAAGGTGAACCTGGCCGGGACTCCGCTCTTAAAGGGTCCCCCCATTTTCTGCTTTTTTAAAAAGCTGATGAATTTATCGTCCCGTGTATGGATATAACATTTATGGCGTGAGGCCGCTCAAGATATTTTATTTGACAAACGTATTCCGTCTATAATTTTCTCAGTTTACAAGATATAGAAATGAGCGAAGTTTTTAAAAGAGGGAGGTCCAAAGATCAAAACAGCTTGATCGGAATTAAAGTCGGGCCATTGGGTTTCGAAATACAAGAGGTCAAATTTCACCCTTTATTTTCAAAAACGTCCTTCGGCGAATGTCAATTGGACTTAACAGCAAGATACCCATATAATTATGTTATATATCGTTGAAAAGGGCGGGAAACGAAGAATCCAACCATGTGTTTGCCGTTTCCATTGATTAATTTCATCAAAGTTTATTAAGTTGTAAATTTGATTGAAACTTATATACGTAAGTTTCCTGCCTGCTGTCATTTCTTGATGGATACAGTACTTTTGCATCCATCTCTCGGCACAGGCCAGAGTAAAGTGTAGCTTCCACCGAAGTCCCAGTCAACATCCATGGCTGTGACAATATGGAAGTTGCTGGGGTATGGGTAGTGCTGAGTAATGACTAATGACGTTCAGAGCATGACTAGTGCATCTGAGTGTTATGAAAGGTGCTGCTCATAGGGTCAGTCGTGCTGCAATAGTACTTTCTGACCCAGTGAGGAAAGCAATGGCAAACTACCTCACTCCTCATCTTGCCTAGTACGCCTCATTTTGGTGCTGCCGTTGGTTTTTGGGGTTTCCTTATAACCGCATAACCTTTGGTGGTGATATTTGAGGATCCAACCAGCCTCTGGGCTGATGACCTAACAGACATACGTAAGTTTATTGTTTCAGATGTCCGTTTATTGTGAGTGTGGTGTGCCATATGCGGTAAAAAAAAAGAAACCTTCGGCGTATATGAGAAAACATACTTCAGAGTGGAGGAAGACACGGGCTCAAGCTACTGAATGGTTAATTAAAGTTCAAAAACTGCTGCTGAACGGAATAGATAGTTTCTTCAGTTATGATGAATTATTCACTTACACATTTGCAGCTATGATCTAAATACGAAGCCTCCCATTTTTTTAGAGAAACGGTAGGAATTTTCATATATCGACATGAGATGGTTGAAACATAACGTAATCGTAATGTAACTTGATGCAAAGTACTGTGTTTTATGACAAGGAGATAAGGGAAAATATTTAGGATAAGGCTGAAAAGCAAAATTGAGTTTTTCGATTGTCACCTTCAATCTTCGATTAAACAAGAACTGCTAGTCTATTTCGTTGCTGACCTTGTACGGTCTGAGATACTCAATTTTTATGGAATGTCATTAACTAGATTCGGTCCATCCTGCGTCGAGTCACGAGTTTCTGACGAACGCATTGTTGATAATGTTTCTGTGCAAAACCTTTATACGCTGAAGCACATAAAACGTAGATCGAACCTTTGAAAGTATTCTGGCACTTCTACATTCCTATTTCGAATGCCGCAAAAAATACGAACATAAATTAATAGATTATTTTTCGAAAAACTTTCACACATGAAATTCCGTAACAATGATTACATCTTTTCGTGCGACCTGTGGGTGATTACTGGGTACCAACCTTAATCCATGATTTGAGGAGCAACCAATCGAAACGTATAATGCCCATTAATGAATTATTATTCAGGAGAAGCAAAAAACTGATAGCTCCTAAAGTATTCAATAAAATACAACGCAGTTTTCACAGTTATTTTCTTATTAAGATACTGAATTGGATGTCACGTTGCAAGAGATCAATAACTACTTGGGGATGTTAGAAAGTTAATTTACTTTTTGAACAATGTACGTTTTGATCTATTTTATACAACATTACTGTATTTTTACTGTATTTCTGTCATCATTAGTTCACATTAAGTTTGCTAACTTACCTGAAAATTAAAACTTACAAAATTAATGATGATGATGCTTGTTGTTTAAAGGGGCCTAACATCTAGGTCATCAGCCCACTTACAAAATTAGACTTTCAATTATTTCAAATTTACAGTACCTACTTAGAACAGCATGGAATGAATATCTACATGAATGAATTCAAGAAAGACTAAAATTACTTTGAAAACACTGGTTTAGTACAAAAATTTGTTATAGACAGAATGTTATTGTTTATAATAGGCTATATTTATTACATTTCATGCATTTTATGAAAGGAAAATATGTCATTGGTGAACATTATACGTTCTGATTCAGTTACCCGCGTGGACAATATATGGTTTGTTTTAACCGCCACTTTCAAGATATCATTTCGATGTTACAGCATACCGATAGATATCTGAATGTGGGAACATGCAGAGCATGAAAAATACAGTACTCCCTGAAATTGCATCATACTTTATTTTGTACAGAGGTGGCCATTATACATTTTGATTCGTTGCTCCTCATTTTGCCACATTAAAATGTACAACAGTCACGTAAAAATGTATGTTTTGCTGCGGGTGGACGTATGGATGGAAAGGATTTGTTTATTGTTTTAAATATCCCCTTCACATCCTGCAATGGAATTACACGAGACTTCAAAATCGGCGAGTATGTTCTACATCTTCCTGGCCTTTTTCCAAATTTATTAGGGTCACCACATGAGGTGTGTTATGGTCGGATGCTCTTCCTGACGTCGGTCCTGTGTGGAGGGCTGTATTCACTATTGCGTGTTTCTGTGGTGGTTAGTAGTGTGGTGTGTGGTATGTATGTGATGAGAAGTGTATTAAGTCGATCACATATAACCAGTCCTCGAATCAGAACAATTAATTATAGAGAGTTATAATCTCCGACCCCGCCGGGAACAGAACCTGGGGGCCTCTGAATCGAAGGCCAGCTCGCTGACCGTTCAGTCAAAGAGCCGGCCATGTTATTGTTGTTATTATTTACTTATTGTTTCGTACAGACCGACTAAGGTTCACGATATTCAACTATTGCGTGTGAGGTGGGTTTTGATGCTTGCCCAGTAACTGTGCTGTTCCTTTTTCTCCTTTGTCCAGATGGTACCTGCCTTCCTTCTTGGTGGTTTGTCCTGGAACCTCTTTTGTTTACGCAGCCTCCTGTGAGATGGCCGGTCTCTTAAGTCTCCTTCTGTTCCTCCTACTTCTTGCAGACTTTTGTTTAGTTCCATTAACCATGGGGAATTCGCCTTCCTCATTTACCAGTTGATCAGCCTGGCATGATGCGTTCTGTAGACGTGTCCATAGTATGATAGGTGTCTCTTCCCGGCCATGTCCATGATTTTTTCACAGTATTTGTAGAGCTGTTGGTTACGTCGCCTTTTGCATTCGTTCCCTTCCTTGACTGGTCATTATATCTTCCTCAATATTTTTCTCTCCTGGACTTCGAACTTGTCCGTGAGTCCCTTCCTGTTGAATATTAGACATTCTGAAGCATATAAGGGTTCAGGGGGGATGAATCTCTGGTAGTGAGTGTTTCATTTTAGTGTTTAGTTTCGGGAGAGACAGTTCTTTTTTGTAAGTGTTCTTGGTCAGTTTGCAAGTTCTAGCTTCTTAACTCGAGTTGAGAATGCTACTCCTTCGGAGAGACTGGCTTGTAGCCATTTTCCCAGATATTTAAATCTGTTGCTTTTCTTGATCGTTCCTTGCTCCAGATACAATTTACAAGGCGATTCACTGATGTTTGTGATTAGGGGCGTAGCCAAGTGGGGTTACTGGAGGTTAGAACCTCCCCCTGTGGAAGTTTTACAAAATAAACAGAAACTAGCAATAAACTAAATAGACATTCAGAGACATAATTATAGAACCAACAGATCTGTTGAATCTATTTTCTAAGAAGCCTCGAAAGTTAGATTTTAGATTGCAAACTGAATATTCCATTTGCTGTAAAACAGTGGCATCCTTTGGCAGAGCTCAGAATTACATGATAACTTAGAGTTCTGTTCGTGCCCACAAGACTTCACTGTATTCAGATGTTCAAAGTGTTGTCTAACACTAGGGAGAGGCTCGCTTGATGTCACATTTATTATTATTATTATTATTATTGTTACCGAGTTTTGTGGTAGTTAAGCATGAAAGAAGGTGCTGGGTGGTGAATAGGTCTCAAGCTACTAAAGAGAAATTAAATTTTAAAATTTAACAAGGTTATATTTTCTTTTCAAAATTAGGTAACAACAAATAGAACAGGTACTTAGTAGCCGAAATACAACTTGAAATGTACAATTACAGGGATTAAAGAATTTGGGCTTCGAGCCCTGAAAACACAATTCTTGAGCAACTAGCTCAACTTTACGATATACCAATTTTAACAAAAGGGGCAGAAGACCCCACTCAACCCCTGGAGCCTTTGCTCCAAATTACACAGCAAAGCCTCCTCGAGGCATACAACTCTCAGTTTTAGAAAAGAGCCACTCGCTCTTAAAGTTAAGCCTCTCCCAGGCCACACCAAACTCAACTTTCAAGTTGTCCTCAAAGGACATATACACAGGGGTAAAATACCCAACCTACTGAGGTCTATTAGGTGAGAAAAGATTAATACATGACCTCTAAAATACAACTTGAGAGGAGGCGAACTTGCACTCCTAATACACTTTGCTTTTAAAACCTAATCTGGCTCTGGGCCACTAACGCAAGGGCTAATCCCATACTACAGAGGTGACTTCGAGAAGAACACTTTACATTACATAAACGAAGAAAAGTTTGAGAAAATAAGTTCACCTCAAAACAAATGTGAGTGGGAGCTCGAGAGGGTTAGCACTCTCTATCCCAATATGTAGCTTTACAAGAAAAAGAAGAAAAGAGTAGTTACATTTTAGGAAAAGGTTACATGATGGAAAACGCTTCGAACCCGCCGCGAGAGTTAAACTGCCGACCTAGCAAGAAAAGAAGATATTAATAGGCCATTACCTGGTAGTAGATCGCTGCCGGGGAAAGAGGCGCTTCCCGCCTCCTGCTATGTACTTAATACACTGAAAGATGGAACAGAAGTGGCCCGGAGACCCCAAAATCAGCAGTTTATATCCTCTCGCGGAAGATTCTAGGCGTTAGGGGAAATAAAACACCCTCCCTCAAAGTTTTTATTGGTTCGGGAAAAGAAACCCCTACATAGAGGAAGAAGAAACACATTATTGGTGGAAAATTAATTAAAGAAATTCGGGATTGGCTAGATCCAAAATAAGGGGAAAAAGAGGGGTATACAGCCAACTTAAACCATGACAGAAAGAAATTTAACAAAGAACAAACTCTTGAAATAAAAATTTCTCCAACAAAATAGTTCTTTGATTTCGCACTAGGTTGCACTATAGTAATTCTTCAGTAGTGTCCTCTAGAAGAGAAAGTTCACACTTCTTACTCCAAGCGAAACAAAACACATCAAAGGTGACACAGTTCAAAAACTCAAAATTTTCCACGTGGTGACATCTTCTGAGAAAGTAGAGAATTAATAGAATAGATAAAGTTCAACCTTCCTCCAGAAGAGGAGTTTCAACTGGCGCAACTTTTAAATAAACAGAGTAGAGGTGTACCGCCCGGTACAGACCTCCCCCCCCAAAAGTTCCTCCAAGGGGTAACACAGAAGAACATAAGCTTTGTTTCCAAAATAAGGTCCAAGTTTTGATGTTGATATTAAGATTAATTGCGGAAGCATTTATAAGATTTTAGTAATTTGGTTGGTTGCAATTTCAAAATTTTGTTGTTGCCGGTGCAGTAAAGTTTTTATGTTTGTAGAAGTTGAATTTCTGAAGATAAACCTTTAATGCTTAAAAGGTGAAGAAAAGTTTTGCAATGTCCACCAAATATTGTTGTTAACTTCCCAAATGTAATTATTGCTTATGGTGACTGTCCATGTAGTTGATGTAGATTGAGTCGGATGTCCAGACCGGCCGTAGCAGCTTGCGTCCAACGGAGGCCGCTCGGACCCCTCAAGTACCCTGAGATACCGCTCGCCCGCACTATGAGGGGAGCAGAGGTGTTGAAGTACGCCGCGCCCGCGGTGAACAGATACAGGCTGCGGGCATGTAGCAGGTCGTGCGCCGCACATCAGCCTTGGCCGGGAGGTGAGCTCCGGCTCGCCGTGCACATGTCGTCCTCGCTGGAGAGGAGGGGGCCCATCCCCCTCCCCAGTCGCTGCACGGCGCTGCGTGGCTGCGGGGGCGCTGAAACATTAAAGCTAGGCGGCAGAATAGTGTTGTACAATCATTTTCTTTGAGGGTACAGGCTTGTGGAGAGGTTGAGGGGCCAGCGGCGTGTAGATATTCATGGCATTACTATTATGAAGCCACAGTGTAAGGTGGAGCAGGAGACGGGAGCGTGGTAATGGCCGTGGCAAGAACAGGATGGCAGTTTAACGGATCGGGGTGGGTTTTACAAAAGGCTTACATCTAAAACCAAAATATTACAGAAGGGGCAGAATGCCTTAAAAGTGAAACTCAAAAAAAATATAACCTTCATATCCTTTCAAAATAATATGGAGCAAGTTAACACAGAAATTACACCGGTTTCACCTGGGACAGGTGAACTCTAAATATCCTCTCGGTGGCTGGATTACTTAGCAATAGGGTAACCGGCGTAAGAAAATCGAGAATGATACAAGGCCCATGAAATCTGGGGGCAAGCTTGCCCGCGGGAACAAAATTTTTGACCATAACCTGGTCACCTACCTTCAAAGTGGTGGGTCTCCGTCCACGATCATACCTTTCCCTAACCTTTTCATGAGACACTTTAAGATTAGCTTTAGCCTTCTTCCAAAGATCTTTAATGTTGTCCGGATCTATTGTCTCGGGCAGAATGTCATTCAGAGACCAGAGGTTAGAGAGCGGCGTGTTGGGAACGAACTTAAACATCAAAGAAGCTGGAGTAAATTTGTGAGATTCATGAACCGCCGAATTCAAAGCAAAAGCTAACCAATGCAGGGACGTGTCCCACCTAGAATGATCTTCATGATGATAGGCAATAAGTGCGGACCTGAGATTGCGGTTAACCCGTTCAGCCAGAGATGGTTGAGGGTAATAAGCAGATGTAGTTACATGAGAGATGGACAAGTCAAAACAGAATTTACGAAACAGATTTGATGTAAAAGCTTTAGCATTATCAGATACAATGTATTGGCACGGACCAAAAGAAGCAAAAATAGAATTTAGGCAAGTAATGGTGGACTGAGCGGTAGCCAGCTTAGTCGGAAATAACCAGGAAAATCTAGTAAAACCATCTACACACACAAAGATGAACTTGTTGGCATTTCCCTTCGACTGGGGGAAGGGTCCTACATAATCAATATACAGGCGTTCCATGGGGCGCGCCGCTTGATGAGAAGACAAAAGGCCTACCTTAGTGGACGTGGTAGGTTTACTAAGCAAACAAGATTTACAAGCTTTTACAAGTTCACGGATTTCACCGTCCATACCTTTCCAGATGAACATTTCACGAATTTTTTCACGAGTTTTAAAGATACCAAGATGCCCTCCTAATGGGGACACATGATAATACTTGAAGATCATAGGCACAAGAACCGCTGGAACAACAACTTTCATCAACTTATCATGCCTCGAAGGGCAACATAGAACACCATTCCTCAGAACATAAGGGACAGCATGTTCCCCAGAAGAAAGGGTTTCCATTATAGGAGCCAGCGTCGGATCTTCACGTTGGTACTTCTCAATATCCCTAAAAAGCATGGGAGCATCAGTTAAGATGGCATTAACATCAGATAGCATGGACTCGGGAGGTGATGAACTGTCTACCGGTTCATGGGTCTCGACGTCGTTAGAAAACATACGGCTGAGTCCATCAGCAACAACATTTTCAGTACCTCTGATATGTCGTACATCAAATTGGAAGGCAGAAATACGGATGGCCCAACGGGCTATACGACCAGTACGACGCGGCCTACCTAAGACCCAGCTTAAGGCTTGATTATCTGTCTCCAGGTCGAATTTGACATGTTCCAGATAGAGACGGAACTTTTCTAAGGCGAATAAGACTGCCAACCCTTCGAGCTCATAGATGGAATACTTGGCTTCTTGAACCGATAGAGTCCTAGATGCATAGGCGATGGGACGCCTCCCTAGTTCAGTCTCTTGAAGAAGGACTGCAGCTACAGCTGACGACGACGCGTCCGTTTGGACGATGAATTTCTTCGAGAAATCAGGCATAGCAAGTACAGGGGCATTACAGAGAGCTAATTTAAGATCTTCGAAAGCGGCTTGTTGAGAAGGTCCCCACTCGAATTTGATGCCTTTCCTACGAAGAAGGTTTAAGGGCGCCGCTCTATTAGCGAAGTTAGGAATAAACTTCCTGAAGAAATTCACCATACCAATGAATCTAGCGATACCTTTGATGTCCTTAGGAGGTTTAAAATCACGGATGGCCTGTGTTCTAGAATGATCGACTGCTACACCATCAGGTGACACAATATGCCCTAGGAATGACATAGAGGGCTTAGCAAAGGCAACCTTGGACAACTTAACAGTTAACCCAGCCTTACGAAGGCGATTGAGAACTTCTCGCAAATGATCTAGATGTTCTTCAAAGGTTTCGGAAAATACGACGACATCATCCAAATAGTGATATAAGTACTCAAATTTGATGTCGGAAAAGACCCTATCTAGTAGCCTAGTGAGCACAGCTGCCCCCGTGGGGAGCCCGAAAGGCACGCGGTTGTATTCATATAAATTCCAGTCCGTGGCAAACGCTGTAAGATGTTTAGACTCTTCGGCAAGGGGAATTTGATTATAGGCCTGATTCAAGTCCAAGATGGTGAAGAACTTGGCCTTACGAAACCATGAAAAGCAAGAATGAAGGTCGGGAAGGGGCACAGATTGCAACACCACCTTCCGATTGAGAGCCCTGTAATCAATGACAGGCCTGAAGCCTCCTTGGGGTTTCGGGACTAGAAAAATAGGCGAAGAATACGCTGACTTAGATGGCCTAATAATACCATCCTTCAACATCTGATCGATGATTTCTTTCAGAGCCTTCATTTTAGGTGGAGATAGCCTATACGGTGGAAAACGGACAGGAATCGAGTCCGTGACCTCAATTTTGTATTCAATAAGGTCAGTAACACCAAGAGTATCAGAGAACACCTCGGGAAACGACTGACACAGTTTGCGAATACTATCAGCCTGCTCCTCAGGTAGATGTCTAAGGTCTAACAACATCTCATCCTGGGTAGGCGAAATAGATGAACATGATACAGAATTACACTTTAAGAGTGGGATTTTATAACTAGAAGCAAATTTGAATGTGCACGACCTAGACCGGAGATCGAGCACAAGACCAGTGTGAGAAATGAAGTCCGCTCCCAATATGATGGGGCAAGACAAGTGTTTAGCCACGAACAGTTTAATTTTCCAGGTAAATTTAAAAACACGAATTTTAACCAGTAAGGAACCTAGAATTTCTAATGGAGATGAATTAGCCGAAACGTATTGAACAGGAGAAGAGACATAGTCAGGGAGTTTACAAACAGATTTCAATTTAGAATACCAATCAGCCGAAATAATGGAACAAACACTGCCTGAATCTAAGAGAGCTGTTACAGGCTCGTTATTTAACTCAATCTTAAGAAAAGGAACAGGTGCGGGGGTATCCGCCGCAATCCTAAGACACTCTTTAGGGCATTCAAAAGATGAATTTGAAGGCTGGTCGTTCTCTGCATTTACAACCTGTTTACTAGGGGCTGAGTCTCGGGAAGATGGATTAGTCGGCTCAGCCGACGCCACTAGTCACTTTTTATTATTGGAATAGCTGGAATTTGCACCAGAAGTTGAGCAGGAGGGGGTGCTATTTGAGTTTGGGCAATTCTTGGCGATATGTGAGAAGGCCCCACACTTAAAACAGCCTTGTGATGACCCTACTCCATTCCTTGTCCCACTTGACTTGATCAGAGGACACTTATTCCGCAGATGGTCAGGCGACCCACAAGCATAACATTTACGGGGATTGACTGGTCGGCGAGGTGGAGGCCGAGTGTTACTAAAGGAAGGCGGGGGTTCTTTCGCCACACGCAAGGAATCGGCATACCTAACTCCTTCCGCAGAGACGGCTAATGCTTCCAGTTCAGAGAAGGTTTGCGGGCACGCCGCGAAACACAAATATGACCTGTAGGGTGGTGAAATCCCTTCAACAATAGCTTGCACGATCTGATCCTCAGGGAAGTGGAGAGCAAACACCCTAGTATAAAACTTAATATCTTGGATGAAGTCTGCCAGGTTTTCATCCAAGCGCTGTACCCGATAATAGTATTTCTGAATAAGGGAGGACCTGGCCCTAGCCGGGATGAAGTTAGCTAGCAAATGGGCGTGGAAATCCTCAATAGAAGATTGCTCGGCAATGGCTCTAACTATTTTATCAGAAAGAATACCAATAGCATACGGATAGATAATTTGCAAAATTTGACATGGCGAAAGAGAAAAAACCAGAGCATGATCCTGAAATTCCACTAGAAATCTTAAAAATGAAATTACATCACTGGTGGTGTTGACGGAAAACTTAGAGATACCTCTAAGCAACATTGCCAATGGATGAGGCAAGCTACTGAACCCAGGTGACATAGTCGTTAAAGGTTTCAATGGCAAAGAAGTTAATTCAGAGCGGATGTTACTCAATGACGCACGGTGTTCAGATTCGTTGTTCGATGGGGCAGAGATAGTTTGAGCAGCAACGGTTATCCTATTGACTTCTCCCTGAGGAGGCTCTTCCTCGTTACCTACATTCACCGTGGCGGGTTGATCAGTTTTGGGAGGAGCTTCGCCGGTTAGCAATTGAGTGACCTTATTAGACAATTCAGAAATAGTTTCAAGGAGCGTATTAGCGTCCTTCCTCTGAACGTCATTCACCTTTAGAGACAACAGATCATTAACTCTATTTGCAAAGTGATACAGCCTACCTTGCACACGCTTAATTTGATTAGGAGATGGATCGTTTTCATCAAAAAAGCTGACTACCGATGCTAGCCCAGTAATATTCTCGACAATCGTGGAAAGAGAGTCGTCAATTTCTTTCTCTCCCAAATTGGGGATGGAAATGGGCAAATCAAGGGACTCTCTAAGCTTGTTGGTGTCGATTGCAACCGTGCCTCCAGATTGCACATTTCTGATAGTTAACTCGTATATCAACTCCTCTTTGCGCAAATAGTTAAGGAGGAGAACATCGCGAGGGCCGGGCATGATGACAGAACAATTTTGAAAAACTCAAAAAATTCCAGCAACTGAGACAATTGTTAGAGTTCGAATCAAAGCAATGTTTAGCCGTCAAAAGGGGCTAAATTGAGACCCATTCAACCACGCTCTGCTACCACTTGTTACCGAGTTTTGTGGTAGTTAAGCATGAAAGAAGGTGCTGGGTGGTGAATAGGTCTCAAGCTACTAAAGAGAAATTAAATTTTAAAATTTAACAAGGTTATAT
The DNA here is from genome assembly GCF_040414725.1 of Anabrus simplex. Classification (NCBI taxonomy): domain Eukaryota; kingdom Metazoa; phylum Arthropoda; class Insecta; order Orthoptera; family Tettigoniidae; genus Anabrus; species Anabrus simplex. Next base: position 326,584,196 of record NC_090267.1, on the reverse strand, counting down.
TTTCTTTTCAAAATTAGGTAACAACAAATAGAACAGGTACTTAGTAGCCGAAATACAACTTGAAATGTACAATTACAGGGATTAAAGAATTTGGGCTTCGAGCCCTGAAAACACAATTCTTGAGCAACTAGCTCAACTTTACGATATACCAATTTTAACAAAAGGGGCAGAAGACCCCACTCAACCCCTGGAGCCTTTGCTCCAAATTACACAGCAAAGCCTCCTCGAGGCATACAACTCTCAGTTTTAGAAAAGAGCCACTCGCTCTTAAAGTTAAGCCTCTCCCAGGCCACACCAAACTCAACTTTCAAGTTGTCCTCAAAGGACATATACACAGGGGTAAAATACCCAACCTACTGAGGTCTATTAGGTGAGAAAAGATTAATACATGACCTCTAAAATACAACTTGAGAGGAGGCGAACTTGCACTCCTAATACACTTTGCTTTTAAAACCTAATCTGGCTCTGGGCCACTAACGCAAGGGCTAATCCCATACTACAGAGGTGACTTCGAGAAGAACACTTTACATTACATAAACGAAGAAAAGTTTGAGAAAATAAGTTCACCTCAAAACAAATGTGAGTGGGAGCTCGAGAGGGTTAGCACTCTCTATCCCAATATGTAGCTTTACAAGAAAAAGAAGAAAAGAGTAGTTACATTTTAGGAAAAGGTTACATGATGGAAAACGCTTCGAACCCGCCGCGAGAGTTAAACTGCCGACCTAGCAAGAAAAGAAGATATTAATAGGCCATTACCTGGTAGTAGATCGCTGCCGGGGAAAGAGGCGCTTCCCGCCTCCTGCTATGTACTTAATACACTGAAAGATGGAACAGAAGTGGCCCGGAGACCCCAAAATCAGCAGTTTATATCCTCTCGCGGAAGATTCTAGGCGTTAGGGGAAATAAAACACCCTCCCTCAAAGTTTTTATTGGTTCGGGAAAAGAAACCCCTACATAGAGGAAGAAGAAACACATTATTGGTGGAAAATTAATTAAAGAAATTCGGGATTGGCTAGATCCAAAATAAGGGGAAAAAGAGGGGTATACAGCCAACTTAAACCATGACAGAAAGAAATTTAACAAAGAACAAACTCTTGAAATAAAAATTTCTCCAACAAAATAGTTCTTTGATTTCGCACTAGGTTGCACTATAGTAATTCTTCAGTAGTGTCCTCTAGAAGAGAAAGTTCACACTTCTTACTCCAAGCGAAACAAAACACATCAAAGGTGACACAGTTCAAAAACTCAAAATTTTCCACGTGGTGACATCTTCTGAGAAAGTAGAGAATTAATAGAATAGATAAAGTTCAACCTTCCTCCAGAAGAGGAGTTTCAACTGGCGCAACTTTTAAATAAACAGAGTAGAGGTGTACCGCCCGGTACAATTATTATTATTATTATTATTATTATTATTATTATTAAATTACCATTCAAAAGGTCAAGTATTTGGATGTAGGCTATTTTTCCCAAATGAAGCCGAATTTTGTAGTGTATGCAACAAATCAAGACCAATAAAAGTTACTTATACAGGGTGTATCTTAATTATACCGACAAAAAATCAGAGATGCTCTTCGTGCTATGTAAAGAACGATGGCGCAAACAGTTTGGCGGAGAAAACCTTTCTTTTTGAGAAAATGAGGTTACTTTGTTGCTTCCGGGGGTGATTCAAATGGTCGAACACGCCGTATTTATTCTGTCAGAGCGCAAATCGCTGCCCGCTGCTGTGCTTCAGAGGCGGGAAGGGAAGCGAAGGGAGGGGAAGTGGAGTGTATGATAAACGAATGCACAAGTTTCTCGTTTGCTTAGCGCAGTCACTTCCCAGCCCCAGTAGGCAGTACACAGGTTTTTTTGTACATATTAACCATTAAGTTTGCGCTATAAATTGGCGAGAATGGCTCCGTTTCGGTACACCAACGAATAAATGGCTGATATACACCTAACCTATGGCGCAGCAAATGGCAAATGGTGTCCGGCACTTTAATTGCCGCCAACCCCATCATTCAAACTTCATGTTCATTGGCAGGTGACTGCATGAAGGAGGGCGAAAGAAACCCATCATGTGACAGTAGTGCGTACATTTCAGCATTGGTTTAGTGTCAGTATTTGGGCCGGTATTGTTGGTGGCTATCCAGTATGTCCTCCTCCTCGCCTGAACGGTATGGAAGGCTACCGTTTCTCGGTAGAATCATTGCCTGGATTATTGGAAGATGTTCCTCTGAGTTTTCGGTAACGAATGTGGCTGTGTCGTAATGGCGCATTTCGCTCACCGTGTCACGCAGCACTTAAATGATCCTCCAAGAGATCCTGGTGGATGCTCGACGAACGGGGAAGGAGGTTCTGATATTCTGGCTGGACCCGGCCAACACCTTCTTCTCTGTACCTCACTCGACCATCTTCAGGGCCTTACAAGAAACTGAAGCTGGTCACCATCTTATCAACATCGTTAATGACCTTTACATGAACAGTACCACCAGGATCCGATCCACGACGGGGGAGACAAATCACACCCCCTTCAACGCCGGAGTGCGGTAGGGATGTCCACTCTCACCAGTCCTCGTCTCTGTCGCCATGGAATACCTCTTGCGCAACGCCACGACCACCTGCGACACCGACGTCAGAGGCCACAACGTCTCTATCCTGGCATTTGCGGATGATATTGCCCTCGTGGTAAAATCACAGGTCAAAGAGTTGCCATCACTTCTCCTAGAGTAAAAATTAATTTAATTACCATCCGCCAACGGCGTTACAATTACTATAATCGTCGCCATAAGACCTATCTGTGTCGGTGCGACGTAAAGCCACTAGCAAAAAAAAAAAAAAAGAAAGAAAAAATACTATGACGCCATAACACTGGCCGTCTGACTATAACTTGGCCATGACAATCAATATTTCAGTAGGAAATCGTTGAAAGTAATCTAGCAAAGTCTTAGCGTCGTCTTCTTCCTTATTGTTTCTTTTTTTCATTTAAGCTTAAATACATCAAGGTCTTGGAGATATCAAAGTAGCAAGTAAGAATAACGCCATGGGCTTTATTTCTACTTGACCATCGAGTAGGACAAACCTTTATCAATGTATTTTCTTACAACGCAGATTGTTTCAGTAAGGCCCATCTAAATACAGAACAAAAGAAAGTATATGATTTTTTTTAATGTTATAAAATAAGTTTCTTATTTTGGTTCTGTGAAAGGCTGAGTCGTTTACTACTAATTTCAGGGTATGAGTACAGCATTGAACATGTTTTGCTGAGGATTTTTTCCCTGTTATTCTAGCTTGAAGTCCTGTGTGCATACCGTTCATATTCGATGCCCCCAGCATAACTCTGACCTCGTACTTATGCAACGTCAGTAAATTCTTTAATAATTTTTATAGTTGTCCTCAGTAAAGAAAGATTCAGCTGTTTGGCTTTCCACATCTACAAACCCACAAAATGATGAATTTATGTGTAACTTTATTGGTCGGTCCTGGTCGTTTTCATCGATACATGACGAAAGAGTGTGCTCAGCTGATCTATTTTTCCAATGTGTCGTGTCGTATCAAAAGTCACTGATACAAAAATATATGCTCTCATTTCTTTTTTATATATCGTCGATTATTTGTGAGAAAATTACTAACTCACTTTGAATCTTAGGGCTCAAATATTTTGTGTGATCCTTGGGACGTTGGATGAAATTTGCCAAAACTTTATCGCAAGCGTATTATTTTCAGAAAATTCTCATTGGATTGACTTTCATCATCTGTCAATATATGTTCTAGCCTATGTTCTCTGTGGCGAGAGTAAAAAAAATCATATCAACAACACGCTTTAAAACTTTGAGTCAGTACTTTGTTGCATTTTTAATTTTTTCTCAATTCTGTGAGTCTAATGCCATTTCTACTGTCCCTCTAAAGTAAATTTCATATACAATCATATGGGACTGTGATTGCTCATGCATCTGCAAATTTCACACGACGTGGGCCCCATCTGCTGTTCATTCAATGATCTTACCTATCGCGAAAAACTCCACCCAAGCTTATTCGTCTCCTAATGTCATTCCACGCCATTACTCCATTGAGAACTAGAACATCCCGCTTATCAGAACAGGCGAACAGCAAGCATCCTTACTTCCAACACTTAAGAGTATGCTCTCAGTGTATGGGACCCACACCAGGACTACTTGATACAAAAATTGGAAAATGTGTATGCATGTTCAGTCTTCAGCCCTAAGGCTGGTTGGATCCTCAACAGCTCCGCCATCAGCTGTCATAGATCTCCTAGGCATCACTGAAGAGGCGTACTAGGGAAATGAGGAGTGAGGTAGTTTCCCATTGCTTTCCTCACCGAGCCAGAAGTTGCTATTACACATCAGACTTCCAAGCCCACTGAAATGCATGCACCAACCGACCCTATGAGCAACATTTTCACACCATTCATAGCAGGGACTGGCTGCAGAAGGAATGGCATTACTAGCATCGCTCATACCTCAGTCACTTTCATATTGTCAAAGCCAAGTATAAGACAGAGACAGATCAATGAAAGTAACAAAATTACTCTAGCCCATACCAGAAGACATAGCGCACTGTAAACACTAGGTCCTGCCAGCAAACGCAAAACTGAAAAATATCCAAAAGGAAGAGAGGCACGTCTTGTTCTAGGTGATTTCCGACAAAGGAGTAGTGTTACAGAAATGTTGCAAACTTTGGTGTGGGGCATGGGAGTAAGTAGACGAGATGCTAGACTGTGATATTTTCCTGGTTGTCAGTGGAGAGATAGCGTGAAATGATATCAGTAGACGAATAAGCTTCAGCGGAGCTTTTAAACATAGGAAAGACCATAATGTAAAGATAAAGTTGGAATTCAAGAGAAAAAATTGGGGCAAATCCTATTCGTTTATAGGAAAAGGAGTTAAGGATTGAAACAATTTAACAAGGGAGGTATTCAATAAATTTCCAAATTCATTAAAAACTATTTAAGAAACGATTAGGTAAACAACTGGTAGGAAATCTGCCAACTGGGCGACAGCCCAAACGCAGATCATTGATTGATAGATTGCTTGCTTGCTTGCTTGCTTGATTGTTTGATTGATTGATTGATTGATTGATTGATTGATTGATTGATTGATCATTCGCCTCCGTCGCTCATAGTGGGTTTTGGAAGTTTCTGTGGACGTCCCTCAACATCATTTTCTTCTTTTTCTCTATAATCATTACATTGTTGGTGTAGTACATTAGTACAATACATTGATACGGTACACTTTGGTAATAAATTTGCATTGGTTGTTATTTTTGGCTGTTGTTTTTCCGTAAAGAATGGCTAAGGAGTGGGAGGGTGTGGGTGTGGCGAGGCATTGACGAGTATGAGGGAGATAAATAGGATTCTCTCAGAAGACAGGAAGGAAGGTAAGCCTCCCTTAAACAATGTACAGGATACAGTAGGTGTAAAAGAGGGATGGGAAGGAAACTGGGGGATTGTAGAAGACAGGTGGTTTAATGTTCTAAGGGGAAGGAGTCTGCAGGCTAAGCGCTTTATTCATGATGAGTGAAATCGGTAAAAGTCACTGCAGGCGGAACAACGGAGGGAAGATGAGGGACAGGGAACTGTTGCTGAGATGTGTGGAAGTAGGAGAAAGGGAAAAGGTAGGAAAGGTAAATGTAGAGTAGAGGGTAGGAAAAGACAGGTGGAACAGGGTCATGGGAGTGAGAAAAGGGAGTAGGAAGTAAATTCTGCAGCTGGCAGGAAAGATAGCACTGACCAGGAGGGGAGGGGATCAAATGAGGTGGGTAGGATTGAGGCTCTGGTCATGGGGGATTCCATTGTTAGAGAAGTGGGGAAGGTGTGTGGAAGGAAGGGAACCAGGGTAGAGTGTTATCCAGGAATTAGGTTGAGAAGATAAAGGGGAGGGGAAGGAGAAGGTGGTAGCGTTTCACGTTGATACCAACAACGTTAAGCAAGCTGGTGTAAGTACCAACATAGTTGGGGATGTGTGGGATCTGGTAAATGCAGCACGCGTGCAGTTTAAGGAAGCGCAGATTGTTATCAGTGGAATACTGTGTGGGAGGGATACTGACTGGTCCGGCTCCATGGCTAAATCGTTAGCGTGCTGGCCTTTGGTCACAGGGGTCCCGGGTTTGATTTCCGGCAGGAGGCACTGGGCTGGGTGTATGTGCCGTCTTCATCATTATTTCATCCTCATCACGACGCTCATGTCGCCTACGGGCGTCAAATCAAGAGACCTGTATGTGGCGAGCCGAACTTGTCCTCGGACACTCCCGGCACTAAAAGCCGTGCGCCATTTCATTTCTTTACTGACTGGAAGGTGATTGGGGATTTGAATGAGACTGTGGAGTGAGTATGTGGGAAACTGGGAGTGAGATTTCTAGATCCTAATGGGTGGGTAGGAAATAGGGATCTGCGCTCAGATGACCTTAACTGTAACCGCAGTGGTACGTATAATAGGGACGTACATTCAGGGAAACGGGGTGGTTTAGGGAGCGGTGATAAGGTTACAGGGATCTGGAAGCCAAGTAGGGATGACATAAAAATGTTAGTGTTTAACTGTAGAAGTATTGTAAAGAAAGGAATAGAATTAAGTAATTTAACAGATATCTATATACGTACCAGATATTGTAATAGGAGTTGAATCATGCCAGAGGAATGATATAATGGATGCAGAAATTAGTGTCTATCGTAGAGATAGAATAGGAATGGTGGAAGGGGGAGTATTCATTCTGGAAAAACAAGAATTTGTGAGCTACGAAAAAGTTAAAGATGACAAACATGGAATTCTAGGTGTAAGGCTCATTTCTAAAGATAATAGGCAACTTGATATCTTTGGACTGTTCGGACCGGGAAAGAGCAGCGCTGACACTGATTCAGAATTGATAATTTGATAAGATAATCAGGTATGTGGGAAATGACATGGAAAGGAATGTGATTGTAACGGGAGACCTGCATTTATCAAATGTCAATTGGGAAGGTAATGCAAACGACAGGAAGCATGACCAACAAATGGCAAATAAGTTAATATGGGAAGAACAGCTTATTCAGAGAGTGATGGAACCAGCTAGAGGGAAAAATATCCTGGACGTGGTGTTGATAAAACCAGATGAGTTCTATAGAGAAACCGAAGTAATAGATGCTATTAGTTATTACGAAGCTTTGTCGTAGTTAAAAATAAATGTGATAGAAAGGAAGGCCTTAAAATTAGGACTATTACTCGGTACCATATGGCTGATAAAGCCGGGATGAGAGAATTTAAAAAACGTAACTATGATCGGTGGAAAACGGAAAATAAAAATGTAAACAGACTCTGGGATGGGTTTAAAGCAATTGTTGAGGAATGTGAAAACAGGTTTGTACCTTTAAATGTGGTAAGGAATGGTAAAGATTCACCTTATTATAATAGAGAAAGAAAGGGACTAAGAAGGAGGTGCAGATTGGAAAGAAATAGAGAGTTAGAAGTAGCTGTGGAAGTAAGGAGAAATTGAAGGAACTTACTAAGAAATTGAATCTAGCAAAGTAGGCAGCTAAGAATAACATGATGGCGAGCATAATTGGCAGTCATACACATTTTAGTGAAAAATGGAAGGGTATGTATAGGTACTTTAAGGCAGAAACAGCTTCCAAGAAGGACATTCCAGGAATCATTAATGAACAAGGGGAGTGTGTATGTGAGGATCTTCAAAAGGCAGAAGTATTCAGTCAGCAGTATGTAAACATTGTTGGTTACAAGGATAATGTCCAGATAGAGGAGGTGACTAATTCTAAAGAAGCATTAAAATGTACATATGATAACAATGATATTTCCAACAAGATACAAAAGTTGAAACCCAGAAAATCGGCTGGAATTGATAAGATTTCTGGGGATATAATAAAGACAATGGGTTGGGTATAGTGCCATATCTGAAGTACTTATTTGCTTACTGTTTGCATGAAGGAGCTATAAGTAAAATTCTTTCAAGAATAAAATTTACTGTGTCCACCTAAATACGGAACAGATATGAGATTAGTTGTAACTTGTACCTTGAAGGAGTTATACCAAATGAATGGAGAGTTACTATAGTAGCCCCTGTGTATAAAGGATTGGGTGATAGACATAAAGCTGAAAATTACAGGTCAGTAAGTTTGACGTGCGTTGCATGTAAGCTTTAGAAAGGCATTCTTTCTGATTATATTATACATGTTTGCGAAATTAATAACTGCTTCGATAGAAGGCATTTCGGGTTTAGGAAAGGTTATTCCACTGAAGCTCAACTTGTAGGATTCCAACAAGATATAGCAGAACTCTTGGAATCAGGACGTCAAATGGATTGTATCGCGATTGACCCGTCTAAAGCATTTGATGGGGCAGATCATGGGAGACTACTGGCAAAAATGAGTGCAATTGGACTAGACAAAATAGTGACTGAATGGGTTGGTATAATTCTAGAAAATAGATCTGAGAGAATTAGAGTAGGCGAGGCTTTATCTGACCCTGTAATAATTAAGAGGGGAATTCCTCAAGGCAGTATTATTGGACCTTTTTTTCTTTTATATATATAAACGATATGAGTAAAGAAGTTGAATCAGTGATAAGGATTTTTGCGGATGATGTTATTCTATATAGAGTAATAAATAAGTTACAAGATTGCGAGAAACTGAAAAATGACCTCGATAATGTTGTAAGATGGACAGCAGGCAATGGTCCGTTGGGTTAAAAGTCAGGTTGTGAGTTTCACAAATAGGAAAAGTTCTGTCTGTTTTAATTACTGCGTTGATGGGGTGAAAGTTCATCTTGGGGATCATTGTACGTATTTAGGTGTTAATATAAGGAAAGATCTTCATTGGGGTAATCACATAAATGGGATTGTAAATAAAGGGTACAGATCTCTGCACATGGTTATGAGGGTGTTTAGTAGCTGTAGTAATGATGTAAAGGAGAGGGCATATAAGTACCAGGTAAGACCCCGACTAGAGTATGCTTCCAGTGTATGGGACCCTCACCAGGATTACTTGATTCATGAATTGGAAAACAAAAACAAAGAAAAGCAGCTCGATTTGTTTCTGGGTGACTTCCGACAAAAGAGTAGGTAAGGTTTATTCTGCCCGAAGGCAGGTCCGAACCTCCGCAGAGGCGTTCCTGAGCCGGAGTTTACGTGCGGTAGGGTATAAAAGAGTAGTGTTACAAAAATGTTGCAAAGTTTGGACTGGGAAGAATTGGGAGAAAGAAGACGTGCTGCTCGACTAAATGGTATGTTCCTAGCTGTCAACGGAGAGATGGCGTGGAATGACATTAGTAGACGAATACGTTTGAGTTGTGTCTTTAAAAGTACGAAAGATCACAATATGACGATAAAGTTGGAATTCAAGAGGACAAATTGGGGCAAATGTTCGTTTATAGGAAGGGGAGTTAGGGATTGGAATAACTTACCAAGGGAGATGTTTAATAAATTTCCACTTTCTTTGCGATCATTTAAGAAAGGGCTAGAAAACAACAGATAGGGAATCTGCCACCTGGGCGACTGCACGAAATGCAGATCAGTATTGATTGACTGATTGATTTTTTCGCGTTTTCTTTTGCCGAACTCTGCGCCGCTCGGTTTTCCACGTGTTATATTTAAAAAAAAACTACATGCATTTAAAACAAGGGGAACTTTCACGTTTACGTAATAAGAATAGTATTTTTCTCTTAATATATTGTAATTTGTGAGTTCACTTGATACCGAACGAAACGCACCTGAAGTTTGATCTCCACAAAAAGATCAGAAATGTATTTCGGACGAGGTCCGGCAGCATTTGTCGAGAGTTAATATTTTACCTAAATTTCGCGAATTCTGAATATTTATCTTTAAAGTACAGATTTACGGGGATGTGATAGGACATATGCATTATTGCTGGATGAGGACTGCCAAATTATTATGATTATTATTATTATTATTATTATTATTATTATTATTAATATTATTATTATTATTAAAGGATTTAAACGTGACTATTTGTTAATCCGATAATACTGTTTCTTATTTGAATAACAAACGAAAAGGTATGCTATCGAACTCCTGTCCCTCTCACTGTAGACTGCTAACTGAATGATTTTCTAAGTTGCTGTATAAAGGAAATGTTTAACATTAGTTGCGTGATTTATATATCATTTGATTCTACATATATCATCAATTCTGGTGGAGGTATGTCAGTTAGTGAATTCAGCTTGCAACGTAAAGTATTCGAAAGAGGCCTACATCAAACTTTCCAAAAGACTGAGAACATTTCTAATGTGGGTATGGAAACCCTGGACTGTCCCTGTACATACGTCCTTGTCTACAAGCGATTTGAAACGACAAAAACAAACAGACGAAGACCGAAGTACATGACGACAATAAGAATGCCGGGGAACTCTTAATGGCAGAGTATATATATCTGACAATTATGGTGTGAAAATACTGTCTTCCAACACTGAGGTATGATTCAATTCCGGTACTCAACATTAGTGATGCGAGTCCAAGCACTTACAGTTTTCTTAATATGATATCGAGGTCAATTTTATCACATGATTTGAAAAGTAAGCGTAAATGACAGTAACTATTACCTGAGTGAAGAGAATGTTAAAATGCCCGACGTAAAATGAATGATTTGTTAGTCAAGAAACCGTGCTGATTTCCGCGTATATAACTTTGTACTTGTTGAAAATCTTCTTCTTCTTAATCTGCTTACCCTCCAGGGTTGGCTTTTCCCTCGGACGCAGCGAGGGATCCCACCTGTACCGCCTCAAGGGCAGTGTCCTGGAGCTTCAGACTCTAGGTCGGGGATACAACTGGGGAGGATGACCAGTACCTCGCCCACTCGCCCAGGCGGCCTCACCTGCTATGCTGAACAGGGGCCTTGTGGGGGGATGGGAAGATTGGAAGGGATAAACAAGGAAGAGGGAAGGAAGCGGCCGTGGCCTTAAGTTAGGTACCATCCCGGCATTTGCCTGGAGGAGAAGTGGGAAACCACGGAAAGCCACTTCCAGGATGGCTGAGGTGGGAATCAAACCCACTTCTACTCAGTTGACCTCCCGAGGCTGAGTGGACCCCGTTCCAGCCCTCGTACCGCTTTTCAAATTTCGTGACGGCGCCGGGAATCGAACCCGGGCCTCCGGGGGTGGCAGCTAATCACACTAACCACTACACCACAGAGGCGGGACACTTGTTGAAAATACGGATAAAAAATCTGTTCTGAAACTTTTCCTGGCGCAGGTAGCACACGAGCAGATGGATATTTTTCAATTTGTTTAATTTCTCCACATCTGGAAATTGGACAGACTACTTGTTTTTCCCGATACTTGAACATTTTTTAGCCTTCATTATTAAGTTATATAACCTAAGAAGATATATGCACTATAACTTTGAACATGTTTGTAGTACGCATGGCGGTATTCTGTCTAGACCACATGGCATTTTAATTTCTTTTTTAATGAGCAGTTTGTATTCTCAGCTATTATTGTTACTGAATATACAAGTGTTCAGCGAATCCACTGAAATTGTAACTAACGTGTATGGTCTCGCCCTGTTTCGAAAGTTTTAAATTAATTATTATAGTTTTCAATTGAAGAAACCTTTATAGATGTTGTGCAAGATGTGATACTCGAAAACTAAATAAAGCAACAATAACAGCTTTGCCATTATGGCAACAATTTAATTTAAAGGGGAAAGAGTAACCATGTCGAGAAGGGCGGGGTTCGCATGTGTTTCATCGATCGTGCCGGGAAACTATGGTTTATTTAGCTCTCACTAATATCCAGTTAAGAGCAGTGCTGTGAAGGTTACGATCCCCGTCACTACTCGCTGGATTTGCGTAAAATATTTGTATTGAGGCCGTGTAAGAACGTGGGCGAGCGAGCTCCTTGTTTTCCTGTACCTGTAGCCTTGTCTTCAAATCCTTATATAGCTTTAATTCGATGGGGGAGGGAGAGAGAGAGAGAGAACGAGCAAGTTTGCAATTTTATGTGATTGTTGATATGATCATAGCCATGGTACCTCCAATTTTATGCGGATTCTTAAGCAAAGACATGTGCTTTGACATAGACATACACACATAATCAGCGACCTGACCGGTGGCCAAAATTCGAAGGCTATTTTGAACAATTCTTTCGTTTCATGAATTCAGTGTACTTTGGGAACCCCCGAAGCGGGTGTAGTTTTCATTTACTTCTGATTGCACAGTTTTACGTATTCGAACCACGATCGCTGATACCTTAAGGGAAAATCAACACAAATTATTCACAATACTGCGCGTTTGGTGAAAAAATAGACTCTTTCTGCTCTTCATTTTCGAACGGTTGACACGTGACGGGTAGGGGAAGGGAAGGGAATAGGAACTTCCAGTTCCAAAATTTCAGCTCGAATGTTTCAAGACTGCGTATGCACAGTATTTGATCGAAAGCATAGTTTTGCAATAAGGTAGGTACATGCACCAAGGCAGGTTGGATGGCATATTTTACACTTTCTGTAGCTGTAAAAGTGAATGAAGGTCATTCAACCTCAGCCCCCATACTTTCAACTTCAAGCGGATTGAATCTTTCCTTTTTACAAGTTGCTTTACGTCACACTGACACAGATAGGTCTTATGACGACGATAGGACAGGAAAGTGCTAGAAGTGGGAAGGAAGCGGCCGTGGCCTTAATATAGATACAGCACCAGTATTTGCCTGGTGTGAAAATGGAAAACCATCTTCAGGGCTGCCGACGGTGGGATTCGAACCCACTATCTCCCGGATGCAAGCTCACAGCTGCGCGCATATAACCGCACGGCCAACTCGCCCGGTCAAGAATATTTTAAAACTTCGATGTGTCAAGGCACTAATTCGAATGACATTAATTTTGTGACAGTCTGCATAACTCCAACAATATTTAACGCCTTTGGGCATAGTACTTCTTGGTGTTCGTGCAATGAGGTTTGTGCACCGTGCCTCTAAGGGATGTTAGTTTCTTCTTTGCTAGTTCCGCTACTTCCGAATGAATTCGCGACATACATGGTGCACCATCTGTAGTTACATTGCAGAGTTTGATTCACTCAAGTTCGACACTATCAACACATTTTACTACCTCCTCAAATAAGTCAGTCCCTTTTGTGATACCATGCATGCTCCTCACTCCTATAAGGTCCGACTCGTTGGCTGAACGGTCAGCGTACTGGCCTTCGGTTCAGAGGGTCCCGGGTTCGATTCCCGGCCGGGTCGGGGATTTTAACCTTAATTGGTTAATTCCAATGGCACGGGGGCTGGGTGTATGTGTTGTCTTCATCATCATTTCATCCTCATCACGACGCGCAGGTCGCCTACGGGAGTCGAATAGAAAGACCTGCACCTGGCGAGCCGAACCCGTCCTGGGATATCCCGGCACCAAAAGCCATACGACATTTCATTTACTCCTATAAGCTCTTCAGTTATAGTGAAATCAGTATTTACACTTCTAGCAAATATCGAAAGTTGAGCAGTATAGCTTATATCAGTGCTGTGATCACATGCATAGGAAGAATATTCAAACTGCTTGCGTTTTTAATAAGCTGTTACCGAACATTTTGTCGCTAATTCTTCCACGCGTCTACCAACAGTGTGTCCCGAGAGAGATATTGAATTAAAAATGTCACTTTTACAAGGACACAATATTCCCGCAACTACTACGGGACATTTCTTAACAAATTCGCCCTCCACAAAAGCTTTTCCATGCTCCGCAATCAGCTATCAAATCTCATAATTTACTTTAGTGAGTTTTTTGTTTCACACGTCCACCTTCTATTAAAGTTTGCTACAGTTTTGTAATTTCAGTAGATAATTCTTTAGCTTTAGTAATACGTTCATGGTCAATAAGTTTATTAAAATCATGAGAATGTTTTGTTTGATAATGTCGTTTCACACGTACACTTTCATAACTCCTTGGATTTCACTTTACATAGGCCTAACACACATTACTTTACTTCCACGTTCGTTCACGAAATAATTTTCCAACAAAGATTCATTAAACCCCCTACACTCGCTATCAACTTTGCGCCACTTCGAAAGCATTTTACACTTTTAGGAACACGCAGTGCACATTAACAAGTTTCAAACGCAACTGATTGACAAGGAATTGAGAAAGTGGCCCTGTCTTAGAGTATCCATTGAGCGTTATAGGCAGTGTGTCTGGCGACTAGATTCAATCCGTCACTTCAGTGCGGCCAGTATCCAGTATTCGGAAGATAGTGAGAAACGAAAGAATATAGGCGAGGGTAACATAACTGTATTGAGAGGAGAGTAACCCGAATGCTTTCTCAGAATTAGTGCTTGGGCAGAAAGAGGGTGTTCTAATCTAACCATAGTTTCTTTACCGCTTACCTCATTGTCACATTCCTCGAGGCATAATTCTATAAACAATTATTATCATTATTATGGCGGTTGTTAAAAGTGTTTACCTAAAACCAAGAAAATAATTGCAGCGCCTACGCGCTGTCTGTGTGAGCAATGTTACCAGATACTGAACTAAAAAATACCTGGAAATGTATGTTCTTTTTTGTTTTTGTTTTAAACATTGAATACTTACGAGGGTCACTTAAAAGACGTCAGCGGGCCGGATGTGGCCCGGGCACCGTAGTTTGGCCGGTCATGCTTTAATCATTGCAAAAGGCTCGACTCATGGATTTATAATCAAATTAACCCTACCGTTAGAATTGTGGCTTCCGAAACCCACCAACCGATGTCCATAAAGAAAAGTGTGAAGACTACGAACCCAGAATTGCATACTATACAGTAAATGCTAACATCAATGGACATAGCGGGTTTTATGGTTGAAGCTAGAGGCACAATAACACCCAGATTTGCACAGTTCTGTAATCCGTTCGGACTGGATAACAAATTTATTAACAACTAGCTGATGTACCCGTGCTTGGCTACGGGATTCTCAGAAAGACTGTCTTTGTGGTTTTCGTAAATGAAGTCATCATGACAAAAACGTCAGTAGGAATGTAGCGATTAAAAGCAATGTTATCATATGAAATACTCGATCAAATGAAAAACCGCACATTTTCTTACTTTTAATGAACAGTACAGTACTACGTGCCGATCTAACAGTCCAAAGTTTCGGTAAAGGAATGACCACGTCGCAGACAGCCGTGAACACTCCTGTGCCATTATTCCGTTAAATATGCACACTGTTCATTCCAATCAGTACCTCAGAGTAGAGATTGAATAGTTCGAATGCTATGATGAACCACTGTGTTACGTACCAGTAGTATCAGAAAATTTATGAACCAGAGGAATGGCATCCTAAAGAAGAAAGTTATCTAACTCCCGAGCTACTTCCCGCAAATATTCAGGCAGGCTGTCACACTCGGTGCGACTGGGCGACTTGGCCGTGTGGTTAGGGGTGCGTAGCTGTGAGCTTGCATCCAGGAGATAGTGGTTTCGAGCCCCAGATTCGGCAGCCCTGAAGATCGTATTCCGTGGTTTCCAATTTTCACACCAGACAAATGCTGGGGCTGTACCTTAATTAAGGCCACGGCCGCTTCCTTCCCATTCCTAGGCCTTTCCTGTCCCTTCGTCTCCATAAGACCTATCTGTGTCGGTGCGACGTAAAGCAAATAGCAAAAAAAGAGAATTCTTGAACATGTAAAGTTTAGTGACGGTACGCGTCACCTCCAAATGTCTTTCCACTGAACAATAGATTGCAGGTACTTATCCCCTTCTTCTTACCGGAACGCAGACAATCTTCATGAAATTGTAAATAACCTGGCATTTTCCAAGATTATTTATTCTAAATAATAATGCTTCAATCGGTAGTGAAATCAAATGTTACACGGTCGTGTCAAACATTAGAGCGATGATAAGGAACACTTCCTTCTTCAACAATATTTTTTTTATATACTGAAAGGAAAGGAAGATGTCTGTGCTTCTGCTAAAGATTCCTTTGGTACTCGTATTTCCATAGCTGCTGCAATTTGTGAAAATATATGGTAGTTGACTGTCTCCGCATTGACATGCACCGCTGAACGATCGTTCTAGAAATAGCGAAGGTTAAATACTGTACCGGGAAATTATTGAATGATAAACCACGACTGGTTGTTTCGGAGATGTTTAAGATTTCTTAATCGCAGGGCACACCGGGTGTACACCTGGAGCTAGGTACAGAGGGAGGTCCTAACTACAATAAGTTCAGAATTTAAAGTACTGAATTTATTCACATAAGGTTCACCTTACAATTGTGCTGGTTACAGTGAAGTTGTCTCCATAGATCCTCCTTGTTGAACGGCAACCCAACCATGGAAACACGATCCCCCCCTGTTCAGCAACCAAACCATGGAAACACGATCCCACGTGCTCAGCCACCAAACCATGGAAACACGATCCCTCAAAAACAGCAATTAAACGATGGAAACACGATACTTCGTGTTCAGCAACCGAACCATGGAACCACGATTCATTGTAAGCTGGTCGTCGTTGATTCTAGAGGGTCTTGGCGCGGGGTAATCACTCACTGATTATGTTACGCGAGTGCCCACATTTAACAGTCCCCTGAGTATGGAATGGTTTCACGTAAATCACAGCACTTCGTAATCGTGATGTAATATTTAATCATTGATTCTGCTCTGACTTAGAACAAAAATGTTACTTTAGAAAAATAAGATGCACTTGTGTGAAAAGATTGTGATTGTTTTCCCACACACAAAGAAAAAAAAGTTTGAATCCCTTCATTTGCGTGGTGTCTTTCCACGAAACTGGAAATTAACACTGTTTCTTTGCACTAATAAATGCACAGTTTATCCTTAATCACATCAAAAAATACAGCGTCTGATGGAATAACTTCACTTTGAAATGATTCCTAAATATTGTACAATGAAATTAAATGTCTGCAGCGACCGACCAAACGAACTTGTGAGAAGAAGTGTCAATTAGCACATCACAGTTCAAAATGGAAATATCACTCGTAATTACTGCATTCTACACAAATGTCTATTCGCAAAGTGCAATTCACACGCACCACTTAATAATAATAATAATAATAATAATAATAATAATAATAATAATAATAATAATAATATCTCCTATTAGCAGAGTTCAATTCACTTGAACATGTCACTTATAATTACTGCCATTCTTCACAATGTCCGAAGTGAACTACTAGAATATTTACAATACGTAAAGTCCATTAGCAAAATACCCGAATATTCTTTTTTTTTTTTGCTAGGGGCTTTACGTCGCACCGACACAGATAGATCTTATGGCGACGATGGGATAGGAAAGGCCTAGGAGTTGGAAGGAAGCGGCCGTGGCCTTAATTAAGGTACAGCCACAGCATTTGCCTGGTGTGAAAATGGGAAACCACGGAAAACCATCTTCAGGGCTGCCGATAGTGGGATTCGAACCTATTATCTCCCGGATGCAAGCTCACAGCCGCACGCCTCTACGAGCACGGCCAACTCGCCCGGTCCCGAATATTCTACCACTCAAGTCGTAATGTTAAAGTTTCGATTAAATTCACTTTTAAACTGTTCTGACATATTTGACACACGTAAGTATTGGAGTTCTACTCACTGCAAATGTTTAAGTTCCGTAACACCGGAATAATCTATGTCCACAGTTCACGCTTCACTCGGACAGAGTCCTGTCTTGCAAATACGACGCAGCGAACCAACATCGTCGAGGTGTAGACTGTAACTGTATTGCTGATGAACTGGCTGATAGGGCTCAGAATGCTGTCCCTCTTATATAAACCTGGCTCTGACGTAACGTTTGACTAAACCTTGAATATCTCCGTAATCCCTGGATCGATATTGGAGAAATTAACATGAGGAGACGTTGAAAATGTGTGCTAAAAGATGCCGTTGTTTCTAAATTGATATCTCAACTGGTTCATAATTTAGAAAAAAATATTGTATGGACGTCTCGAGAACGTATGATATAACCTGTCCTTGGCGAGCGCTGGGCGCCTGAGCAGCCGACGACGCAGGCAACGTTGTGCGAGTCGACTACTTGCTCCTGTGGAACTTGTTTCTGTCGGCGTTCGAAAAATACGCACGCCAATACTTTATCAGTTCTTCATGGTGAATAGTATTTAAGAAATACTTGATGTAGGTCAATCCCGGTACAATACATATCGTCAACATGTTAAATTAACGAATGTGAAATTCTCTACTCTTCAGGAGAGCAAAAACCATTTTCACTGTGATATTACTAATCTGCCCTTTTCAGCATCGTCTTCTGTTATACTTACTCCGACTCTTCTTGCGTTACATTTCAAGTGTCGATCTTACAATTGTTATAGAAGCTTTAGTTTAAATTTGTTAGAACACATTTTCAAATATTCGTTAACGTGTACTTCACATACATTTTGAATTAGCTACCGAAAATGAAGTGACAAACTGACGAATATGTTATTTTCGCTTCCTAAACTTCAAATTATGTCATATTCACCATATTATTCTCCGTTCAACTCTACAGGAACTAGTGATAAATCATGATTGTAGTCACAAAACTTGAAAACAAGCAGTACTCTTCACTCACTGTAGTTATGGTCTTTTGTAAATAGGAGCGCAAGAGGGCGGAGAGAAAGAATGAGACATCAATCTTCATCCACCTATCCCGTGTTCTCAATTTTCCGTGTAGTAAAGTCTTGTGTGCTGACTGTTCTGCGTAAACGATCGAACTGGATCTTCACAAAGTGTACATTTTCGGAATCCTATCTATTTAACACTGAATGTTTTATGGTCCACTTGTTCATATTGTACATGTACATTTTTTAATGTTAGAGTTTCACGCTGATCGTATTGTTCTTAAATCTAACCAATTTATAAATGAAATTCTGATGCTCATATCAGGAAAAGTTATTATTATTATTATTATTATTATTATTATTATTATTATTATTATTATTATTATTATTATTATTATTATTATTATTATTATTATTATTATTACAAACCCCTTTCTAACCCACGGTATCAATGTTTTTGTTTGTTTGTTGTTGGTCCAACCATTGTTCCGTTTCTCCATGGGGTCGGTTATGAGGTGAGATGAATCTGTCGTGGTGAGTTTTTATGACCGGATGTCCTTCCTGACGTCAACCTCATACATACCCTACTCCTGTCTAATAGCACCAAAGAGTCTGCTCAAGGCTTAACGTCTCCATCCGACGGACGAATCACCATGAACAGCGTCATATGCCCTCACTTCATATGAGCACTTCGGAGATGTGGAATTTAATCCAGGCTTATGGTACGCAATCTGGTGATTGGAAATTGTATACCACCATCTCTCCTACCCTGCCGGCCAACATTCTGATAATGAAATTATTTCTACCAACAGGACTCGAACCGGCTAACCACGGCGCCAGACCGTTTATACTTCAACGCCTTAACGATCATGGTCATCAGGCGGGCTATTTTTAAACCTATCAATACTTTAAATAACTGTTTTTGATTTTGCCTAATGATATCTGAATACCTCCCAAGACTTAATTATCAATTCATTGGATAGTGCCCCTCACCTTACTCAATTCGTACTTTTCTTTGAAATACTTTATAGATGTACTCTTGGAATTTTCTACCTTGAAATCCACGTTGAAATGTTAATAATCTGGATCAAAGGAGAATTAATTTTAAATGGACCCAACCTACGGCACTATTTTCCCTTTTGGGCCCAGTTCTCCGCGGGATGTGAACACCCTGAAGTCTTGCAGGATGAATCTTTTCTTATTGTACTTGTTATCGTTATTATGAATGTAGGCCTAATCCATGATTTAACGTGTGGATTTTCTAAGTGAGTATTTCTTGCTACGACAATCGTGAATATCTTAAACACTTCTGGTTTCCGCAAATTTATGACTACTCAATTTATAGAGGCTGGACACCAAACTTCAGGGTCATGACGCTGAAAATTCCTTTGTTAGCAACATAATCTGGTTTCTAGTCGACCACTTTGGGTTCTTGGTTCATGAATGGGTGTCCATCCCACTTGTTGTCTTACTTTCTACCTTGGTTTGGGTAGCGGTACCCGTTCTCACTCACCACACACTTTATCATATTTGGTATGCTATGCACTAAATAATAATGTCGTGTGGCCTCCTAAGAGGCCTGGTGCAGGTCTTTCGAGTTGACGCCGTATAGGCGACTTGCGCGTCTATCAGGATAGGGTCCTATGATGAATTCTAATGCTGAAGACGTCACACACACCAGCCCCCGGGCCATCGGAATTAACCAGTGAAGGTTAAAATCACTGAACCGGGCGGGAATCGAACCCGGGACCGTCTGGACCAAAGACCAGCACGCTAACCATCGCTATGCACTATGATAACATGGTAGACGACCTTACAACAATGGAAGTAGAGCTGTACATATCATTACATAGGTATATCTCACTTAACTTACTACTACCCAATTCCGTTTCGTCGTTGTTCAGCAGCTATGACATCCGTGTATATCAAGCAATAGCCAAATGTTTAAGTGAAGCCAATTTAACATTGTGATACGTTTGTTCTATAGTCTGTATTTAAAATGTTCTCATCCACCCCAAGTTCCTGTACCGTGGCTTTCTATCACCAATTAGTCACAATGCCACGAAAGGTCCCAAGTGGTAAAGATGTTGCTCTTTGACCTTTCTGTTTTCTAAATGTACAGAGTTGGCAACATGGTCTTATGGACCAAATGCCATAATGTGTTAAATTTTTAAAAAAAAAATAGTTGCCATGACTTATGACTCGACCCTCGTATTAGGCGTTCGTTGCTTTACATGATCAATTCCCGGTTTATGCGCTTCAAATTATTAATATTAATAACTGCAATTAAGTTTTCCTGCATTGTTCTGAGAAATGACATATTTCTCAGAGAAGTTGCCCATTATTTCTCCAGTATGTCAAATATCTTTTTTTAATCAATTCCACAACCATTCTTTGTCAAACACATCAAATGCATCCATAGATTTTCTCTCGCCGAATCCGTTTTCGAACTCTTCTCCAATGTCCAGAATGTTATCAACAATCCGATGAGTCTTGTTCTAGAAAACAGTATGTTGAACGCTCCGTGGATTGTTTACTGAAAAGAGAGGAAGCGAGACTACAGTATATTCATATCCTGAAATATCCAGTCCTCACAACAGTATAGTAGTTCAGGGTGTAATAATAAGGTACGGCCAAACTTGCACGACACATTTCTCACACGTAGAAGAAACAAAAGTAAGAAATGCCTACGAAACCTGCACATTTCACGTTGCGTCACCTTATTAAATTCCAACAATAGTCTTTTGGATTCCAAGAAAATAAGGCAATTACTGAGAGATCAGGAATTCCAAAAATGGTGTCAGTTTTCTCAAAAGGAAAAAGGTGTTATCTTATTTAAAGAAAACCTTTCAGCGAACAGTTGGATAACAGACCATGATGGCCTGTCTTGCAGTGACTGGCGTGATGCTTCTAAAGATGTATGGTATATTAGGATAGTGCAGTGTGTTGACAGTTAATTTTTGCCGGATTTACACTACGATTGCGGTTTCGATTCGCCAGCTGTTATTATATTTTATTTTCATTTTACGTCATTCACATCATTTAGGTGAACTATCGATCACTTGTAGCTTAGTTTAAGGAGACAAGTGTAGCTAGACAGATGTGTAATTGTAGTTGTAGTTACGTAGAACTGGAAAGATTTCATATTGTTTGTTTTATATTGTGGACTTGTGTTCTAACTAATTTAACGGCGTAACTGGTTTCCTAACCTGAAAGTTGGTTTAGTAAGAAAACTTTTCGAGTGATTTATCACTTTTATTTAACTTTAGTGTTTGGCGTTTCTTCTAAACGCATAATAAATTAATGTTTCCCTGCATTTCGCAGTTTTGTTCCTTCAGAACTATGTAACGGAAGATCCCCTCGGATCAAGTGTTGTTGGTTCATTCTGAACATCTGTTTGGGGTGATGCATATTTCAGCATCGGGATTCATCTATAGTCTAACTTAAGGGTGTCACGAGATGACAATACATTGTGGAATTTTATTTTACAGCGATAATTGCTTGTAATAAACACCATGCTTTCAAGTAATATTTCGCAACCTATCCAAAGCAGCTGATAGTCAATTTGGTTCGGTTAAGGATCCATTCGGGGGATGTTCCAATATCCGAGAGGATAGACGACTGGTGGATAACCTTAATTAAATATAAATCTGGAATTCTACTTGTTGAAGGTCAGATTTTCCACGGATCGTGTGGGTTAACTCTCAGTTATCGTTTGGGTCAATGTTGGTCGATTTTCAGATTTTTATATTTCTTTTCTGGTTTTGCTGTCCACAAATCTTACATTGCGTTTCCATTCTTTGGAAGACAATAATATAAACAAATTCAAGATACTCTTACCACTCTCGTTATGTATTGTGACTGCGATATAACAAGTTGTGACAAATTTAACTTATTTCTTCTTGCCTATTTAGTTAGTAAATATAATTATTGGGATTTCATTGAATAAATTTTTAGTAAACATATTTTTGCTCCTTATTTGAAGTAGTTATGCTCTCTTCTGAACCCTATCGATTGGTCAATGAAGTGACTGAAAAAAAGAAAAAAAAAAAAAAAAAAACCGAAGCGACCCCAAGATCCAAGAATCGACATTGTTCTAGCGAAGTAGCCGAGGCAGACGACGAAGGATGGGACGGTAAGTTCAAGGCTTCAATATGTTATATGGACATGGGTACATAAAAGCTGTACTTCCATTTTAGAATGTATTTTATACAACTCTACATCGTACATTAATCATGGGAAACACACAGTATAGCACATGAGACTATTTCCTACATGAAATGTTCAAAATGCTCCCCGTTGGCATCGATATATGCATCAATGCCGTCACAAGGATACAACACCGGGATTCATGTGGTATGCTGATACGTTTTGTTTCTGTGTGTTTCCTATGATTAACATACTATTTAGTTGTAGAAAATTAATTCTACCCTGGAAATAAAGCGTTTCCATACCCATGTCCACATAAATATTTTCTTCTTCTACTTGTGACGAATGTGTCCTGAACGTTTGCTGTTATACTCTGTAAAGTGTCAGATTGTCCTACATGGCCTTCGTAATTAGAAGCAAAACAAGTACGAAAAACACACGAATGTGTCGTATTCGTTACTTTTTCACCGTCAAAAGAGAACAGCAGAATTGAAATAGGAATGCAAAGTTACGAGCATGACATATTCACTTACCATGGTCGCTTTACGAAAAACCTCATATTCGTCGAAGTGCAAGGGTTCACAATAACCCTTCACTACCAGCTAAAGGTACGACAATTTGCTACGAGATGCGTGACCCAGTATAGTATTGCATACTGTCAAAAATGAAAACAAATATATGTTTTCACATTTGTTAGTTTATCATGGTGCCGTCTGTATCTTTGATCTGTTGTGATTGGACTGCATACAATCGAGAGGAGATCATAAAGCTGAACCTATTCATTGGCATGCATGCGATGAGGCATATAACTTTCGCCGGTAAACAGCAACGTAAGGTATAATATAGTGCTCATAGTCAACACTTTAATTAAGTAACATAATATTTTGTGTAAATGTCTTACAAATATATTAATCAAAGGGTCACACAATGTCAGCTAAAATAGCAACCAAATTCCAAGCGAAACTAGTATCTGCAGAATGAAGACCCAAACAATATTCCTCTGTTTTAAAGGGTCCTGAACACGTTTCAAACAAGAAGTGAATTCTTCTTGAGTTGAAGTATAAGTATACGCTGTTCCGTTTCCTGTTAAGGAAATATTATGCAGCTTTAAGTTCTACCATCAGTTTTCTAAGGAGGGTGTGGCTCATGATATTTCATTTAGTACTTCGTGTGAACCTCTCTGGTGTAGTGGTTAGCGTGATTAGCTGCCACCCCGGAGGTCCGGATTCGATTCCCGGCTCTGCCACGAAATTTGAAAAGTGGTACGAGAGCTGGAACGGGGTCCACTCAACCTCGGGAGGTCAACTGAGTAGAGGTGGGTTCGATTCCCACCTCAGTCATCCTGGAAGTGGTTTTCCGTGGTTTTCCACTTCTCCTCCAGGCAAATGCCGGGATGGTACCTAACTTAAGGCCACGGCCGTTTCCTTCCCTCTTCCTTGCCTATCCCATCCAATCTTCCCATCATTCCACAAGGCCCCTGTTAAGCATAGCAGGTGAGGCCGCCGCCTGGGCGAGGTACTGGTCATCCTCCCCAGTTGTATCCCCCGACCCAGAGTCTGAAGCTCCAGGACACTGCCCTTGAGGCGGTAGAGGTGAGATCCCTCGCTGAGTCCGAGGGAAAAACCGACCCTGGAGGGAAAACAGATGAAGGAGAAGAAGAAGATCTTATGAAATCCACTTACATGATTAACATTGCATCAATATCTCCAGTTCTTGGCTATCCTTACACCTTGTTGCTACGTTGTAACAATGTTTAAAATTACTAGAGTAATGTGTTTAGCCACAAATCAATAGCAAGTTTGAAATTCTTTTCAGAAAGAATACACGATTTCCTTTCATTTACTTCTTTTTCATTAGCAAGCTGACCACACACTTTTATGTTATGCTCTAAGGCATTGCTTTTTTAAACATGTTTCTGGCAGGGTGATTTTTTATGCAGATTAATATCAATTTTTCAGCTCCTCTTTTCCCAGTCTCAAAAACCTGTCTATATAAGACATAGCCATTTTAAAAAAATGGCTTGAGATGTTCTTCCTCAAACAACTGTTAACATAGTTCATACAAAATTTTTTTTAACTTTTCACGTAATAGGGGCTGCCTGGCCGAGGCGGTAAAGGTGCGCTCGTTTCGCCCGGAAGGACGTGGGTTTGAATCCCCGTCAGGAAGTCTAAAATTTAAGAAACGAGATTTCCACTTCCAGAGGTGCATATGGCCCTGAGGTTCACTCAGCCTACACCAAAAACGTGTACCAGGTTAATTCCTGGGGGCATAGGCAGCTGAGCGCAGAGCTAACCACTCTACCCTATCACGTGCCGAGGTTAACAATGGTGGAGGCCTTTACCTTCCACTCCTCCGAGGGCCTTCATGGCCTGTACGGAGGTGACTTTGCTTTTTGCTTTTTTTTTCACGTAATATCCACGGAGAAAATGAACCATGAGGTATGAAAACGATGACCATTTGTAACTACTGTAGCCTTTTTTTTTTTTACTGTTTTGTCGACACAAATCCAGTCGTACGGATAGTGGAGATAAGCCATTACTGCTAGGAAATTTTGTACCTTATGACATTTTTATTAATTTTGTACACTTTTATTTATAAAAATAAATCATATTTCACCTCTAAGTTCCACTAAACTTTACATTGAATGCACAGATGCAATAACAATATTAAATTAGGAATATCGTTGCAAAGAGTAATGTGCCCATTGGACGAAATTTTACGAGGGAAACAAACAAAAATCTTATTATAGGCAAACCATGCAAATAATCATGAAGCAACAGAAATGTAGTTGCTTTACGTTATGCATGCACACAGGAACCACAGAAAATGAAATTGAATCAGAATTGAATTTTACGAAAATCGGAAAACACTCCGAATGTAATACGATTTGATGGTAATGGAAAATTTTAAATTTACATTTAATTATTTACATTATGAAACTTTTTTTTGTAACTGAAGGATACGAATGCTCTTACAATAAATAATTGTATATTATGAATAAAATCATGTGTAAAATGACAGTTTTTTAATGGCCAGTGCTTCTCTACACTGAGATCTTGCTTCATCCAGTGTTACCGTAAGTGAATGGCACGTAATATGCAGAATAATGTAAGAATGCAACGAACTTCTATTCTATCCAACGTAACAAAATATGTCCGTGGACATAACACGGTTTGCTCCGGCCATTTTGGAGAACAAAATACGATTTGAAACGGCAGACATTCCTCAAGCCTAATTTACACTAGGAAAGTACACGATGTGACACAATTTGATTTCGCACCATGAAAGAGTACATGAAAAACTACACGAAACCGCATCACACTTAATTTTGTCCATGGGTGGACATAATACGGTTAGCAGCAATACACCTCAAATGTCTAAAAATAGTCACTAACTGTTAATAGCCATTTAAATCTTGCAACAAACTATCTTCTTCACTGCGTCTTAACATTTTTGAGTTCTCTATGCATATGCTAAACCGTTCTCAATTCTTAATGAGCGAAGTTTTGAAATATGAGGATTTGTTGTTGTTGAAAATTTGGGACCCCCGCCCTCCACCGCCACAACACTAACCATAGTTTGGCGTTGGAAACTACAGATTACTCCTTCTGCAGGTATGCAGCTGCTGATATGTACCAGGTATTTGACAGGCAGTACTCGATTTCTGACTATTCAAAAGTGCTTCACTCTTAAGCCTCTTAAGTGCTGTAGTTTCAAGCGCTAACCTGGTCTTCATCATTCACATCATTCAGGGTGGTATTTTATTTCATTTGATGCCAGCGTAAATTTCGATTTTGAAATTGTCCAAAGGAGAAAGAAAGAGAGTGAGAGAGAAATTGTATAAAACAACAAATACAACGAAAGAATTTAACGATTCTTGAGATAATCCAAATAAAGACACCAAGAATTAGAGTGTTTTTAAAGTAACTATCAACACGCAACCGAAGTAATGGCCCATTATAAGGGACAGACAAGTCAGGCAAAGATGTGAAAGAAAACAAGACACAGGTTCAACATGCTTGCCAAGAGAAGTGTTGTATCCGGATCATATTAACATTTGCATGTGATAGAGGAAAATTGCTCGGACGTGAGGAAGAAAATTGGCGAACCCAATTGGATAATCTCGTCACGTGCTAGCAGTTGAGTCTCGTTCGTTTCAACTTGTCCTTTAACTAGGACGACTTGATGTATTTGTTCAGTTACGTCATGCAAAGAAATGTCATCAAACCTTCTAATTTAGGATAATCAGTAAGGCATTCTTAACATTCATAGATATTTTGATGGTTTACTTGCAGTTAAAACATAGGCAGTTGCACTTTTTGTTATGTTTGATGATACAGTAACTGTAGGCCCTATATACTGCATTGCATTCGAAACGTAGCATTTTGATTGAACTAATATTAATTGCATTAGTTACTGATATACAGTCACTGATATTGATGATTCAGTACGAATGGCATTTACAACGAAATAATCAGCCCCATAACTGTAACGACATTTCGATCCTTAACAGATTAAGGTATGGAATAAGGGCGGGGGCTATAAAAGAGGGAAAATGAAAGAATCCTGAGGTATCAAGCTTAATATCAGTGGGACATTCAAAGAACAGCTGATACAAGGAAATAAGGAAAAGACGTATTAAAAAGTAGAGAATTCCTCAAGCAAGTGGAAACAGCACTAGACCCAGTGATAGCATCGTGATCACTACACGTATCCCTCAACTTATAGGTATATCTCACAACAGTACGGCATACTGTTTGTCACAAGAAATCAATAACTTTAGCAAAATTTTAAACGGAATGAAAATTGTTGAGTAGCAATTTTTTTTGCTAGTGGTTTTATATTGCGCCGATACAGATAGATCTTATGGCGACTATGGGATAGGAAAGGCCTAGGAGTTGGAAGGAATCGGCCGTGGCCTTAATTAAGGTACAGCCCCAGCATTTGCCTGGTGTGAAAATGGGAAAACACGGAAAACCATCTTCAGGGCTGCCGACAGTGGGATTCGAACCCACTATCTCCCGGATGCAAGCTCACAGCCGCGCGCTCCTAACCGCACGGCCAACTCGCCCGGTTCAAGAGTAGCAAATTAGCTTCTCGAACTGCTCTGAGGTTATGCAGAAATTCGTTTAAGGTACTGGTGGATTACTACTGTACAACTTGCAATACCGTTCTATTAGACGGTAACATTTAATGGAAATTTAATACATCGTGCTAAAGCAAAGCAAAGTCATCTCCGTACAGGCCATGAAAGCCCTCGTAGGGGTGGAAGGTAAAGGCTTCCACTATCCGTAACCTCGACACTTCGTGGGGTAAAGTGGTTAGTTCTACGCCCAGCCGCTTTTGCTCTCAGGAATTACCATGGTATTCACTTTTAGTGAAGGGTGAGTGAACTCCGAAAGCAAAAATCTCGTTTCTTAAATTTTCGACTTCCTGACGAGGTATCGAAACCACGTCCCTCCAAGATGAACCAATCACGCCTTTACTGCCTCGGCCAAGCAGCCCCTAATAGATCATCCTACACTGACTGACAGAGCAAATGCAACACCAAGAAGGAGTGGTCAGAACTTTATGCCAATTGCAGGGTAGACTGACGTCACTGAGGTATGCTCATGATGTGAAATGCGCCGCTGTGCTGCGCACGTAGCGAACGATAAATGGGACACGGCGTTGGCGAATGGCCCACTTCGTACCGTGATTTCTCAGCCGACAGTCATTGTAGAACGTGTTGTCGTGTGCCACAGGACACGTGTATAGCTAAGAATGCCAGGCCGCCGTCAACGGAGGCATTTCCAGCAGACAGACGACTTTACGAGGGGTATGGTGATCGGGCTGAGAAGGGCAGGTTGGTCGCTTCGTCAAATCGCAGCCGATACCCATAGGGATGTGTCCACGGTGCAGCGCCTGTGGCGAAGATGGTTGGCGCAGGGACATGTGGCACGTGCGAGGGGTCCAGGCGCAGCCCGAGTGACGTCAGCACGCGAGGATCGGCGCATCCGCCGCCAAGCGGTGGCAGCCCCGCACGCCACGTCAACCGCCATTCTTCAGCATGTGCAAGACACCCTGGCTGTTCCAATATCGACCAGAACAATTTCCCGTCGATTGGTTGAAGGAGGCCTGCACTCGCGGCGTCCGCTCAGAAGACTACCATTGACTCCACAGCATAGACGTGCACGCCTGGCATGGTGCCGGACTAGAGCGACTTGGATGAGGGAATGGCGGAACGTCGTGTTCTCCGATGAGTCACGCTTCTGTTCTGTCAGTGATAGTCACCGCAGACGAGTGTGGCGTCGGCGTGGAGAAAGGTCAAATCCGGCAGTAACTGTGGAGCGCCCTACCGCTAGACAACGCGGCATCATGGTTTGGGGCGCTATTGCGTATGATTCCACGTCACCTCTAGTGCGTATTCAAGGCACGTTAAATGCCCACCGCTACGTGCAGCATGTGCTGCGGCCGGTGGCACTCCCGTACCTTCAGGGGCTGCCCAATGCTCTGTTTCACCAGGATAATGCCCGCCCACACACTGCTCGCATCTCCCAACAGGCTCTACGAGGTGTACAGATGCTTCCGTGGCCAGCGTACTCTCCGGATCTCTCACCAATCGAACACGTGTGGGATCTCATTGGACGCCGTTTGCAAACTCTGCCCCAGACTCGTACGGACGACCAACTGTGGCAAATGGTTGACAGAGAATGGAGAACCATCCCTCAGGACACCATCCGCACTCTTATTGACTCTGTACCTCGACGTGTTTCTGCGTGCATCGCCGCTTGCGGTGGTCCTACATCCTACTGAGTCGATGCCGTGCGCATTGTGTAACCTGCATATCGGTTTGAAATAAACATCAATTATTCGTCCGTGCCGTCTCTGTTTTTTCCCCAACTTTCATCCCTTTCGAACCACTCCTTCGTGGTGTTGCATTTGCTCTGTCAGTCAGTGTACGATAACGAAATTTTGAAGAACCATCTCAATACCGATAACCAATTATGTACAAAATTATTTTGACGTGGTAAAGTCGTATAATTCGATATGCTGGAAGAGGTAAAGGCTAGAAAAGTTGGCGTAACGAAACTCAGTAAGAGCTTTAACTCCTCGTACGATTAGAAGTTCGTGATGGATATCGTCAATTTAGACATCGACTTGCGGAGTATATCTCCCACTACGCAACTAGGTGTACCAGAGGGGAGAAGTACCGCGGACATTCTTTAGGGGCGCGCAGATAGCTGGAATACATAAACATAATAATAATAATAATAATAATAATAATAATAATATTATCCACTTTACGTCCCACTAACTACTTTTTACGGTTTTCGGAGACGCCGAGGTGCCGAAATTTAGTCCCGCAGGAGTTCTTTTACGTGCCAGTAAATCTACCGACACGAGGCTGACGTATTTCAGCACCTTCAAATACCACTGGACTGAGCCAGGTTCGAACCTGCCAAGTTGGGGTCACAAGGCCAGCGCCTCAACCGTCTGAGCCACTCAGTCCGGCAATAGCTGGGATACAATTTTGTGTGCACAGGCCAGAGTAAAATGTAGTTTCCACCGAATTCTCAGTCTCGTTTATGGATGTAACAGTACGGAAGATGCTGAAGTATGGTTTTGCTTAGTAATGGCATACAGAGCACAACTTTTGCATCTAGGTGCTGTGAAAGGTGCTACCGTACTCATGAAGTCAGTCGTGCTACAATAGCACTTTCTGGCCCAGTGGGGAAAGCAACGGCAAACTACCTCCCTCTCCATTATGCCTAGAACGTTTCATTATGATACTGACATTGGTTTTTGCTGTTTCCCTACAACTGCATTGCCTTCGGTGGTGCTATATTGAGGATCCAACAAGCCTCCGGTCTGAACACTTAACAGACACAAGTCAACTTCTGAGAAAGGGCTCGATTTTGGCAAAATAAACAGCATTAGCTTGGTAAATCCTATTTTGTTGGATGAATAGTTATATTCAATCACAAGTTTCCGCGTGAGTATTCTAAACGTGCAAGCAAATTTTAGAGGGAAATTGGCGTAACCTCGCGTAACAATGTCTGATTTCCCAAGTCGAAATTGAAGAAACGTGTTCAGACCAATAGAGCGGATCAAAAAACAAAGGAAAAGACCGTTATGAGAGGGGCTGAAAATATCAGAAAGCCCAGGAAACGCCTGACAGTCGGGCGCGCGGAGGCAGCGCCGCCAATTCTTCTACTACATACTGCCCACATGGCCCAAATGTCCAACGACTATAAGAACAAATGACGTGATAAAGAGAGAAGATCTCACGACGAATCCAAAAGGGTACCACTCAATAATGCTGAGGGACGAAGGAGATACAGGGAACGTCAGAAAGCGGAGCGCGTCCGCCGTGTGACCCTGAGAAGCTGGCCGATGTTTGACGGTATCGCACCAAAAAGCCCGCAGTTGTGTCAGCAACATAGCCCACCAATAAAAATGTCTAACTTATGTTTGGGGTATGACACTCCTTCAAAGTTTGTATTGAAGTCCAATAAAAGGATGAATTTGAAGACAGATGATAAAAATCGTTCTCCACTTCTACGTTAGAGTAATATTAGAACGATTCAACGGCCACTGAAGTTTAAGACCCTGTGCAAACGATACAAATGTGAGACCACAACGAGACAACAGTAATCTGAAACAACACGCAATCAGAAAAGCTACTTGCTTTACGTCGCGCCGACACAGATAGGTCTTATGGCGACGATGGGACAGGAAAGGGCTAGGAGTGGGAAGGAAGCGGTCGTGGCCTTAATTAAGGTACAGCTCCAGCATTTGCCTGGTGTGAAAATGGGAAACCACGGAAAACCATTTTCAGGGCTGCCGACAGTGGGGTTCGAACCTACTATCTGCCGAATACTGGATACTGGCCGCACTTAAGCGACTGCAGCTATCGAGCTCGGTCAATCAGAAAAGAGTGGTAGTGATGTGTTAATTGTGGGTGAATATATGCACGTTGCCCAAAAACAAACTGATAACTGTAATGCTGAAACACACTTTGTTGAAAGAATACTGCTATAGCTATTGTCTTATTTTTGTTAATGTTGTTAATGTTATGTTAACATGTTTCCTTGGTCCTGTGAGAAATGTTAATTAACCAACAGAGCAGTTAGGGGCGCGCAGCTGTGAGCTTGCATCCGAGAGATAGTGGGTTCGAACCCCACTGTCGGCAGCCCTGAATATGGTTCTCCGTGGTTTCCCATTTTCACACCAGGCAAATACTGGGGCTGTACCTTAATTAAGGCCGCGGCCGCTTCCTACCAACTCCCAGGCCCTTCCTATCCCATCGTCGCCATAAGACCTATCTGTGTCTGTGCGACGTAAAACAAATTGTAAAAGAAAAAAGTTTTCTTGAAGAACTGCACAAATATTCCGGATGACAAGATGGCGGCATTGACGAAGTGCGTGTGAGAGAGAGCTCCGTAAACCACCAAGCAAATCAGCAAGTTTAACTACAATTTGTGTGTAGGCCTACTAGAACAAGAAATATTATTAAAACACTCAGTGATTGGTTACTTTCATTCACAATGTCTCCAAAGTCAGTGAAGAAACGAATGACATCCAAGCTCGCTTCGAGAAGGCAACGTGCGCCGTCAACAACAGTGCTACCAACCGGCAATGTTTCCCTAGACGCACTCGCCCTGGAGTTCCAGACTTTCAGAGCTTCTATCACGGAGAAGCTCAAGGTGTAGTGTGAACTTGCTGCAATGCAAAACTATATCTCCAAATAGGACAACCTAATTGACCACGCAGTAGGAGGAACTGCTTATTACTCCACGCTGTGACGGACGTTCCGAGCGAGGACGTCTCTGATAAAGTGTTCAGTATTATGAAATCGCATTTAGGGATGGACTTTACGTTGGACAATTTATATCGGTGTCATAGGATCAGAAAACCAAGGATAACCACAGCCGAGGGAGGGAAAAGGCCCATCATAATCAAATGCACGCGATAATGACGAATGTGACCGTATCTGGCGTGCAAATAAATCGCTGAAGTGATAGGGCAAGCTGATCATGGAATCGCTTACAGCAGCGAGAAAAGAGACTAAACGCCGCGTGTGACCACTTCGATCAGAAATCTGTATGGGCTCAAGATGGACGAATGATTATTATTAAATTTGACGGGGAAAAATTACGAGTGACTACACGAATTAACCTCAACAATGTTATTAACCAGCTAGGGGATTAAACAGTGTAGTGAAGTAATGACCATGTGGATTATTTGTATGTATGTGATTGTTGGTAGCAGTTCTCAGAAAACAACAGAAGACTATTCTATTGTATTTGTCAACATACCAGAGCCTGGGAGTACGTGAAATAACTTGTCTATCAGAAAGCGATGACTGGCATCACGCATGTGTTTCCTCTGCTCCCTTACTCGACACATCCATGAGGCAGCCTATTGCATTCATTTCCTCAGCTGATGACCACCCTTCACAGTTTTCCTTACACCATCCACTGGGCCATTAACTCGTAAATCCATTGAGAAAATATGTGTAAACCTGCCTACCTTTTTGTTTTGTGTTCATAGGCCCTAACAATGCTCAGTTTGTTCCTGCACACCACGCAGAGTTAAAAGCTACACTGGCAGAAAAAAGTACCCATACACCAAGAAGGGGTTGTGGTAGATCAACGAACGTTGGTAGGCGTGTTTATGCATCTGTAAGATGACGTTGATTCAAATTTCCCGGAAATCAGATTAGTGTGGCGCTAGCAAATAGCTTAATATCATCATATTAAGCTATTTGGCGCACATGAGGTTTGCTTTAAATACGGGCTGTACTGTGCGAGAGCGTTAGTTACCTGTGAGATTGGACGGAGTGACTGTGAGTGGGTCAAGAATACCTTTACGATGACGAAGAGGCTAGTATCAACAGCTAACTGCGGTTGAGCGAGGCCTTATAACAGGGCTACGTTAAGATGGATCTTCCTTCCGCGCTATTGCAGAACGACTTGGCAGGAATGTCTCCAATGTGCATGCGTGCTGGCAGCAGTAGTCACGAGAAGTTGAACTCGCAAGAAGACCGGGCGCTGGACGTCCCCGTGGTACCACCGAGAGGGAGGACCGCCGTATTCGGCGTATGGCTGTGGCGCAGCGGACTGCGTCTGCAGCAGCAATTCGAGCAGCAGTTGGCACCACAGTGACGCAACGACAAAATGGCGGCAGTGAAGAAGTGCATGTGAGAGAGCTCCGTAAACCACCTAGCAAATCAGCAAGTTTAACTGCAATTCGTGTGTACTAGATCAAGTTTCATAACTAAATAACACTCAGTGACTATATACGTTCATTCACAATGTCTCTAAAGTCATTGAACAAGCGGATTTCTTCATTCGAAGAAAAGCTAAACGACATCCAAGCTCGCTTCGAGAAAGCGACGCGCGCCGCCAAGAGCAGTGCTACCAACCCCGGCGATGTTTCCCTAGACGCACTCGCCCTTGAGTTCCAGTCTTTCAGAGCTGCTGTCACCGAGGAGCTCAAGGAGGTGAAGTCCGAACTTACCCAAATGCACAACCAGATCTCCAAACAGGACGACCTAATCGACGAAGCAGAGCAGTACAGCAGGAGAAACTGCTTATTACTCCACGGGGTGGCAGAAGCTCCGAACGAGGACGTCTATGACAAGGTGTTCGGTGTTGTGAAAACCCACCTAGGAATAGACTTGACATTGGACAATTTAGATCGCTGTCACAGGATTGGGAAACCAAGGAGAACAACAGCTGAGGTAGTGACGGGAGGGAAGAGGCCCATCATAATTAAGTTCACGCGATATCACGAACGTGACTGTATCTGGCGTTCAAAGAAATCGCTGAAGGGATCGGGTATGCTGATGACAGAATCGCTAACAGCAACGAGAAAGGACATACTAAACGCCGCGCGTGACCACTTCGGTCAGAAATCTGTATGGACTAAGGATGGACGTATCATTATTCTAAGCTCTGATGGGAAGAAAATTCAAGTGACCACACGAGCTGACCTTAACAATGTCATTCAAGCAGCTAGGGGGTGAAACAGTGTGAAGTAACGACAATGTGGATTAATTTAAGTTTGTATTATAGTGTTTTATTATTGAGTGTGAATGTAATTGAGTGCATGAAAAGCCGGCGCGATATCAGAGGAGATACGCAGGTAAGAAGCATGTATTCTTCTTGGTATTCTGCTTTGTGTGATGAGTACTGTTATAACCACTACCAGCTGTGGACCTGACTGTCCCGCTACCCCTAACCTCTCCTATCCGAGAACGGAGACACCCCGCTGTCAAGGCTCATTAGCGAAAGTATTTCAGGCCAACGCACGTTCATTGAACTGCATTCATTTAAATTCTCAATCCCTACCTGCTCACCATGAGGAGCTAACAGCTCTCCTAGAAAACAGTAATGTACACGTAGCTTGTATCAGTGTGAGCTGGTTACGCGCAACTATCCCTAGTAGTATGGTACACATAACGGGCTATAATATTTACAGGCATGACCGAATAGATAAGAGAGGTGGAGTAGCCTTGTACTGTAGAGATGATATTAAATGTAAAATCGTATGCACATCTGACCACTGTGCTGACCCGAGACGTGAGTTAATTTTTGCCGAGATAACTGTGACAACAGTTAAAGCCCTAATCGGAGTTTTTTATCGGCCACCACGGGTAGGTCACCTCTCAGACATTGAAGACATTCTGCAGAGACTATCACCTGCTTATGAACATATTTTAATATTTGGAGACTTCAATACTAATTTACTGGAACAGGCTGGAGATACAAAGCAACTCTTAAGTATTTTCCAGACGTGTGACATGACAATACTTCCACTAAAACCGACAAATCATACTTCATCTTCACATACACTAATTGACTTAATGGCCACTAACAACCCACAGAAAATAGTATCACATGGACAAATTCCTACCCCTAGCATATCGTCACATGACTTAATATACTTATCTTACTCGCTCAAAGTACTGAAGTATAAGTCCAGATACATCACATTCAGGGACATTAAACATATAAACTTAGATCATCTGAGAGTTGACGCCTTGAATAGTCCTTGGGATGACGTAAAAATATAAACGGTATCGATAAGAAAGTTGAAACTTTAAGTTCACTTATACTTGGTCTCCTTGATAAACATGCACCTAAGCGTACGGCCAAAGTCTCCCAACCACCTTCTCCATGGCTGACCGATGACATTAAACAAATGATGTCTCACCGTGACGCGTTACACCGGCTCTACAGACGCACACACTCTTCCAGAGCGCTTGAACAGTATCGGACACTTCGGAATAGAATTAAAGTAATAATTCGAAATAAGAAATTTTCTTTTTACAATCACCTGGCTGGAAATTTAAATGTGTCAAACACTTGGAAACAACTTCGTTCCATTGGAATTGGGAAAGCTTTGCCCCAGCCATGTAACCCAGACATCTCTCTGGAGAGATTGAATGCTCATTTTTCTGAAGTAAAAATTAAACCGGAAATACACACAATATCACAGACTATAAAATCTCTTCTGAACCAGCCACCACCAAATAGGCCATTCTTTGAATTTCGCAAAGTCACAGAGATTGATGTGAAACGCGAGGTATTATCAATCACATCATCTGCTGTAGGACCTGATGAAATACCCATACTCATAATACAACACATCATTGACATTATTCTTCCCGCCATTACTCATATATACAACACGTGCCTCACAAGTGGCCGCTTTCCAAAAATGTGGAAAAATGCCATTATAAATCCTGTTCCCAAAACTTCCTCACCTGTACTTATAACAGATTATCGACCTGTTTGTATACTTTCATCTCTCTCCAAGCCTCTTGAACGCATAGTACACGTGCAATTAACCGACTATTTAAATAAATACAAACTACTTGACCCTTTACAATCGGATTTCAAAAAGGGACACAGTACGGCCACTGCCCTGCTGAAAGTTACAGACGACATGAGACGCGCTATGGACCAAAAAGGCAGGTGACGTTACTTACACTTCTTGATTTTAGCAGTGCTTTTGACACAGTAAATATAGACGTACTGGTTGCTAAATTGAAATCGCTTCACCTTGGACAGACAGCTCTAGAATTCTTTCTCTCATATCTTACGGAACGAAAACAACGCGTAATTATTCAGAATGGGTCATCCGAATGGGTAATGAAATTTTCAGGAGTACCACAAGGCTCTGTACTTGGACCACTTCTCTTTGTTATCTATATTAACGATATATCGACACGGCTAAGACACTGTAAATACCACTTGTATGTTGACGATCTACAGATCTATTATCATTCCAAAATTTCAGACATCAATCAAGCAATAGGTTATATGAACTCTGACTTAAATAATATCTGTGCATACGCTCATGAAAACTGCATTTTAATTAATCCATCAAAATCTAAAGCTATTATTGTTGGGCAGACGAAACAAATCAGTGCAGCAAAAAACAAAAACATTCCTCCACTAATTTTATCTGGTAAAATTATTCCGTACGAAAACTCGGTAAGAAATCTTGGTGTAATTATAAACGAGAATCTTGAGCACATTACAAATATCTGTAGAAAAGTGTACGCGTCCCTTCACCCACTAAAATATCATCAAAATATTCTGCCACTAAACATGAGAATTAGGCTTATAAATACTCTTATCCTCCCTATATTTTCCTACTGTGTCGTAGTACTAATTGATGCCACGAGAGAACAACTAAATAGATTACAACGTGCTATGAACTCGTGTATTAGATTTATCTTTTCCTTACGCTATGATGTTCATGTTACCCCTTCTTATCGACAACTTTCCCTTCTTAAATTTGAACAATATAGAAACCTCCACGTGGCAGTATTAATCTTTCGAGTATTAAAAGAGAATATCCCATACTACTTATCTTCACAACTCAATTTCCTATCCTCTTTCCACCAGCATAACACACGCTCTGGCAGTACACTTGCTATCCCTCTCAGCAGGTCAGCAGCATTTAGCCGTTCCTTTGTTGCAAATGGAGCTAGAATATGGAATTCTCTCCCCCACAACATTAGAGCCATAAAATCCTTAAATTCCTTCAAGTTGTCTTGCCGTGAGCATCTCCTTGATGTGTGCCGCCAGGCTGAATGAATCTGGTAGAGTGAATGTGTGTATGAATGTACGTTTACTGTGCTTATGGTAATTAGTGTCAATCAACTTTTAATTTGTAACGATAGTTTTAAGACATGACTAAGAATATTTATAGAGTTTATGTTATTTTGTTTCATATTTTGTTTCTAGTTTGTAATGGTAGTTTTAAGATAAGATTATGAATATTGCTCTCAGATGTACAATGTTAATGAAGTGTGGTTAAGTGTAAGAGAAAACCATGAGTCCTAACTTCGCCACTACAAATAAAGGCAAATATAATATAATATAATAATAATAATAATAAAAATCGGTTACTTGAAGGATAACTCCGTGCCAGACGCCCTGCGGCGTGCATTCCACTTACCCCAAATCACCGCCGTCTGCGACTTTAGTGGTGTCAAGCGCAGTGGCGAAGCGTGAACTAAGTAACGGGGTAGACAGAGATTTTAAAAAACTATTTTATTCATAGTATATAGGCCCTATTGAATTTTGTTTTCGACGCATATACAGATCTGTATTCATTATTATATTAATGACTCTGAAACTAAGACAAACACTATAATAACAACCTATAAACCTACGTGCAATCGTTTTATTTTTAAACTAGCTGATGTACCCGTGCTTCGCTACGGAATTCTACATTGTATACAGAATTCTATGTTAAATAGTGTACACCTTATGAGCAAGACTGTATTATATTGCATAGCAACGTTACCCTAGAAACGCGACGGGAAGTCACCAAACGTCTTTTCTCATATGAAAACTGAGTTAGGGAATTTTCATTATGATGGTAGGTCTGCTTGCCTACTTTTGTTGCTATTTGTTTTACGTCGCACCGACACAGATAGCTCTCATGGCGACGATG
The DNA here is from genome assembly GCF_040414725.1 of Anabrus simplex. Lineage (NCBI taxonomy): Eukaryota > Metazoa > Arthropoda > Insecta > Orthoptera > Tettigoniidae > Anabrus > Anabrus simplex. The sequence goes on along the minus strand of NC_090267.1, from coordinate 326,545,628 downwards.
GGATAGGATAGGCCCAGGAAGTGGAAGTAAGCGGCCGTGGCTTTAATTAAGGTACAGGACTGGCATTTGCCTGTTGTGAAAATGGGAAACCACGGAAAACCATCTTCAGGGCTGTCAATAGTGGGGCTCGAACCCACTATCTCCCGATTACTGGACACTGGCAGCACTTAATCGACTGCAGCTATCGAGCTCGGTTGCTTGCCTACTATCGGTCACAATCAGGATGGGGAGTTTTCATTACAATGGCAGACACTTACTCTCCACCTGCTTTTTCACATTCTCAGAAAAGCTGCCTTAGTGGTTTTTCCAAGTGAAATGAACATAGGTCATTACATTGACGTCAGTAGGAATGGCGCGATTAAAAGCAGTATGAAATACTCGATCAAATTAAAAACCACATATTTTCTCACTTTTAACGAACAGTACTACGCTGCCGATCTAACAGTCCAAAGTTCCAGAGTTGGAATGGCCAAGCCGCACACCCTTGATCCGTGAACACTCTTCGTCTTTTTTCTTGTCGGCGGGGGGGGGGGTCGAATAGCAGGGAGTCCCAGGAGGAAAAATCTATGCCCTTTCACTACTCTCTTTCCTAGTAGTACCCGATGAGTCGGGAAATCTCATTTCACTACACTGGTGGCGGAAAAATCTAACTGACTTGGAGGCAAATTTTTCCTCCAAAGCAGAGGAGAAAACCCCTCTTCACTGCTAATTTGGAACAAAATGAATGTAGAATTTAATAAAACTGAAGAGGAAGACGCTTTTCTTAAGTAACGTCTCTTTTCAGAGTTGAATTTTGAATTATTTAGTGAATTGTAGTGCTATAATTTGGAATAGGCCTAAATTGTAATTCTAGACCAGGTCATACTACTATTACTAAGTGAGCATCTGCCAAATCTGCACACTGCTCATTCAAAACAGCGAGTCAGGGTAGGGAGCGAATAGCTGGAATACTGATGAACCGGTGTGTTACATACCAGTAGTATCAGACAATGTATGAACCAGAGGAATGACATGCTAAAGAAAAAAGTTTTCCAACTCCCCAGCTCTTTCCTGGCAATATTGAGTCAGGCAGTTATACTCGGTATGCAACAGTAATCTCATCTATCGGAGTTGAGGGCACGATAAGAGGCAAAGAACATCACAACAAACAATGGTCAATGTATTGTTGATCAATGTTATGCGCTTTCGATATTGTAGGCCTTCGCATTTAGTTTTCTTCCGACTCTGAAATACCACTCTTATCACAGTCGGTACGGTAAAACTGAATAAAACATAAATGATCGGAAATTGTATTCTCTATAACATTTGTTATGTAGTACTTTTCTATAGGAGCAATAACGAAGGTATTTAAAAATTAAATTTCAGGCGCCTATCCCTAAACTACCATTTCACCCAGGTTCAGTAAAATTGTTTATAGCTTAGACTACAGTTTTTCTTCCCCGACTCTATATACCGATTTTCATTAAATTCTGTTCACCCATTTCCTCGTGGCTCGGCGTTGATGTGGACTTAGCAATAAAAATCGAAATTCATGAATATCAGTGTTATCATAGCCGGTACGGTAAAATTGTATAAGACAAAAATGATCGGAAATTTAATTCTATGTAACTTTAGTTATGTAGTATTTATCGACAGGGCCACTTAAAATATAAATAATTGAGAATTGAATTTTAGGCCTTCCCCTAAACTACATTTTCACTCAGCGTGAATAAAATTATTTATAGCCTAGATTGTAGTGGCTCATCCTCCGACTATACATACCGATTTTCATTAAATTCTCTTCAGCCGTTTTCAAGTGATCCGTGTACATACATACATACAGACAGACAGACAGACAGACAGACAGACAGACAGACAGACAGACAGACAGACAGACAGACAGACAGACAGACAGACAGACAGACAGACAGACATAAATTACGGAAAAGAAAAAGTGCATTTCCTTGTTACTGTGGACATGAAATATACAGAAATACCATTTTTTTTCAAATTCTGAGCAATGTACAGACAAAACTCTTATTTTATATATATAGATTGTGCCCTGACAGCAATCCCTGTGACCATTTTTGTAAATTTTAATTCTGTATCTCAGTGTTGGGTTAGGCCGCGGCGAAGCAATGCAGTCGGAGATCCATGAAGGCTCCACTCAAGGGACGTGCAAGTCCGACGAGTTGGGTCACAGGTTAATTAAGTGGACTGTTATCATCGTGGCTTTTAACGTAGAATGTAATCATCATTTCTGCCTAAATTACGTGAATATTCCGCAATAGAGTATTAAGAGATCGAGAATATTGGCATTTTTGTTAAGATACATTGACCATCATTTAATTTTATCTTAAATTAAATAACTAACCTAGTGTTCCTACGCTACTTTAAATGAGAACTCCGTAAAATGTTTTATTTATGGAAGGATTTTCCGTTTAATGATTTTTAAATAACTTCAGATGTATCAATTACATTAAGAGCAAATTATCGGCAACACAAACGGATATAGAAAGGAAAATATTATGTTAAATTGAAAATAAACACCTAACTTCAAGCTCTTGTTACAAATAAGTTATAACATCGTCAATCGAAAATTAAAAGAGACAAAGTGTCCCTCTGCTGAAGGCTTACAGTGAAAGATCAGTTATCAATCTCGCATTTTCAAAATAAATCACTGGGAATTATAGAATCGTCCACTACAGAATGCTATTTTCTACCCAAATATCTCATAATATTCCGTCATTTCTTTTTTAAAAAAAATCACCACATTATATGTCGGTATCTGTCTATCTAGCAACTTGAAAAATACCGTTATTCTAACTTCATAAAATCACCATAAATGCAATAGAAATGTTTGAAAGACACAGGATCGTAACATAATATGACATCCATCAAAATCATGCATTTAAAAGACAGACTCGATCTTCTCGTACATTCATCGGTGACCGCACCTAGATAAAAGACATCAAGAGACATTGCAACGTCTACAATAACCTTGTCTAACTACGTTGATTCTGCGCCTCCGGATACCACTGCGACGTTTGACCTGGAATACTACATTAGCACTAGGCGTCAACTCAAATGATCTACAAAATCCAACTAGCAAAGAAATGATTTACTTACCATGGAAGATCATATTTCCTTTACGACATGACCTCAATATCTTTACGTTACCGTTATCTTGCGAAGACCCTAAACATCCCTTTAATATCGTGCGCACTGGTCAATCTTGTATTTAAATAGAATAAATGTGACGACCAACTACTAGTGTTCGTGAGTGCAACATCCTATGACATTATTCTAAAATACGGCCTCGTACCTAAATAAATTATTCATCACGACAACATCAAAATTCACGCATGACCAACATAGTTCCTACTGTCAATACCATCATCAGGACCTTCACATAACATCATCATAAAATTCGCAATCCTAATGACACGTCTATAATCATCACATCTCTCTATCCACGTAAATACTTTCAAAGATCCTACCGTAACTAACACCTTATTACATCGCACAACTCGTCATGCACCGCGAATTCACAATACTAAAGAACAATCTATTCAGGCAATTACGTAAAATTACTAAATACGTTGCCGCATTAACTCCATGTCACCACAATAGTATCACACTTCTATTATCAAAACACTGTATTTCCACACACGTACATAACATTTTGAAGACCACAGAAACGCGCGTCGCAAAATACCGAGCTCCTCCGAGGTATTCTGAGCTACAAGTTAAAATTAACGTTCGGTACCATAACACCATTACGGTACCAATAACATCCATGCCGAAAATCTATCGTAAAACCTTGCTAGCAAACATTAAAGAAATCTTACACAACCATCGCATATTATCACAACGTAGTCTGGCTCACCGCACTAGACGTAACGATCATAAGTATTACAACGCAATGTCCAACAAATAACGGTCGCTTTCAAGTTAAAATTGTTCATGTCAAATCGACATTAAAATGAATACTACTCTACATCTACAATAAGCAATTACGTGGCGGAATATATATAAGATATTCAAGTACTCATCCTGGGTTGTTGCTCCACGACGGTGTCACCTTCCGAGTTCAGCTCTCACTCAATAACATTATCAAGTATTGTCCATCACATTTCTGGTCAGATCCTTTGAGGTCCCTCTATTTTAGTTGTTCATGTTGATACGTGCATTCATTTCATCTGAATATTTAATTGCTGACGGTTCCATATTACCTGAAACTCAGAGATATCAATTAGAACAAGGTTATACACCTTAATACAATTTTTACAGTTCAAATGATACACTTGCCTTTTTCATTCAATAACAAGATATCTTGTTTTACAATATTATATGTTTATAATATGCCAATATCTCTCTAATATTTCCTTTCAATACAATCTTTTCCCTATGAATTCTTGCTTCCGATCTTTCTGAGATGCAGATTGAGAGTGTCAACTTCTTCAGAGACAAAACAGATTCTACTACAACATAATAATTGCAGACGGTTTGCTTTTCAGAATTCTTCTCAGCTTCTAGCTCCCATATGTTCTTGACAATTGGAAACATTTGACACATAATGCAAGACGATCTCGTACAAATCAGCTGTACTAGCAAAGGAACTTATTTAATAATTGCCGCCTCGTATTTAGGTTAGTAATCGACAGTTTCTTTTCTTCATCTCGATCGTCGGATCGTGCGAGACTAGATGTACAAGGTAAGGCCCTCTCATATGAATTTATTATTTACATATTTCATGGCCCTCAGTAACATTCTGTCATAGATATTCTGCCGTTCATGCATTTCGGAAACTTTACTTGAGGAATACGTATTATTCATTTAATCCTGCCCTATGTTTCACGATGATTAACTGTCAACTCATATTTCCGAGATACCACGGGGTTTAGAGCTTGTTATCAATCCGCTGATATCTTCAATTCAGCGATGCCGTTCACGTAATTAGACAAGTCAACTGCCCTCTAATTCATCTGGAGGTGTGATAACCGGACATAAGATTTCATTGACATTATTTCTCGACATAAACTTCCAATGTGTACACCAATCTCATCCTGACATACATTGGAAGGTTATATTCCTCCTCTACTCAAAAATGAAATTTCGTATGAAAGGAGAAATTTCATGTTCATGCCAGATCTTATCATAATTCTCTTCTTCAATGAAATCTTCTTTTATCACGTCTGAAATGAACGAAAATAACTCTGGTCTTGAGATACTGTTATACCATATCCTGTCTTCCAATCCTGTCTGGACTTCATCATTCGTCATCTGATCCGTCGGTCAGCGAATAAACATCCCAAGCATCTCCGTTTCTTTCGTCTTCCACGATGATATTAACCTCCTCCTCTTCAACGATCGGGAAACTGTACTGCTTAAGACTTGAAGCATTGAAAATAGCAATGTTGTTTGAATCCAAACCCTGTATTTTATATGCATTATTGCCCAACGCTTCAATAACCTTGAACGGCCCGATGTACAAATGTGCAAACTTGGAATAGAATTTTTCCGTAGGACAAGACACGGCTGGTTTTCTTACAAGAACATAGGTTCCAACCTCCAAAGGTTCTCGAAATCTCTTATGCCTTAACTTCTTGAGACGTTTTTCGGCCTGCCTTTTCATACACGCCTGAGCTTGCTTTATGTTCTCTTCGACGCTAGGACTTTCTTCGACTGGTCTAGCAATGATCTCGTTCCAGGGACGTCTTGGTTGCTCGTTCATGTGAAGAATGCTCGGAATATTGCCGATAGACTCGTGCCATGTAAAATTTATACAATCGGCTATTGTCGGTAAACATGAAGTCCATGTCCAATGACGTTCATGGCAGAAAATCCTACAATACTTCGCAATTTCTTTCATGACCCTTTCAGCTGCATTGGATTCAGGGTGCCTTATGGAACTAAACCGGTGTTGAATGTTCATTTTTCTTAAAGCTTCCGCAAATTCGTTTGACGTAAACTGTGTTCCATGGTCCGTTATTATGCATTTTGGTTTACCCATCTTTGGTATCGTTACTCTTTCTAAACTCCTAATTATGGACTTAGAGTTGGCCTTCCTAATGGGCTGAAGTGATACAAATTTTGACATCACATCGAGGACTACCAATACAAAACGGTTTCCACGTTTACCTACGGGTAAACTCCCATACAAGTCCATGGCATATACTTCCCTAGGACGGTCTGGTATTACAGCTATCGGTGGTTGATACAATAACACGGAGTTGTATTTCACTCTCTGGCATATATCACAGGTTTTTACTATTCTACCTATGGTTCTTCGGAACCCAGTCCACGTGAATGTCTCTCCTATTGTAGCCGCTAATTTATCTAGTCCACCGTGACCAATCATCCTATAGATGTACCATATGAGTTTACATCTTAATTTGCGTGGCACCACCACTCTTAATCTCTTCCGATCTTTATCTATGTATTTGTACAAGATGTTATTCGCCAGCACATAGTCATTTATTTGATCTTCGGGTCCATCATTAGCTGACCTTCTTAGACAACCCTCAATAATCTCTTTCAGAGATGAATCCTCAAGTTGCAACTCCGGCAATCGTTTTAGGCTTTCCAAACATTCTTCATCCTCTTGAGTTATTTCGATCACATTGACCTCCAGAGGCTCTTCTGTTGGATTTCGGCTTAGACTGTCTGCCAACACATTACTTTTACCTGGGCAGAACTCAAATCTTAAATTAAATTGCTGCGCATAAAGTGCCCATCGTGATACTCTCTCGCTGGATAATGTGGTTTTTAATACAAACGTTAGTGCTTTATGGTCCGTCCTAACGACTACCGGATACCCATACACGATTTTCCTCCACTGTTGCAATGCATAAACAATGGCCAACATCTCAAGTTCAGTGGTCGTATACTTAAGCTCATGGTTTCTTAATTTTCTACTAACGAAGGCCAAATAGTTTATATTATTCTCCCTATTACTCTCCTGATACAGTACAGCTCCAACTCCAACTGCTGAGGCATCAGATTGAATAATAAACTCACGATCAAAGTCCGGATATCCAAGTTTTATACTGTTAGCTAGTAATTCCTTCGCGTTAACAAAAGCTCGATCATGACTCTCATTCCACCGCCAACGATTATTGGTCTTCAGTAAGTCTTGCAGGGGAGCTAATATCTCTGTATAACTTGGACAGTGGCTAGCGAAAAATCTCGTCATTCCCAAGAATTGTCGGATATGCTTAATCCTTCTGGGCTTCGGAAAGTTACATATGGCCTGTATCTTAACTGGGTTTGGTCTTATTCCAGTTCCATCAATTACATGTCCAACAAACAAGATTTCAGATTGGCAGAACTTTGACTTGGATCGATTGATTTTGAATCCAGCCTCATCTAAATTTCTTAGCAGCTGTTCTAACTTGACTACATGCTCCTCGAAAGTTGCTGTCGCCAGTACGATGTCGTCAACATAAATGGTTATAAATTCTTTTACTTCCGGTTTCAAGTTCCTGTCTAAAGCTCGTACGAGCGCAGCCGCAGAATTAGAAATGCCGAATGGGAGTCTTTCAAAGATATACGTTTGATTATCAAACATGAAACCAGTAAATAGCTTGGATTTACTCTCCAAGACTATGTGGAAGTATGAGGAAGTCAAATCTAATATCGTGAAAAATCTCTTGTTCCGAAATCCTCTTATTATCTCCTTTATTACTGGGGCTTTATCATACTCAGGAATTAATTTGGAGTTGACCTGTCTCGCATCAATGCACACGCGAATCGATCCGTTGCTTTTTCTTACCACTACCAGAGGGCTAACGAATGGTGTATGTGCTTTAGATATTATACCATTATCAATCATCTCCTGTATTACCTTCCTAGCCTCGGGCATGAATTTATCTGGTATAGGGTACGGTTTGATCTTAAACGGCCTCCAATCTTTCACTAATAACTTGTACTCAAAGTTCTTTATTGCTCCAGGCTGGCTCTTAAAAGCATTGCTATACCTTTTCAGCAGATTCTCAATTATCCCTTGCTGTTCAGGATTTCCTCCTATTCCACTGTCGATTGTCTGTCCACATACAGCATCTTCTGTGTCGTATCTTTCCATTATCTTCTCGGCAACATGTGCAGCTTCATTTATTGAAATGTTCATGGTTTTCTGTAACTCACTCGTTTCCTTGTTTTCTATTCTAGCTGTAACGTCCTGTCCTCTTTCACCGTCACATTTGATCCTTATTTCTTCTTTCTTTAAATCAATTATTATGTTGTTTTCCCTGATAAAATCGGATCCAATAATTAAGTTATATTGGATTTTGTCCATGACTACAAATGGATGTTCCATTAAATTTCCTCCAATCTCTATTGGCAAATAAGTTTGTATCTTGCATTTCGTGACCTTGTCTGGAATTATGCCCTTGATTTTCATGTTGGCTATCGGAATTACAGGCAAGTGTGCTTTGTCTTGTAACTCTGAGAATAATAGTTTGGAGATGATACTTATACTCGCTCCAGTATCCAATAATGACAATACTCGAATACCCAATATTGTGACGTAAATAACGGGTAGTCCTCTCTTTAATTTCGTTCCTTCTGGTTGACCGTCTTCGTGCAGCAATTCCTCGGGTTCAAATTCCCACGATTCGATTCCTGCTATGACCCATTCGTGCTGCCTATAATTTGGATTTAACTTACTAATTCTATTATTTGTTACTGATTCCAAAACGAAGTTTTTTTTTCACCCCGTCATTGCCTTGATTATTCTTGTCAAATGGTGTGGCTGCGGGATTTAACGTTTTATCAGTGCTTTCTTTTCTTTGTTCTTGCTGATACAACAGACTAGTCGCGCCCACGCAATCAGCGTTCATATCTTGATTCAATATCGCTCGTTCCCATTGTTTGCATTCCTGCTGCTTTCTTAATTCGCCAAGGTACCTTTCTCTTTCCTTGTTTATCTCCTCGTCCCGTCGAATATCTGATTGTCTTGAATTTTCTCGATACCTATTTCTGCGGTACGGCCATTTATCTTTGTTCCGACTCCACCTTGTATTTCTGTAATACCTAGGATATCTCCGCTCTTCGTTTCGAAACGGTGTCCACTTCTGGCGCGTCTTGTCACTCTTCTCATCCCTATGTTCCACTCTTCTGTAGCCTTCATTCGTCCTAGGTCTATCTCCTTGACCGTGACTGTTGTATCCCTGGTTACTTTCTACACCTTCATCTCCTGCTGGTGTTACAACATTTACCGTCGGATCGACGTGTCTTACTATGCGGCTATTAGTATGTGTTGTCGTGCTGTCAATTTGCCGAAGTATCGACTCCGCTTGCACGGCTGATTGAATATTTGCCGCCGTCAATAATCTCTGTATATCCGCAGGGAACTGTTTGATTATTGCTCGTACCATTTCTGTTTCTGTAGGTGGAGAATCAAGCTCCTTCAGTCGATGAAATTGCATCGTGAAGTATTCGGCAAACCTACTCGGTCCCGTTAAAGAATATTTCTTTGAGTATAGATCGAGTCTGATTCCTTGCTGAACGTCGATCCCCCAGAATTTGTCCAAGAAAGCTTGTTTAAAGCCTGCATAATCTTCAAAAACGTAGCGAAAAGCCTTAAACCAAATGAGTGGTGCACCCTCTAGGTGTTTCTCCACTGTCTTTAACTGACGCTCTGTAGATACCTTTGCTTCCCTAAAGTATTCCTCAATCTCTCTTAGAAAACCACGAGGAGTCATACTGGATCCTATATTTCCGTTAAATTTCTTAGGCCTATCTTCATAAGTGCGTATAATGTTAACAATCTGGGTTCCACTTCCTGTATGAATTGTCCCGTTGTCATTAATATCGACGCAAAGCTGTGGTATCTCAAATTGACTGTTTACTTCAGTCTTCCTTCCATCCTCAATTATCGTCTGTCGGTCGTTCAACGATGATACCAAATTCCTATTTGTTTCGTTTTCAATCCTCAGGTTCTGTACGTCCTTTTGAATAGCATTTAAGTCGTCTTTTAATCCTTTTATTTGCTGATTCATCAAAGCTTTATTCTCTTCAGATTCTTCCGTTATCAAATTGAATCTGTCATTGATCTGTTCTCTTGCTTGGGTTATCTCTTTCCGTATATTCTCATTGGTGATATTTACTTCATCCGATACCTTCTTGAGTTTTCCATCCCAATTATTATCAGACTCTTTTATCTTCTCCTGCATCACATCTACTTCTTCTTTGAGCTCTTTAAGGTCATGGTCGACTTGAACTCGCAACTCTTGGATGCTTGACTTAAAATCATCTTTCAATTCTTCGAATTTTTCTTGAAAATTCCTCTTATTCTCATTCATCGCCGCATTCACTTCTTCTTTTAAATTTAATACTTCTCCTTGTACTTCAGCGACTTTCGATCCTAACGATACAATCTCTTCTTGCATCACCTTCATGTTTTCTTGCACCATATCGGTGATTCTGTCAAAAGTTCCTTGCATTTTCTCGTGTGATTCGTGGATTTCTACTCTAGTAGTATCCTGTGATTCCTGGATTTTCTTCTCGGTATTTTCTTGTGATTCTCGTACTTCTTGAATTCTCTTTTCTGTACTTTCTTGCGCTTCTCGTACCTCTTGAATTCTCTTTTCTGTACTCTCTTGCGATTCCTGCATTTTATTCATTTTTCCAGCGAGCTCTTCCAATAACAGTTTTACTTGAGCAAGAGACGCCATCGTAATTTCCTATATCGTTCCTTATTAAGAATATATCACTTTCAATCTCTTTCTACAGTCTTTATCCAGTGTTTCCACAACACCTATATCTGTCTAGCACCTCACGAATTAGATTCAATAAATGAACGTATGGGTCTCTCCGGATCTGACCCGAAATATGACGGACATCCAACAATAAGTGACACGGAACAACCTATCGCTCTATCCGAGTTAAATGACTCATTATCCCTATTAACAAGAGCTGAAACTTTACGGAAAATCCTTCCATAATGTCATAAAATAAAACTAAGTAAAATCGTAGTACTGATTAACGGCCAAATCCTTCCAATATTACTCATAAAATATATGATTAAATAAATATTTCAAACATTCTTCACCAACAACGTTGTAGATTCAATGTTCTCTGATTACCAATGTCTTTTCGAGTTTTCCTTTCTTTAATGAAATAATCTCTACTCTGTTCTCTTCATCACGAATTCCACTGATAAGCATTAAACGATGATGTATACAGCTCAAGTCCACTGCCACGCGATAAGTAATTAGACTCTAGTCGTTCGGTAATAAAATAATTCAACTCTGGCCCCACAGTTGGGTGTCAAGTAAAATTATATATCCTATATGTGCCCTGACAGCAATCCCTGTGACCATTTTTGTAAATTTTAATTCTGTATCTCAGTGTTGGGTTAGGCCGCGGCGAAGCAATGCAGTCGGAGATCCATGAAGGCTCCACTCAAGGGACGTGCAAGTCCGACGAGTTGGGTCACAGGTTAATTAAGTGGACTGTTATCATCGTGGCTTTTAACGTAGAATGTAATCATCATTTCTGCCTAAATTACGTGAATATTCCGCAATAGAGTATTAAGAGATCGAGAATATTGGCATTTTTGTTAAGATACATTGACCATCATTTAATTTTATCTTAAATTAAATAACTAACCTAGTGTTCCTACGCTACTTTAAATGAGAACTCCGTAAAATGTTTTATTTATGGAAGGATTTTCCGTTTAATGATTTTTAAATAACTTCAGATGTATCAATTACATTAAGAGCAAATTATCGGCAACACAAACGGATATAGAAAGGAAAATATTATGTTAAATTGAAAATAAACACCTAACTTCAAGCTCTTGTTACAAATAAGTTATAACATCGTCAATCGAAAATTAAAAGAGACAAAGTGTCCCTCTGCTGAAGGCTTACAGTGAAAGATCAGTTATCAATCTCGCATTTTCAAAATAAATCACTGGGAATTATAGAATCGTCCACTACAGAATGCTATTTTCTACCCAAATATCTCATAATATTCCGTCATTTCTTTTTTAAAAAAAATCACCACATTATATGTCGGTATCTGTCTATCTAGCAACTTGAAAAATACCGTTATTCTAACTTCATAAAATCACCATAAATGCAATAGAAATGTTTGAAAGACACAGGATCGTAACATAATATGACATCCATCAAAATCATGCATTTAAAAGACAGACTCGATCTTCTCGTACATTCATCGGTGACCGCACCTAGATAAAAGACATCAAGAGACATTGCAACGTCTACAATAACCTTGTCTAACTACGTTGATTCTGCGCCTCCGGATACCACTGCGACGTTTGACCTGGAATACTACATTAGCACTAGGCGTCAACTCAAATGATCTACAAAATCCAACTAGCAAAGAAATGATTTACTTACCATGGAAGATCATATTTCCTTTACGACATGACCTCAATATCTTTACGTTACCGTTATCTTGCGAAGACCCTAAACATCCCTTTAATATCGTGCGCACTGGTCAATCTTGTATTTAAATAGAATAAATGTGACGACCAACTACTAGTGTTCGTGAGTGCAACATCCTATGACATTATTCTAAAATACGGCCTCGTACCTAAATAAATTATTCATCACGACAACATCAAAATTCACGCATGACCAACATAGTTCCTACCGTCAATACCATCATCAGGACCTTCACATAACATCATCATAAAATTCGCAATCCTAATGACACGTCTATAATCATCACATCTCTCTATCCACGTAAATACTTTCAAAGATCCTACCGTAACTAACACCTTATTACATCGCACAACTCGTCATGCACCGCGAATTCACAATACTAAAGAACAATCTATTCAGGCAATTACGTAAAATTACTAAATACGTTGCCGCATTAACTCCATGTCACCACAATAGTATCACACTTCTATTATCAAAACACTGTATTTCCACACAAGTACATAACATTTTGAAGACCACAGAAACGCGCGTCGCAAAATACCGAGCTCCTCCGAGGTATTCTGAGCTACAAGTTAAAATTAACGTTCGGTACCATAACACCATTACGGTACCAACAACATCCATGCCGAAAATCTATCGTAAAACCTTGCTAGCAAACATTAAAGAAATCTTACACAACCATCGCATATTATCACAACGTAGTCTGGCTCACCGCACTAGACGTAACGATCATAAGTATTACAACGCAATGTCCAACAAATAACGGTCGCTTTCAAGTTAAAATTGTTCATGTCAAATCGACATTAAAATGAATACTACTCTACATCTACAATAAGCAATTACGTGGCGGAATATATATAAGATATTCAAGTACTCATCCTGGGTTGTTGCTCCACGACGGTGTCACCTTCCGAGTTCAGCTCTCACTCAATAACATTATCAAGTATTGTCCATCACATTTCTGGTCAGATCCTTTGAGGTCCCTCTATTTTAGTTGTTCATGTTGATACGTGCATTCATTTCATCTGAATATTTAATTGCTGACGGTTCCATATTACCTGAAACTCAGAGATATCAATTAGAACAAGGTTATACACCTTAATACAATTTTTACAGTTCAAATGATACACTTGCCTTTTTCATTCAATAACAAGATATCTTGTTTTACAATATTATATGTTTATAATATGCCAATATCTCTCTAATATTTCCTTTCAATACAATCTTTTCCCTATGAATTCTTGCTTCCGATCTTTCTGAGATGCAGATTGAGAGTGTCAACTTCTTCAGAGACAAAACAGATTCTACTACAACATAATAATTGCAGACGGTTTGCTTTTCAGAATTCTTCTCAGCTTCTAGCTCCCATATGTTCTTGACAATTGGAAACATTTGACACATAATGCAAGACGATCTCGTACAAATCAGCTGTACTAGCAAAGGAACTTATTTAATAATTGCCGCCTCGTATTTAGGTTAGTAATCGACAGTTTCTTTTCTTCATCTCGATCGTCGGATCGTGCGAGACTAGATGTACAAGGTAAGGCCCTCTCATATGAATTTATTATTTACATATTTCATGGCCCTCAGTAACATTCTGTCATAGATATTCTGCCGTTCATGCATTTCGGAAACTTTACTTGAGGAATACGTATTATTCATTTAATCCTGCCCTATGTTTCACGATGATTAACTGTCAACTCATATTTCCGAGATACCACGGGGTTTAGAGCTTGTTATCAATCCGCTGATATCTTCAATTCAGCGATGCCGTTCACGTAATTAGACAAGTCAACTGCCCTCTAATTCATCTGGAGGTGTGATAACCGGACATAAGATTTCATTGACATTATTTCTCGACATAAACTTCCAATGTGTACACCAATCTCATCCTGACATACATTGGAAGGTTATAAGATATAGACTAAATAGGCAGAGGGGAGTTGTCAAATAACAACATACTTTTAGAATTGAAAATAGCAATATAATTCACTGTTATGTAGATTTAATAAGAGAAATAAGAAATAAATAGATTTCCGTACAAGTCACCCTAAACAATATTCTTGTAACTGAATTAAATCCGCCGGTCCTTCAATTTCAGCAAATATATATATTGAGCCCTTATTGAAGTGCTCATTTAATTAATCAGTCATTTATTTGAACGCATAACGAAGATTTTATTAAGTTCTAGTAACTGGCCGGGAACATTACATTCAGCAGCCCATGTCTCAATTTCTGCAGGGAGCTTGAAGCTCGGGTTTATTTGCTCGCCAGCTAAGTTTAGAAGGAGAAACTTTCGACATGACGTACACAATGCGGAACAAGGAAACAATAGAACTCCAACGGACAATATTTCGGGGGCCCGGCGAGAGGCTACAGGAGCTGGGAATTTACATTAGAAGTAAGCATCACGAGCGCGATGTGCTGGACCAATGATATGATAGCGTCACCCTCATTTTGGCTATGCGAGTGATGGCCCCGATCGAGGATACAACGGCGTCTTAGAGGACGAATTGATAAAAGCGATGAGCGCGTGGGCTAGCTACCCTATTATTCGGCGAGATTCTCTCCGGGTAACATCGGGAGTATTATTTACGCGAGTGCGCGTCAGAAATTATGTTTCTTGATCGTGTGGGGACGTGAACTTTGGTTTAAGACCCTCAGTCTGCATTTCAATTATTCAAGATGTTAAAATTTTGAGAATGGCTTTTATTTTTCGATTTCCGGAGGGAAGAACAGTTTTTCAAGGTTTAGTAGTTGGCCGGTGTGAACAGATTTTACGAGGACATCAAATTCAGTTATTTCCAGTCCTGAATTTAAATGGGAAATATTTGACCTAGTTACGGGATTAAATAAGAGAAGTTGTTCTGCGACTGAATCAGTGCTGTAAAATACCCAGGTACGGTATTTATAAATCGGAGTAAATACCCAATTTGGGTAAATACTCGGGTATTTTAGATTTTTCATTAAAAATCCTGTGTGGTGGTAAGCTGAACCTTAAAAAAGTGTACCGGTATGCAATCTATTCTACATTAATTTTTAGAAATGTAACAACATTAGATAATTAATAAAATTAAATTTAATTAGAATTGGGACTTAAAACAGAATTAGATCAGGAGATAAAATTCAATAGTTATAACCTGAAAACTCGGAATTGAACTAGGCCTTTTGCAAACATTGAGATAAAAGTTGGGGGAAATGTATTCAGAGCATTGGCCAAGTTCTACAAAAGGTGTAATATACAGTTTTCAACACACTGTATATGTTTTCAGAACAGTTTGTAATATCATTCATATATAAAATAAACAATCAAATAACTCAAAAGACTAGTAAATAGAAAATTAACAGTTACACTAAAAAAGTCCTAAAATAGAGGCCTTACTTCATTTAGGTTTAATGAAGCTTAACAAATGTATTAGGCTATTCATAATCATACATAATGAATCTCTTTAGGCTTAGGCCTTTATTCCAATTTACAATGAGAAATATCAATTTAGTACAATTAATCTGAGTTTTCATCACGCTCATTCTCAGAGATGTACTCTTCATCTGAGAGCGAAATGTGGCCACCATCGCTGTCCTCGCTACAGGAAACTTGCATTTGATCATTATTGGTGTTTTCAACTTTTTCGTTGCACCCGCCTTGTTTCCTTGGACTCATTTCTTTTCTTGGTTTTGGAGTTTTGTTTAGCAGATTCCAGTTGTGTGAGAAGTAAGCTATCTGTCCAGCCCTTTCAGTTGTAAGTCGGTTTCTTTTCTTACAGTGGATCCAGCTGAATGTGCTAAACGTTCTTTCAATAGCAGCAGATGTTACTGGAGCGCCTAAAATTCTCACAGCAACATCAGCTAGCACACATGTTCCTTTCAAGCCTCTACACCATAACATAGGGCTAATTGCTTTCTCTTTTTCAGTATCTGTTAATCCTTCCCAAAGAAAGGGCCGCTGCCACAGTCCCTCTTTGTCTCTGTAGTCCGCAATGTTTTGCCGAAGTTCAACGACTTTTGTTCCTATGCTACTGCCGACTTCACAGACAAACTCAATAGCATCAAGCAGTTCAACAGGTTTCAAATTGCAACCTTGAGATGAAGGGTTCAATAAGTCGGCAGCCAAATGAATTTGGCCGACACCAAATTTCACACGTCTCTCCAGTTTGTTAGCACAGTTTTCTCTTCAGATTTTTGAAGAGGGGATTCTGGAATTTCTTGCTTGAGAGTGTTGTGTAGTTTGTGAAACTTTGTGAAAACATTGTGGATTATGGGGGTGTTGGACTCAAAGGTAGTAATAGGTTCAATGATAGGATCAAAAATGTTCACCAGCTTTTGAACTCGAATCCAAAACACTCCATCATCAAGTAGCTGCATTTTCATTTCTGGTGTGATTTCAGTTTCCTCACTACCAGCAAGCTTTTGAAGCACAGATTTATTTGCTAGTAAACTTTGTAAACAAAACAAGTTGTTTGCCCATCTAGTCTGCCCAGGGAGTTTCAAAGATAGTCTGTCTTCAAACATTTTGTCCAATTGAAGTCGGTCAAATAATGCTTTCAGGGTGTGGCTATTCTTGATACTTTTCACTATGCTAATAACAGTTGCCATGAACGATTTCACGGTTTTACATTTTAAAATATCCTCGCATAAAAGGTGCAAGAGGTGAGCAAGGCAACCAAGTGGTATGATTGACGGATATCTCTCCTTAACCAAGGCCAAAGCAGCTCTTATGTTGGAAGCGTTATCTCCAATTACTACCAGAAACTTCTCAGAACCATATCTTTCAATTACATTGATCATCAACTCAGCTAAGTAAGGTGCATTGTGTCTGTTTTCCTTTGTTGCTACAAACTCCACAAAAGGCAGTTCTGGTTTTGAGATGACAAAGTTTACTACTGACTCATTTCTGATGTTACTCCCAACATCACACTGTAAATGTAAGTGTTTCGAGTCATTTAGCTGGCTTGCGACTTCATTTTGCATTTCTGCATACTGAGCTTTGAGATATGAAGAAGTTAGACGATACCTGGATGGTGGTTTGTAAGATGGACGAAGTTTTTTCAAGAATTCTAACCACAGTGGATGTTCAACCATAGATAACGGAGCTCCGCTTATGAAGACTGCTTTCGCCAAACTTTGGTTGAGGCTTTCTTAAAAAAAGAGAATTCTGAGTAGGATTGGCATGCCATATTGTTATTATAGTCTACAACAGACAAGGGTTCTTGAGTAAACAACCCCCTTACAAGACTAGTTACTATTTACTTTCTGATATAAAAATAGAAGCAAAAACAGCAAAATTAGGTGTCCCAAACGTGTATCGACATGCCCGAAAGTCCGATAAGGAAGTTATTGTCCGCGAGCCTTTATCGCTGAACTGTCCAGCGCTAAACCGCTACAGCGTCGTGTAGTGCTCGCAGAAAACTGTCTCCACAGGCAGTTAGCATCGTTTGCGACACCTAATTTTGCTGTTTTTGCTTATATTTTCATTACAGAAAGCAAATATAAAAGCATGAAAAAAATCGAAGGTGATAGAGTAATTGTAAACAATTACCCAAATTTATTAGTTAGGCAAATTGATTATATTCAAGAAGATACTGCAGTTAAATGGGTACCGGTCACCGGGCCTAATGTTTATACTGTAACTGAACTGCAGCATATAGTATTAAAAAAATATATTTTACTTACATTTAATTGACTGTCCATGTGGTCCAAAAAGGTAAATAAGTCTCCTCCGCTGGCGCTTGATGATGGCCGAGGTCGACTAAAGGTGGAATGATCACTCCTTCCAGATAGGCTACTCACATTGCCCGGGGATGTTAAATTAAAAATTTGGCTGCTACTTGAACTCGGTCCTGGATTTTATTTTTTTGGTTCAAAATACACATATGCTTCCAATCCCTCTTGCTGTTGAAGATATTCAGGTGTTTTCTTTGTGCTGGATTTATGAATGGAATGGCCTACTCAGTGTTTGGCTGAACAAGAATTTTCTTCATTTCTTCAGGACATTTAACGCATTTTTTGATATGATTGGTCATTTTATTAAAATTAGCATCTTTGTATACAACATTACAATACTTGCAGACAACACCGCCTTTGTTATTGTCTTTAAATAACTGCCAAGCCCATTTTTTCTCACACTAATAGTTCACAAAAATGATGTTATAAAGTGTTTTGACATAAAACATCAACTTAAGCTAAAGATCTCTTCATACAAGTTCAGATAAAAGACTGAAATGAAAATCTGTTGCCACTATAAACTAACAACTCCACTACACTGAAAAAGTTAGGGTCAGTACAGTAGGCATCAAACAAAGAATAGAAAAGGGTGGGGGGAGTACAGTGTCAGTTTGAATTCTGGGTAGGATGAGCTGAGCAGTGTTGCCAACCCGCATGCTTGATGGCATACATCTTCATCTTCACCCATTATAGAGTCCATATACTAAAAAAACCGAGCTCGATAGTTGCAGTCACTTAAGTGCAGCCAGTATCCAGTATTCGGGGGATAGTGGGTTCGAGCCCCACTGTCGGCAGCCCTGAAGATGGTTTTCTGTGGTTTCCCATTTTCACACCAGGTAAGTGCCGGGGCTGTACCTTTATTAAGGCTACGGCCGCTTACTTCCAATTCCTAGCCCATTCCTATCCCATCGTCGCCATAAGACCTATCTGTGTCGGTGTGACGTAAAGCAAATAGCATACTACAAAAACTTCCTGACATGCATTTATATTATTTAGAGTATGATTGATAAGTTAATATTTTTATATATCTTTAAAATTGAATGAAAAATAACTTAAAGCACTTTTAGTAAGCATTTTTAAAATGTTCTTTTTATTGAATATATTTAGTTATCTTTTGAGTTTTGGCATACACATATTTCAATTAATATGCATATAGCCTTCTCTTATTACAAAAGTAGCTTTTCCCTCCCACATCTTTGTTGCTCATTTCCAGTACCGTAATAAAACTCAATCTTCTCAATATCTTGGTATTTATTAAAAATTTAAAACACAAAACAACCAAAAGGTTTTATCCAATATTTACTTTAGTTTAAGGAAAAAAATACACTTTTAAGAACTAAGAAAGACAAGGTTACAGTGCCAAAACATATAAATACCCAAAAATACCCGGACGTCCATTTCCCTTTTTTAGTTTTGAAGGATCAATGTTGTTCCTGATTTCAATTTAAGGCATCAAATACCTGTGTTTCAGTCCTTATTTGTCCAACACTTCATCAACACATCAAAAAGTGTTGTATAAAGCTCAAAAACTGAAAATACCCTCATTTTGGGCATTTAAATGACCCCATTTATATTTACCTTCCCACTGGGTATTTGCCCGGCCCACATCGCTAGACAGAATGGGAACTGGTCTCATAGTCAGTGAAAATTACCCCGGCTGTAGTATTCTAGTAACTGGTGGGTTAATCTTGGCCCAGTTTTCTACATCGTGAACGAGGGGATGTTTTAAGAACAACACCCAGAAGCAGCGACGGAGATTATAAGATCACCACTTCAACGCCAGGAGAATGGAGACCTAAGGACTGATCCGGTTCTTTACTGAAGGCACCACTTTCGATATGGCTGGCTAAAACGATGGGGTGCCGGCTGTCCCGGATGCAGGCGGCGGTAAGTCAACGAAATAGATGAGTACAAAATTTTCAATGTAATTATGTGTGTGAACGTGTTTTAACGTTGCAAAATGGGATAGGTTAGCTTGATATTTAATTTAAGTAAATTTAGCTTTTGTTTGGAAGGACTACGTCCTATAAAGTAAATGTTAGGAAGCTTGTTAATGCAAACATAATTGTAACGCAAATGTGGACCGTTTACATAAGGTCACAGCTTGCTTTCTTTCCATTTAATGCAGATTTTAAGCTGAGTTGTTAGCGTCATTTCTTTCTACGAGTTACTTTCTTGCTTTAGCCTCTTTTATTTTTGATTTGTTTTGGTTTGATGTTTGAGACGCAGTGTACGTCTCGGGGCTTAAATGAGGATTCAAATTCAAGTCAGGAGGGACTAGATTAAATTACTATTAATGGGAACTCAAAGTGTACGGAAACATGCCGTCACGTTTTCTGGGATTTCTTGCATGATATGTAAATGAGTATGTATGAGATGGTAGAGTTTGGATCCACAAATTTTGATAGCGTCATCTTCGTGATCATTTTGAATATCAAAATAAGCATTAATTAGTGTTTGATTCACGATTTCCTCGAACGCAGTTTCGTATTTCAAGTTCCGAATAATTAGTCAATTTTCTGTAAGATTATTATTATTATTATTATTATTATTATTATTAATGCGAGTTTCTGGAGTTGTAAGATGGAGATATTTCAGTAACTTTCCGAAGTTCAGACATGATCGACTGTCTATGTGGCAACTTCTTAGCTTCAAGTTATGATATTATTGCAGAGTTAGCCACTTTATTATTCATTTTTAACTTTACAAGCGCGAGTGCTTTGATTTGTGACCAGCGCAGTATTGTTTCTTTTCATGCGAACGACGTCTTTTATACTTGTATCTGTTTTTGGCAACTTTAGGACATGTGTGTAAAGGATTGGACCCTGTGTTTTGATGTTTGCTGCATTATTTTGGGAGAGTGAATCTCCGCTTTCGAGTCATTCTGCCGTGTTGTAGGCAAGGGTTATATGTGTGCCTACCGAGGAGAGTTTTATTTTAGCGGCCTATACTTCGTGATTTTATTGGTTGTTGTCCATGCCACTACGTGTTGCAGTAGACGAAATGTTTTATATCGCGACGTTTCGTTTTTCTTTCATGATATTACCGCGCTGAGGAATATTTTTGTGTCATGTAATCTACTTCAGGAACCAACGTTGAATTATGTGTTGAAAGTTAAAGCCTACTGTTATTTTTATGAATTTGAGTCATGTAATTTATTTCAGAAATCCATGTTGATTTGTGCGTGAAGTTATAAAGTCCACCAGTTGATTGATTTCGTGTCGTATAATTTATTTCAGGAACCTACGTTGAATAGGATGCGTTGCTTAAAGCGTAAAATTATATTTCATTATATTTTCCACAGAAGCTTTGAGTGAATGAGAGTTACGTGAATGCCGCATGCTTTCTTGGTGAGCCCTGGAAAATATGACATCATGTTTTTGTTTCTTTGAATGTGTATACTTGGCTTTTGTGTGTGGTTTCGACCACATTGTTTTGTTGTGTTCATGATTCAGGGTGTATATATTTGTAGGATATTTTACCACTCAGCTTGTTATATATTGTACACTTAGATTAGTTTTGCGTCTCCCCTTTGCTCATTAAATCACGCCTTTTCTTTAGGTTAGGGACCCCCACTGCAATGTCAAGTGTGCAGGAAAGGGAAACGTACTCATCTACAGTTGAAAGTGTTAACAAATATAGAGCCAGGTGCGTGGTGCGAGCACGCAAGACAATGTGTTGAAATTAATGATAGAAAAATTCTGAGTCATGTAAAAATTTGGATCATTTGATACTTTTGCTTTTTTCCATATTTTTCTTGTTTATTTTAATAAACAGATTTTCCTCCAAAACTGACGTCATTCTTCGCTTTATTGGTAGCTTTTAGTTGACCTCACAGTGTCCATATTTGTTATATGCTCCCCATCAAATCCAGGGTGTATGTAATTTTATGGCAATTTTTTTTATCATAGTTCGAACTGAGCACCCCTGGGAGCGGCTGATTAGTCTGGGGCAAATTACCGTGATAGTAGAAACGAGGACAATAATATTACTGTCGTCTTGAAGTCTTACTAAGGTGCTACGGCAGTTCCTTCTCTATAGCTCGAGTTCCCAAGTTAGACAGTCTCTTGTTTGTCATCCAATTCCTTAAATAGGTTTTAATTCGTTTCAAGGCACTCATAGCGCGTTTACTAGAAACTGACGTTAACGGTATATACAGCAGCAAGTTAAGGAATTTTGTTGTTTCCGTATACACACTCTTGAGTTCGTTATTAAGAATGTAAGCCAATAATTGTTGGGGTTATAATACCGTAAATAATACTGGCGGGCAAGGAAATGCATGTACTTGAAGAGTTTTGATACTATCATTCATTTAATGGCTGTAAGTTTGCTGTACTTCATATGTGAATATTACTTTATTTTTAGACGTGTCTTATAATAAAGTAAATTCAAATGAATTAGGTACATTAAAAGCATGTCTGAGATGGCAGTCAATAAGAGCACCTTTATAACTGAGATCCAAATACTAGCCGATGAGAGCAAGAAGGGACTCTGGTATAAGTCTGTCTACTGGGCAGAGAAATCTCGCTATAGGAAAGTCATAGTTCCACAGTCAGCACCTACAGATAGCGTTAGTATTGCTCTATCTGAAAGCTTTGAAAATCAAAGGGAACGCACACAGAATGGGCAGCGTCACTTTCCTGTACGTGCTTCGTGAAACTAACGCAAGCCCAAGCATTGCCGAAGTGAGAGGAAAATAAGTAAAGCGGGGAATACAATAATATCATGTATGTGGAAAATAATGTTCTAAAAATAACTGAATTTACTAAACAATATTTCCTTCACAAAATGTTTTTTTTTTTTGCTAGTTGCTTAACGTCGCACCGACACAGATAGGTCTTATGGCGACGATGGGACAGGAAAGGCCTAGGAATGGGAAGGAAGTGGCCGTGGGAAACTACGGAAAACCATCTTCAGGGCTGCCGACAGTGGGGTTCGAACCTACTATCTCCCGGATGCGAACTCACAGCTGCGCGCTCCTAACCGCACGGGCAACTCGTCCGGTCACAAAATGTTAAGAGTACACCCTGTCTACCCTGTATCCCCTGGTCAAGCGAGAGTTCATTGGAGGATTGAGTTGAGGGCCGTTGCGTTTTCCGATGAAAGCCGGTTCTGCTTTAGTGCCAGTGATGACCGTGCGTTGGTTAGGAGGAGGCCAAGTGAGCGCCTGCACTACCCCTGTCTGCGGCGTCGACACACTGGACCTAGACCGGGAGTTCTGGTCTAGGGAGTAATTTCCTATGACAGCAGGAGCACTCTCGTGGTTATCTCACGCATTCTGACTACATGTGTGTACGTCCGTCTGGTGATTTGACCGAATGTGCTGCCATTCATGAACAGCATTCCCGGCATTCAACTGGATAATACACACCCCCATGCCGTTGTTTTAACCCAACGTGCTCTACAGAAGGTCGACAAGTTGCTTTGGCCTGCTCGATCGCTCGATCTGTCCCCAATCGAACACGTATGGGACATCACAGGACGACAACTCCAGCGTCATCCATAACCGGCATTAACAGTCCTTGTATTGACCACGTGCAATAGGCATGGAACTCCATCCCACAAGCTGACATCCGGCAACTGTACGACACAATGCATTTCTGCATTCAACAGTCAGGCGATTACACCGGTTGGTATTAATGGACCAGCATGGCATATTTGCGATGGCTTTTCTCGCGCAGATATTAACCTGTAATCTTGAACTTTTAATTAGTGATGGGCAGTCTGAGACGAGGTCTCGAGATTTCTCAAGACTAGCGCAGACACTATTTCTCGCGAGAAATTTCGAGAGATCTCGAGAACGTTGTCCCCTCATTGTGCGGCGAGCAGCGTGTCGTAGGCCTACAGGTAGGCGGAGCTGAATGTTGTTTGTGCCGAGTATGCGAATAGCCAACCACAGAACTTCTCCATTTCGTAAATAGGCTACTACCTGTCAAGAAGCGACTAGGGCGTTCATTTCTACCGAGGTCTATTTTGACGCAGTATTCTGGCATTGTATTCACTAGTAGATTTACGAATGAGTGGTTTAAGTACAGAACCTGACGGCTGCTGTAGGTACACGTATCTGGATACTAGAGGCGTGCATTATTCGAACTCGAGACGAGGCAAGATGCGCCATGCTGTATATGCAACCACCATTACGCATGAGTGGAATGTGTAGTCTAAAATGCTTGAATTTGCTCCAATTCTTTCGACAGATAGGTGTGCATCGTTATCAGACCCCACATTCAATAACATATGACCACAGCTTATGTTTACCGATATTTTGGTGGCGAAGGAAATAATTCCTTACAATGTTATAGAGTAGGGCCTATTCGCGTCAAAATTAGGTGCAATGTGAAATTGTGTCTAGTTGTACACGACAACTTGAAGACGATGTCCGAAACGCAACGTAAGTCGTGGATGTCGGTTTTTTAAACAGATGTCACATAGCACACCCTGCTGTGTTGCTTATACAAAAGAAGTAAAATACGTCGTCAGAAATTCTTCTGGGATTATCTGACACTTAAAAACACATAATATAAATGAATAAGTCACAGAACAACTCCGGCCCGGCCTGCATCACAGGAAGCTACCCTGTCGACAAAGATTGCGAGGCATCCAGGTAGGTTAACATCCTAACAGTTATTAACAAATTATACGGGTTATTCAGCTAAGAAGTCCACCTGAAATAACTCGTGTACAGTTTAAGATACTGACATTCTGTCTGCACTTTCGTTAATGCTATTAAGCTCATAGTTCAACATGCAGTGCTTTCCTAGGCTTTTGGCAAAATTTATCGTCACACACGTTTCTATATGAGAACTGCCGATAACTATCAAGCTCACACTCGTAGTAACTGGGACATCGCACAGCTCGCGGCACAAGAGAACCGGTCTCGAGAGCGTTGCCCATCACCTCTGCTGAAAGAATTGGAGCAAAGTCGGGCATTTTAGATTACACGTTCCACTCATTTGTAATGGGGGTTGCATATGTAGCAAAGCACATCTTCCCCGTCTCAAGTTCGAATAATGCACGCCTCTATTATCCAAGCAGGTGTACATCCTATCTACAGTTATTCACAAATTATGCAGGGTTATTCAGCTAAGTTGTCCACCCCAAATAAGTCGTGAACAGTTTAAGATACTGACATTCAGTTTTCACTTTCGTTAATGGTATTAAGGGGTTTATAGTTGGGCATGCAGTACTTCTCCAGGCTTTTGACAAAATGTATTGGCTCACACGTTTTCATATCGTAGTTACTGGTATGTCGCACAGCTTGCACTACAGGAGTATCGGTCTCGAGATTCTCGCGAGAGTCTCGAGATCTGCTACGTCAGTCTCGAGAGTCTCGAGCGAGAGCGTTGCCTATCACTACTTTTACTCAATTAAATATGTTACCTCGATAAATATATTGCCAAAATTTTCGTATTCTACCTTCCTTATTTCATGGTGTTTGGATTTTTTTTCCCCGGCAGTGTACACTATTTGTGAAGGAGGCAAGATAGATGTTCTTGCAGTTTCCGATTCTTGGTTTCGCAGGTATTCACCTCCAACTTTAGTTTCGTTAAGAAATTTCCGATTAGATTATGGAGGAACGATAGGGATGGGCGAGGAGGAAGCGGCGCGGTTTCGTACATTAGGAATAGGTTCCCCAGTAAATTCTTTGATAAATTTCCTCATTCTGAAAGTTTTTCGAATATTCTTTTGCAACTTATAAACACTCACTCAATTCACTTCCCCACCCTGCAAGGTTCGCCAGCTGTTAATCAGACTGTATGCTTTCTTTAGTGAAGCTTGTCTGCAATACGTCCGCTCTCGTCCCAGCTGCTACAAACTGTCATTGTCTGTCACATTTCCCGTTCGCGGTCCGCTTTGGGTCAGATAATTATTATTACTTTAGCAAATGGCTTTTAGTGCTGGAAGTGTCCGAAAACATTTTCGCCTCTCCTGTGGCAGGTTTTTCTACAGGGTACGGTATATAAAACAGACGAACAAACTTACAGAAATTGTTCGATGGGTTGGACCTTGAATAGTGGTAACTATTTATGTAATTACAACATACAAAAGAGATACATATTAACAAGTTTTACTCTCCTTCAAAATAATCACCAGCATTGTGTACATGTTGCCAGCGATGTGGAAGACGTAGGGCACCTTAGCAGCGCCTGTTGTATTGATAGTTCGAATAGAGCGGTTTACTGCCTGAGGACTCTCTGGAACAGTTCTGAAGCGAATGCTACGAAGTGGTTCCTTCATATTAGGAATGAAGTCAAAGTCTCAAGTCCGGGAGTATGGTGGATGGTACAGCAATTCCCAGCCCCACTGATCGAACAAATCAGCCACAGCTTGCGCTGTATGCGGCCAAACGTTGCCGTGCAAAATGATGAGTAGATTCTGCAGAAAGTGTCGCCGCTTCTTTCTCAAAGCTGGTCGCACGCTGTGTTCCAAAAATGAACAGTAATACTGCGCATTGACGGTCTGTTGTGGAGGATAACACCATCACAGTCGTACACGAGAATAACCATAACTTTCATACTGCTGGAATTCTGACGAACTTTCGATCTTCGTGGTGTCCCGTAATGGCGTAATTCGTTCGAATGGCGTTTTAGTTGTAGCAAGTACGATTTGGCCCACGTCTCCTCCAGCGTAATGATACTGTGTAAGAAAGCCTGTCCTTCGCGCTCACAGAGCTCTTTAAGTGGTTACGAGTAGCATCATATCGTAACCATTTCTGCATACCCATGATGCAATTTTTCTCGATTATAAATTAGTCCGCTTTTATTTAGTGAACTTACGTTTCTTTCTCCCTCTGTTGCTTTACAGACGATGATGCTGATGCTTGCTGTTTAATGGGGCCTAACATCTATGTCACTGACCCTGCTTTACACATGGAAACTAGGTACAGCTTACACATTTAGATGAACATATCAGAAAGCATACCGTACTGATGAAAATGAGCCATGTATCGAATAGAGACTTGCTACAGTTCTATAGTGCCAGCCATAAAGTTGTCAGGTGTGGTATTGAAATACATGCTATGTGGAACTTCATTTCCAAATCAAACGATTTCAGTGGTAATATTAAATTTCATAATTTAACCAAGCTGGCAAGACTTGTACTTACATTGCCAGATTCGAATGCCGAATCTGAAAGAACATTTTCCATTGTGTACGATATAAAGACTAAAAAAAGAAATAGGATTGATGACGATGTTCTTAAGGCAGTTGGAGAGGTGAGGTCAGCTTTCCAGGCGAAAGAGATTAGCTGCAGTTCCTTTCAAGTCAGCAGTGCCCATCTGTCTGCCCACAACTCAGATATCTTATACAATTGGTGGTAAGTTCATTTATACTTTAATATTATTATTGTCATTGTTATCAAGGAACAGCAACCATTTTGTGTAAATTTAATTATTTAATGAAAAGTGCTTAGCAGTAGGTACTCATAGGTGTAAACATTAAAATCAACCTCTTTCCTATTAATCAAGAAAGTGTTGAAGTTTGTATTGTCCCAATTCTAACTACAGTACTCTCATTATGAAGAAGTAATTGACTTCAAAAAGCTGGTCTTACCACATCTGGAATGAGAGAGTAAGTATAAACCTTGAAATAAGATTCAGTGCTATAAAACCAATCAAAAATCAGTCATACTCTTATTATTGGCAAGTATCAGCAAAGCTGGCAGTGACTGTCAATACAGTACAAGATCAGAGAAATTTTGAAATCCATTATCTGAATTTTCTAACTACCCTGTTCACCAGACAAAAATGTAGATTGCTGCAGAGATAACGACAGGGTATTGCAACAGCTAACAACATTTAGTAAAATACACAATCATATATCATTTTGACTTGGACAAGATTTTGTGATTACACTCTTCTTGTATTTGAGATAAAACCAATGATGGTTCAAGGGGTTCACAAGAGATGGGGCACAATGTTTTAAGTCTTTTATGCTGGCTTTAGTCTTGTTCCCACTAAAAAAATTAGTGAGTCAGATAATTGACAACCACACAGCCATTCCCATTTGTCGTACACATTTTTGTTGAAATTCCTGTTGTATGTTCTATTTTTTAATGCCTAATTAAACACCTGACTTATACAAAGTTCTGGTTGTAATGGACCCTCCTGTGTAACTAATCAGTACTCATAATTTAGTTTTAGTTTGTAAATATCTCACCTGATCCATTTCACTTACTACATAACTTACTGTGTAACGGGCACATCACAAAAACCTGTTCTAAAATGTATCGAACAGCGACATGCACTGTAATTAACAATAACCCTGTGTTTACTTCCCGCTTATTTAGTTCAGCCTGATTGCATGCAAAACTGACAAGCATGAAACTAAAATCTGCTAAATACCTTTATCATGAATGGAAAAGGATGTTTCTATGTTGCTAGAAGAAGTTGATATAATCACTAAATCCCCCCATAGACATTGAGTTACTGGTATATTTTTAAAATTTCGTTTACTGAAAATGTCTCAGATCCACCAGGTCTAGTGCAAAAATTGCTACACTAGCACCACTGGTTTGGTTCACTCTAAAACAGTTGAAGTAAATACTGCATGAAAATTTTTTTGCAGCTTATATTTTTCCTCACATTATTTATGTTTCTTGTTTCATACATTTTCTATCATGGGAAAGCTTTTCTTCATTAGAGGAAAAGAGTTAAACATTTCTAGGGAAGAAACAGAAAATTTCCTTTGACCTCTAACTAAAAAAAAAGGTAACAGAACTTTTCCTGTCACCATCTAGTGTACAGAATATCAACTATACTATGCGGAAGATCTATACAGCACCAAAGTGTCCAGTCTCAAAATTCTTGTGACCTTAGTCAGTGGATTGCACCGTAACACCTCTTCCTCCCTTTGCAGCTGTAAGAGATGCTGGCGAATGAGAAAGGAAATACACAACACAAATGTGACCATTGCTATGTTGCCAAGTTTCTTCCAATATATATAGAAAAGGAGCACAATGCATAAAAAACATATTTTAAACCAAATATAAAATGATAAACATGTGTTCTTTTAAATGCTTCATGGATCAAAGTGCCTATTAAGAATGAAAAGCAGAAGTCCCTGAAAAGGAGTTCTTTCATAGGGACTTGATCGAAGCATCGGATAACGGCCATATTCACAGCCTTACTCATCGAGGTGTTTCCGACATTAATCATCTCAAGAGGCGAGTCGGTGACACTCTATGACACAGGCGCTTTTAACTTAACTTTTGAGCCAGAGACACTGCCCAAACATATAAAGATGTCCCTGTACACACTAACTGTTCGACCGTATTTTGCTTCAACTGCCAGCAGTTTAGCCATACATCACCATGCTGCCGGGATCAGCAACATGTGGGGCATGTGGAAAAGGGGGTGCATGCCAGTGTGGAATGCACACCACTTACCACTGTGTGATACTTGCACTGGTGAGCACGCCCCTCACTCCATGCAATGCCCTACATTCAAGAAGAAAAAAACGATCCACGGCAAGACCCTGGATAAACTTTCTTATCCAGAGGCATGGAGGAAGTTCCAATTGCTGGCTCCTACATAATTCTCTGTCTGCTTTTTTGAAAAGGCAGCTACAGTACGCATATCTCCCACAAGTTTTGTACCTTCCACACCACAAGCAAGCCAACCAAAGAAACCAACAACTTTCAAGAAATTTACCCTCAATTCAGCAAGACTGGTTCAACTACCAGCAAGTGCATTATTGTCAAAGTCATCTGGGAAGGACTCTTTCCAGGCAAGTTCGGCTGAGAGGTCCTGCCTCACCAGGGTGGAAGATAAGACTTCCCCTACTAGGGGATTTCACAGCCCACCTTCAAATGCCCCGTAAAAAGAGAAGGGGAAGCCTCAGCGCTCCCTTAAAAAGTTGGAGAAGGAGCCTTCTCCTGTGCAATTGGGGGTCACTGCATCCTTGCAAAAAAAGCCTGGCAAATCATCTGCCAAGCCCCCTCCAAAAAGTGAGAAAACGGTGAACAACAGTGAGGGGGTCTCGACATCCCCTTGATCGATCCCTCACTGGGAAACCTAGTTCTCTCAGGAAGTGGTGGGGATTATTGTTTTGAGAGGAGGTACAGCTAGGCAATCATCCTCTATATAACACTAATCAAAGAGGAAAAATGGAAGGGATTCAACATTTCAAAAAATGAAGATATTAGTCCAAGAAAGACGAGGGCCACAAAGGGTGTGAAAATGAATGACTCCCTAACCGTCGAGTGCTCTAATACCATTGGGGTCGGAAAAGAACAAGAGTTGACCAACTGAGATCGGAAAGGATAGATAAAAGTGAGGAGCCTGGCACAAGTAAGAGGAAGGAATGCCTGGACTCAGCTCAGGCTCTCCCAGGAAGAAGGCCCACCATTCCCAATTGGTAAGATCACCATCCGCGGAGTGCTCAGTTTCCTTGTCTCCCTCTTCTGAGGAGAACATGGAGACTGAACCAATCATCATCTTGGATGGTGATGACAATATGGACCACGTCGAAAAATGGCCGGTAGCTGGCCGAAAGAAGTAAAGCAAATGTCTTAATTTTGTTATGCTACACGTCCACACAATGACACTATTGCAATTCCAACTGGAATAGCTATTCTTGTCGCCTAGCTGAGTTACATCAACTGATAACCATCTCTGTGGCAATCAATCTGTTTACAGAAATCTCATTTGAGACCTGGACATGACATGACACGGCCATGTGAAGATACTGACTTTTTTCAAGGACTTAGTAGCTCTGGATGGCGGGCCAACTGGAAACGTTTGTATTCTAGTCTGTTCCGACATCTTCAGTAAAGAAATGCCACTACAAACTCAGCTGGACACAGCTGCAGTTTGTACACCATTGCCAGTAATGACAATGGTGTGGAACGTACTTTCCACTCGACTACAATCTTCATTCATGAACTCCAAGATTTGATTGCTCAGATCCTCTTGCTGGGAGAAGTGAACGCCCGTAAAAACCTCTGGGGTTCTCCAACTTCCTGCACTAGGGGGAGGATTCTTGAGCTACTGATCCACCAATTCAATCTTTGTGTGCTGATGAGGTGCTGGAGTCTTGATGACCACATTTGTTCTATTACAAGTGGAATTCTGGCTGCTGCAGAGGAAAACATACCATCCTTGTCCAGCATTCCTCACCGAAAGCGGGCCTATGGTGGAAAGACAAAATTTCAGCAGCCATACGTGTTCATCGACGGGCTCAGAATTTTACGATGACCAATCATATTGCGTTTAAGTGCCTTTGCACTAAAACCTACTCCTTGATTTGAAAGAGAAAGAAAACTACTTGGGAAAAGTATGCATCTTCTATGATGGCACATATTCCATCATCACAAGTGTGGATAAAACTCCACTGGATTGTCATGAGTCCAGCACATGCCCTCAGTACCTGGAATCTCCATGAACAGAGATGTAGTTACAATTCCTTCAGTCATTGCAGATCACCTCATGTTACAGTTCACAGATACGTCTAGCTCTAGGAGATACAACTATGCATTTCTGCCCCTTAAATGGAATGGGGAGGCACAACACCTCTCCTTCACCTATAGTGCTTCGTATTCCTGTAACGTGCCTTTTAGGGTATGGGAACTGCAAAGTGCACTCGCGCTGTGCAGGGTCACAACTCTGGACCAGATAAAATCCACAAACAAATGCTTTAACATTTGAGTTACCAATGTTTCAAGGATATCCTCAATCTGAGTATTTCTTAACCTTAGATGGAGGTTTCAGCAGAAAGCATGCATTTTCTACAAATCTTTGCTTGTATTAACACAAATTAAAATCAAACCGCACTGTGCCACAGCCCCGAAGGGCCTTGGCCTACTAAGCGACTGCTGCTCAGCCTAAAGGCCTGCAGATTACAGACTTGTCCAATATTCAGCTTATCTTCAACCCAAAGGAAAAAGGCTCCTTTAAATCAGCAAGGTGGAACACAGAAAAACAAATCCTGACTTGTTTTTTGTGTCCACATATCACCAGGGATACAGTTTACCTGCTATTCGTAGTGCTCACAAACTTCCCACACAGCCAGCACCGTCCTGTTCTTTTAGAAATAGGCACTCAGATCCTCATTATTAGATCTTCTCCTCTTCCACGGTGGAATTTTGCCAAAGCTAACTGGAACAGTTTCTCTGCTGATCTTGATAGCAGCATAAGATGGATTCCTCCTGTTGTCAACCATTACTGTAGATTTGTTAAAGCAATACTTGCTGCTGCAAAAAGATACGTTCCTAGGAGTCAGGAAAGAGTATATACCTGGATGGAATGAAACCTGTGAAAAACTCTAGTGATTTTCAAAAGAATGGTAAAACGGATGTTGCTGATGAACTCATAAACAACTTAGATGAAGCCAGACGGAACAAGTGGACAGAAACTATGGAGACTATGGATTTCAAACATTCTAGCAGGTAGGCTTAGAGCCTCTTAAAGAAGTTGGGGAGATCACCTCACACTCCACAGCCCAAATCTGCTGTATCACCTGATCAAGTTGTCAAACGGATTGCAGGATTGTCTAAAGTGAAAACCCAAGAAAGAACTCAATCGGTTAATAAGAAATGAACTAACCTTCATGAAAAGACAAAATATTGGTTCATCAAATATTTCTGACCCTTTCACCGAAGAAGAGCTCCTATCTGCTCTGGAGATAACAAAGAACCGCAAATCACCTGGTTGTGATAGTATTCACCCTGAATTCTTCAAGCATTGTGGGAAGAACACAAGGAAATGGTTGTCACGGGTTTTCTCAAATATTCCGATTACAGGCAAACTTCCTCCAGAGTTCAAACGAACGAAGATTCTGGCTATTCTGAAACCAGGTAAACCTTCTGATTGTCCTGAAAGTTACCGTCCAATTGCTCTAATGAGTGTTTGTTACAAACTTCTGGAACGGCTCAACTACAATGGAATAAGCCCGCTAATTTTATGATCACTCCCAGCAGAACAAGCCAGTTTTAGACCTAACCGTAGTTGTGACGACCAAGTTCTTGCGTTAACAACCCACATTGGAGCAGGTTTTGAAAATCAACTGAAGAATGGTGCAGTGTTCATAGACCTTACAGCAGCTTATGATACGGTTTGGAGAGAGGGGGTTGTGTATAAGTTTTTAAAACTTTTTGGATGCAGAATAATGTCACAACTCATAAACAACATGCTATCAGATAGAATGATTCAGGTAGTTATGGATAACAAACATAGTAAAGTTAAAAAGCTCAACAATGGTCTCCCTCAAGGATCTGTGCTCTCTCCATTGCTGTTTAATATGTACATTAGTGATATACCTGGCACTACATCATGCCAATTTGCTGATGCGAACGACCTAGCAATAGTTACTCTGCAATCCAATGTGAATGAGACAGAAGCAAATTTTAAACAGAGACCTTGACATTTTAAGTGAGTACTTTGATAAGTGGTGTTTGATACCTTGCACCAGTAAACAGAAACCTGTCTCTTTCACCTTAATAACAGGCAAGCAAACATTACTTTGAATGTTTCTCTTGACAACTCTCCTCTACCACACAATCCTAACCCCAAGTACCTTGGAGTAACTCTTGATCGGACACTATCCTTCAGGAAACATTTAATGAATACCGCTGCTAAACTGAAGACCAGGAACAATATAATTCAGAAACTTGCAGGTTCTGCTTGGGGAGCATCAGCATGCAATCTTAGGTCATCAGCATTGGGACTGGTGTACTCTACAGCCGAGTATTGTTCTTCTCTATGGCTGAATAGCTCTTATGTTAAGAATATTGATGTTGTTCTGAATCAGACGATGCACATTGTCAGTGGGGCAGTCAGATCCACTCCTTTTTTGGTTGCCAGTCTTGAGCCACAGAAGACCTCCAAGAATACACAGACAAAACAACCTAATACACGAGTTCAGGAAGATAACAATGAACCAAATTCTTCGCATTCATGAAGACATGGTTGTAAGGTATGGACGTCTGAAATCAAGATCTCCGCCCATTCAGACTACAAGAGAACTCGTCAATAGGAACTTTAATGGTTCTGATTAATGGCAATTGGAGTGGACCAACACAGCTCCAGATGAATGGCAGACCCTCTTTAGCCTTCAACATCCACCATCTGGTTTTAATCTCCCCAGAAGAACTTGGGTTCTTCTCAACAGAATCCGTACCAATCATGGTTGATGTGGTTCATTGTTGCATAAGTGGGGTATGCGCTCCTCCCGAGTGCGACTGTGGGGGAGAAGAAACAGACCATCCGTCATACAGCCATAGAATGTCCAAGGAGGCCATATTACGGTCAGCTGAAGGAGTTTGTGTGTGCTTCTGATGGGGTTGTACAATGGTTGGACAATTTAGATTTGAGTCTGTGATCTATTTTTCAGATTGGTTTCTTGTCTGAAGTGTTTGTATGTAGAGTTTTGTACTAGCCATAAGCTAAATAAATAAATAAATAAATAAATAAATAAATAAATAAATAAATAAATAAATAAATAAATAAATAAATAAATAATTACAAGATGTTGTGTGGTCGGCACGACAAATTCTCTCTGCCATTATTCTCGGCTTTCCAGACCGGGGATGCTATCTCACCATCAGATAAATCCTCAATTGTAATCACGTAGTCCAAGTGGACCTTGAACCAGCCCTCAGAACCAGATAAAAATAGCTGATCTGGTTGGGAATCAAATCCAGAGTCTCTGAGTAAGAGACATGCATGCTATCCTAACACTACAGGGTCAGCATTAACATTATATAATTCACTCAATGAAAGAAATGAAACAAGAAGGTACCTACCCAACATACTATACTGTAGATCTGGTTTGCTCATCACTCCAATTTAAAGTCCATAAAAGAGAAAGCTCAGCAGTCATTTTTAAAATTGGAGCATCTGCCACACAGTTTATAATCTGCACCATATGTGGAACAAATAGTGAAAATTCTGTACTATTCAACTAAATCTGTACATCTGGTAAGCCTCGGTTCTGCAAACAAAAGTTGTGAATTGTTTCCAAATAAACCTAGGACTAACTGAACATGTGAGGCAAGACTAAACATCTAGACATAAATGCTTTGGGCATGTTAAAAGAATAAAAACAACAAGAATACCATGTGCTCATATGGCAAGAAGATTAACAGGCAAGACAGCGGTAGGAAGATGGGGTGTGGAGAGTACAGGATGGAATTGGAAATTTGTCATAGACAATGAAACCTACTTGGCCAGGCAATATTGGAGAGAGTTCATTTACAACAATCCTACCTGGCATGCTGGAAGTTATCAATGATAAAGACCATGGCCTGGGTTTTGACGACATGTCATTTTTAGCTGGTGCATCACACACGTTTGTAACTTATGTGTAAATCCTGATCATGTGTCATTAATTATAGAAATGCAAATTTATTAAGTCATTTTTGTCATGTTTTACTTCTAGGTAATTATCTTCAAATTTTCCTCATTATTTCACAATTTTCAGCAATTTGTTACATTAAATTCTTGTTTTAAGTTATTTTTCATTGTTTTGAATTATTATTTAATCATCCTTATGCATTTACATGGATAATCAACATATCTGAATATTATCCGAGCTTGTAATAAAGGAGAATATTCAAACACCAAAAGGTTCAGTGCCCAGTTTGAAAACTGTGAAATAAAGTAACTTTCTACAGCCCTTTGGAAATTCACATCCTTAAAGAGTGACAATACATTCCTTCTAATCTGGATGGGCTTACAGTGAGAGTGGGAGGTATTATCACTGTAGCGGGTACAAATTCTCATCGAAGGCAGTTTGTTCAAGTTCTTGTCATCGCGCCTTTTCACGGACAAAGTTACATTTATGAGAGAAGGCGTGGTAAACGCCAGAAATCAGCACTTTTGAGCAGAAAAAAACCTTGATGTGACAGTTCAGTGCACATTTCATCGTCTATTTGGTGTCAATATTTGGGCCGGCACTGTTGGCGACTACAGTATTTGCTTGGGCCGTATGTCTTTCCTCCTCGCCAGAATGGTGAGAAATACTACCGATTCTTTGTAGAATCACTGCCTGGAATACTGGAAGATGTTCCTCTGGGTATTTGGCAGCGAATATTACTATGTCATGATGGCGCTCCACCACATTTCACTCGTCGTATCACGCAGCACTTAAATGATCATTATCCAGGGAAACAGGTAGGCTGTGGCAGGCCTGTTAAATGGCCTCCATGCTTGACTGATTTAACTCCCATGAACATTTTCCTCGGGAGTTACAGGAAGACTTTAGTGTATGCATATCCCCTAGAAAGAGAAGATGAACTTGTATCAAGAATAGAGACAGCTTTCCAGGTTGTACACGACACGCCACACATCTTGAACTGAGTACGAAGGTCACTACTACACCGTTGTGAACTGTGCATCGAAGTAGCAAGGGGGGGGATTTGAACATCTACCGTAATCAAATCATTAGGATTATTGCTTTGTTCATTCAGTATTTCATTCCATTTAAAATGTTGTGAGTGAAGCAATACACAATCGTGGAGCGGCAGCGTTGCATCTTCGAGCATGTTAAATAATAAAGAATGTTACTGCGACTAACAGACGAGAGGAGAAATGATCTGGTGCATTCCGTGACTGACAAGTGTCTTAATTGCAGTGCTGTGTGTGTAGTTATAGCTGTGGATATTGCCTGTAAGAGACAAGGACAATCCTGTTCAAATTGAACGAGGAAACTTGTGCATATGCGTGGAGCATTATCTCTGTCTCCATCATACAGCCCACTTCCCCTTCTCTTCCCTAAAGCACGGCAGTGGCTTGTCTGTGACATAGTAAATAAGGCGATTTCATCAATTTGAATCGTGCACTCGAAAGTAACACAGTAACCTCATTTTCTCGAAAAGAAAAAATTTCTCCGCCAATCCAATTGCTCAATCGTTCTTAACATAACACGAAGAGCATCCCTGAATTTTTTTATCGGTATGAATCTGATACACCCTGTATAATTCAAAGTTGCCCAGAGTGTAATATAAAATGGATGGTGCAAATCACGATTCATACAGAATATAAACTTTTCCATTCTAATTTCCTACATATTGATTTAAAATGTATGGTGCAATTCATGATTATTCTAAAACACATTTCCAATATTACTGGAGTGCATCCATCTCTTGGCACAGGCCAGACTAAAGTGTAGCTTCCACCCAAGTCCCAGTCAACATCCATGGCTGTGACAATATGGAAGCTGCTGGGGTATGGGTAGTGCTGAGTAATGACATTCGGAGCATGACTTGTGGATCTGTGTGTTATGAAAGGTGCTGCTCGTAGGGTCAGTCGTGCCGCAATAGTACTTTCTGACCCAGTGAGGAAAGTAATGGCAAACTACCTCACTCCTCATCTTGCCTAGTACGCCTCATTTTGGTGCTGCCATTGGTTTTTGGGGTTTCCTTATAACCGCATAACCTTTGGTGGTGCTATTTGAGGATCCAACCAGCCTCTGGGCTGATGACCTAACAGACAGACATCAATATATACTTTTTGAGACTCGAGTATTGATACCAGAATACTGTACGGAATGTGGTATCGCAACATCACTACATGTATGTGCAAGCAAAGTAGTGTATGTCTGAACGGTCGCTGTTCCTGTGACATAGCCTTTGACTTTGCTCGGTCTGCAACAGTCGCAATATGAGAACATCACTCTTAGCGAAGGTCAGATGTATGCATGTGCCTGACATGATCACACCTCGCTTTGGCGCTAAGCAAATTCCACTTAAAGTGTCAATCATTATCAGAAAGCTTACGATGTCTTTCTTGTAGATTCTTAACGTTGTACAGCCATAAGAAATAGAAGTGAATCGTCGCCGTAAGACCTATCTGTGTCTGCGAGACGTAAAAAATAAAATAAAAAATACAGAAATAAATACTTGTGAATTTCAAAATTTCCTCACATTTAAATTTGGGTTTTACTCTAAAGCAAATTACACTAAATCAGATATCAAATTACATTGCTCATATGGAATAATATTCTGGACTTGAAATTTCTTGCATTAAATGCAGGTTTATACTAAATTGAAGTCATGCAAATTCAAAGTTATACTGTATGCTCTTGACAAGCTAATGAATCAGATATTGTTACGTTAACATCAATAGGCCTGCGTGGGCTGCACGTGCGTTACATGCCAATGATTATAGGATAATGAAGAAAACATTAAATACATTGCTAGATGGATCTTGAAAATCTGGTGTATCAAAGCTGATGTGGGAGGAAAATGTGTGTCAGGATATCAGGATCCTGGGTGTTAAAAGCTGGAGGAGTATGGCACTAAACAGGAAAGACTGGCAGAAACTTTTGAGGATAGTGATATGGCTGTCATACCAATGATGATTTAAGAACCAGAATAATAAGATTTACCAGTCTACTGCAGTTTCTGAATAAGAGCATGTGAATGTGCGTTTGAAATTCAGACTGTCACTTTACTTCAATACTGTCCTTAGTACCAATTATCAAGAAGAGGGTATGGTATGATGGTAAATGGGGTACCCCTACAGGAAAAGATAGAAAAATCAAGGCTGCAGTGCTGTGTACATGTTAAGAGAATGGGTGAAGAAAGGATAAAAATAAAAATGTTAGAAATGGAGTTGAAGGGAAGGAGACCTAGAGGAAAACTGAGGGACAGATGGCTGAAAGGTGTAAAGAACAGCATCGAGGCAAGGGCAGGGAACTGGACGAGAGTAAGAGAAGTGGTAGCCGGACAGAAAACGATGGAGAGGCTTATGTTCCAAGGAGACCCAGTCTGTGGTTGGAAACTGCTCCAGATGATGATGAGGGTATGGTGCGGTATGCCATCACTTGTTTTGTTCCCTGACCTTGGCATCTGTTTTGTGCGCATCCAAGCACAACCCTGCTAGCTGACTTTGTACACGTGTGTGATGCTGCAGTTGTATTTCAGCTGTTTCCAAATGTGTGTGCTTTTTGTTCTTTTCTTAATTCTGTAATAGATCATAAAAGGTATCATGACTCATGCAATTTCAACATTACAGCATGTCTTTAAGTACGATTCATACATGTTATTTCAGTCAGCTTGTTTAAGTTCAAAGGCAGTTTCAAGAAAGATTCCTGCTGGAAGTATCCAGCCAAAAAAAAAGCAGTGAAGAAAAATTAGATGACATTCGTCATCATTAAGTAAATTCTCCTAAAAAGTCACTTCGTCAACTTGCACAAGTGGGAATTTCATATGGGTCTGTTCAAATACTAAATTATTGCACTTAAGGCTACATAAAATAATTCTGGCACATGCTCTTCAACCACATGATTATGCACATAGGCACACATTTTGTGAGTGAAGTCTGGAAAATGAAACGTATACCTTGGGCAAATAGACCCACATTTATAATTCTTCCTGGACAAGGTCCAGTTCCACCTCCATGGTTATGTGCGTACACAAAACAATCATAACTGGAGTGTTGCTAAACCTGACTTCACACATGAAGTGCCCCTACGGTAGTTAAAGAATTGAAGGATTTTTCTTTCTTTTTTGAGAATATGGCTGATTCTGTTACGTGAGTAGCATACTAACCCACTTATTCAGAGAATTAACCAACAGCGAGCATGATTTTGCCTTTTTTAAAACAGGACTCTTGCCACTGCTCATAATGTGAATAATTCTATGAGAAAAATTAATGAAGTGTTTCCACAGTACAATTCTCTTTCCCTTCTAAAATTAGTAGAGATTTTGGATCCCCACGGTGTACCCGATTTATCCACCTGCGATCTCTACGATACATTAAAAAATGCTGTGTACAAGACAAACCTATACACCACACAAGAACTGAAATATAATATTCATCAAGAAATTCCCAGGAATGTGAACTACAGCAAGTGATAAATAATTTCTTAACGAGGTGCCAAAAATGTGTGGAGAATGAAGGCAGGCAGTTTCAACACCCCCTCACATAATTTAGTAAGTAATGAAATTCTTTAAATTGTTTGTGTTACTTTTGTATGATTTATCTTTCCGTTACCGACCTCATTGTGCATGCGGCAAACGAGCGTGAACTTGCTGAAAGTTAAAACAACCTGCTTCAGAGTAAAGCATACCTAATCACCCTATACCATATGCTGTAAGAATGGCAAAGGAGCTCAAATAATAAGACAGCAGTAAAAGCCAGATGCTGTCCCTTCTAAAATTCAACTTTGAATCTAAGGAAAATACAACAGGTATGGAACAAATGATCATTTATACCGCATCAAAAACCTTTCTTCTTGTAGGCTGATTCGCAACTTTTGGACAGTGAATTATCATAAAGTAAGAAAGTGGGGTCAATATCACAAGAGTATTCAAAGCTTGACTTCCCGTTAAAGTTGTAATAACAAAAGTACATTTCAAATAATGATTCTGCAGAAATAACTCATTGGGGGCTGAGAAGAAATGGATGTAAAAGAATTGGGATTGATAAGGAGAGAGCCACTCAATTTGAAGATGGCAATGTGTGAAAAGCTATTATCCTTGTCTTTCTGTATTTCCTTTCTATTTCTCCACCTTCCCACACTGACTTGTCATTGTTATCCAATTTTGCATTCCTTTCAATGTTTCTATATTTCTACAGTGGCTGATTTGCACTTGTTTGCTCCTTTCCATTACTTATGACATGAGGGTAGTTTACTTCAATGTACTCTGTTGAAACATTTCTGAAGATAACCTCTAATCACTCATGTATGGCTTATGTATAATATTCCTAAGGAAAAAGAAATTAATTAAAAAATATATTAATAAGCCTTTATTTACATATACAAGAGTTTCATACCTGCTGCTGAATCTTTTCCAACAGCAATTTCATTCTTTCTCCCATAACAGGTTGACCCCTTACAGTTTTCTTCGACAATTTCTTATACCGTTCCATCTTTTTAGTTCGATATCTTTGAAGAGCTTCCTCTCTTTCAGCTTGTTTCTTAAGGGCCATTTCTCTCTTCTGTTTTTTCTCTTCTTTCTTCCTTTGAAATTCCAACTCAGCGGCTTGATAAGCAGTCAATTTCTTTTTTTTCACCCTATGGAAAAAAGAAAAAATAATGGTTAGATAAATGGGAAAAAAACCTTTTAAAATCATGTTCTTCTAGCACCAAAGACTAATTTTAATCGTAGTTCAACAGGTACGGGACTATAATATTTGGTACCAAAAGAAACCTTAACTTGTTAAAAAGTAGACATGTACCCACAATTATTTTAAATAATACTGTTGTGCCCTATTGTACGTCAGTAAGAATGACCGAGATGCTAAACTGGACTGAACAGGGGACAAATACATGCCGTAAAGTTCAGACATCCTTTTTCCTCTCAAACAATACTCTAATACATTTCCAAAACATCTTAAAATACCTACTCTAGACTACTGTGACACTGTACTTACGGATATATCTCAAGACAGTTGTCAGTGACAGAAAGTCAGAAATTAAAGAAACAAAGGTTGGAACCCTTCAGGGTTTGATCTTAGGTCCACTCTTGTTTGTAATATTTATTAATGATTTACCACATTATAAGGGCAATAACACTATTTTTTTTTGCAGGTGATACAACTTTTTTTTGGAATCAACTCTGATCTAAACTCTACTCAGTCGATTGTAGATGATATGTTATGTAGGTCCAATGCATGGTTTCATGCCAATAGTTTAATAGTAAATGAAGAAAAACTGGAAAAAATTTGAATTTAGCCTTAAAAATTCCACTGCTGAATGTAAATCTGTGAGACTTTTAGGAGTATATTTGGACAGTAAACTTTCTTGGGAAGCACATATAAATAATTTAACTACCGGTGTTAAGATATCTAGAGTTCTTTTTCTCCTACATAAATTAAAAACATGTGTCAGTCATCATATGATTGTTACAGGATACATTGCCTTCTTTCATTTCCACCTTCAGTATGGAATTAGGCTTCGGGGCAACAGTCCTGGTGCTAAAAATTTTTTTTTATATAAAAGAAAGCAATTAGAATTTTAATGGAATTAAATAAGAGAGAGAGCTGTGTAAATGCATTTTGCAAATTACATATAATGACCGCACCTAGCCTGTATATATACAGTAATCTGTTATATGTCAGAGAATTTGCAATATTATAAACAACGTTTGAAAATACAATAACATAATGCCAGAAGTCGCTCCATATTAGATTTACCTTCATTTAGATTAAGCAAATGTATAAATAGCCACTTCTATTTGCAATATAAGCTTTTTAATAAACTTCCAAATATTCTTGTGGATGCATCAGTAAGTAGATTTAAAACTACTCTGAAAACATGGATAACATCAAAGGTTTTTTTATGATATAAATGATTTCTTTAATCCAGATTTTGGTGACCTTAAAATAAAGTGATTATGTGAAATGATTATTTTGTACATATGAACTTAATGACAAAGTCTGTTGTAACTATGTTACTTAATGACAAATAAAGAATCTTGAATTTGGATTACAAGATTGTAAGTTAAAACTCAGCGGAGGTAATATGATTGATGAAGGGTGGAAAAAAATCTGTTCAGACTCCACGCTGTACGATGTTGGCATGTAATAGATCTTGGACACAAATTTGTAGTTTACTCGACAAAGTTAATTAAAACTCAGCCACTGACCGCTCAGAACAGACAAAAACCTGAAAAGCTTAAGAACAGGGACAATTATTTGAAATACAGATAATTTAAATCCACACATCTTTTTTTATTATCAAGAATACATCTGAGTAACTTGTACAACCTAGGCCAATATAGTTAGAAAATGACGAAAAATGTTCCTGCAGTGATACTTAATTTTTTCCCTTTCTTATAAACTAAAGGTGGGCACAATTCAGCTCAATGAACAGAGCTCCGTATCAGGCAAGAAAAGGAACAGAGTATGCGCTC
This sequence comes from Anabrus simplex, assembly GCF_040414725.1. NCBI lineage: Eukaryota > Metazoa > Arthropoda > Insecta > Orthoptera > Tettigoniidae > Anabrus > Anabrus simplex. Next base: position 326,502,711 of record NC_090267.1, on the reverse strand, counting down.
TAACAGAAAGTACAACCTAGCAGCTGCTTGCAGTTACAGCTAAGGAAAGGATGTGTATCAAAACAGATTTAAACTTCAATAGTTTTATTATGCCTATGTCTTGTTCTATTCAGTGTATTAGATTTTCATGAGGAAACAAAATAAATTATTTTCGGTATAAAAAAGACGTGCTAAGTAAATATGTTTAATTATATTAATTTCCTGATGTAATGTGTAGGGAACAAAATTACTAAGCAGAGTAGCTGTAGGCCTACATATTAACGTGCTAAAGCTAAGGAGTTAGGCTCTGCATTCGGGAGACACGTGGGTTCAAACCCCTCTGTCTGCTGTCCTGAGAATAGTTTTCTGTGGTTTTCCATTTTCACTTCCAGGAAAATGCTGGGACAGTTCACTTTAATAGGTCACAGCCAATTCCTTCTACCTCCTTATCCAATTTCATTCACCACCATTCATTTTATCTTCATTGAGTTCTCAACTGAGGTTAGCATCAGGAACGCCATTGGGCTGTAAACACATGCCAAGTAAATTCAACTCACCTCAACCCTGACCCCGTATCAATAAAGTGTTCTAAGGGGTAGGCATACATACATGCTAAGGAAACAAAATTAATTATTTTGACACGTGATAATTAAATACTACTTTGACTCCACCTGCAGTCATGGATATCCATTAGGCCTTTTTTAAAAAATGCTATTTGTTCGGGGGGCCGACCCATGTGGATCTTTTGCCCCTACTGGCACCATATTGCATGAACCTGCGTGGAATTGGAATGGCGGTAGTGTGGAATGTTGTGTGTGAGGAAAGGAAGATTAAGGACGTCACAAACACCCAGTCACCAAGCCAGCGATATTAATCATTACAATTAAAAAACCCTGACCTGGCTGGGAATCGGATGACCATAAACAAAACATACAGGATCCCTCAAATAAACTAAAGCCGAATGCATGGTGTTTGTATCCTGCACTATGGCAGCTGCCTGAGCTAAACTTATGTCGCACGTGGCCGGCCTGCTTTAAGCATGTATACAATCTTATATGAAATCTTACCTCATAAAAGATACTGGAAGTGTCATCCTTCCTTGGTTATACAGGCATTGTATCTGGTAATTGCATTCTGGCTGAAGCGAGTGGGTTCTGCCATTGTACTGTTTCTGATTTTATTCGTAATGTTTTCTTTCAGTTCCTCCAATGTGACAAGATTGGTTTTATACAGGCTTTCTTTCAGTTTACGCCACAAGTAAAATTCACACACTGCGCTGAGATTGTAAGGGAATCGTCTGCTGTATGAGAAGGGGCTGAATCTTGTTGAAACCAACAAGGTGATTTTTCTTCCTCCATTAGTTGACGGAAGAATGCATCAAAATGTCATCTTGGTACCTCTCTGCATTTAATTTACTGTTGTCTAAAAAAAAACAACAGGCCCAATTATTTGTCTTGCCCTAACAGCATACTAAACACCAATTCCCTTCATACTGAGGGACTTCAAAAGAACCATTAGGATTTTCTGCACACCAATAGCGAGTTATGGCTATTCACATGACCATTAAGATGAAATCAGAATTTTACATAAGAAAATACAGTGTTGCAATAATAACTGTCTCACCAAGTTAACAGCTGAGATTCAGACTGGCGACTGATGCTTGCCAGGTCGAACATGTACAAGCTGCTTGCAAGGTGAAGAACTATGCATGCGCCTCCCATACTGCAGCTTACGTATTGGAGAGTAAAAACGCTGCTTCGATGGTCTTAGTTTATATGAGAGACCCTGTATGTGTTCGTTCACATTTGAAATATCATTCAGCAAATTATGTGGACGGTGTCTCTTTCTTGCTAAAGAGGACGAGTTATATTTGGTGTGATCGATCTTGCACTTGCAGTTCTAAGAATTGTAGTGAGATGTGTATCAGTTAGAGTGGCTCTTCGTGGAGATTTATCTTCATTACAGCAATCACTTTCTCACACAGATATGTTGTGCCAATCATTGATAACAGGTTGGCAGCGATTTTGTGCATATTTCGGAAATCTGTTTGCAAAAATTGCTCATAAAAATGTGATAGGCTTGTTCATTATTCATATTTAGCCCTTCAACTCACTATCACATCAAATTGTGAGCAACCTGCCTGTAGATCAGATGAAATGTCATCAATTAATATAGTAGTTAAAAAGGATGCAGCAAAGAATTCGAGATCCATGATAAATCGTCCAGATCTCTAAACTGGATGGAAAATTCTTGCATATGACTTGCAATAGTACCTGCAAATGTTTGTAATTGATCTTGAATCGAACTAGATTCCCACAATGACAATCTGGGAAAATGGGCTAATTCAGCCTTCAACATCTGAAGCTGACAAAGATCCAACATTTGCTTTAAAAAAATAATGTGAGCAGATATTTATGTACAGTAATTACATATTTTTCTTACATATGTTTTAACAAAATTTACAAAGTTTATTATTCCTATTGTGCATACCCAATATTAAAACCTGATCTTATTTTTTCACATAAAAAAAATATTTTCACATTTTAAAAATGTTAATAAATATTTCAAGAAAATCCATAAAAAGCACAAAAATCGGCAATAAAGCGTATCTAACATCATATTTCTGAATATTGTGGCTATTTCGAAGACTTGCTGGTCACTGGCTACATCATTACCTTTAGACAGTCATTTGATTTGCTTCACAAGTTGTTCCCTCCACAATCGAGTTAGGTAGCATTCTAACTCCTCGTATTAGTCAGCCTGCTCAGGTTTTGCTTACAGAATGTCAGCGAAAAGCAACACGGAGAGAAGGTGATGGCTGTAGATTGAATTACGCAATGGTAAGAAAAAATGAAATGGCGTATCTTTTAGTGCCGGGAGTGTCCGAGGACAAGTTCGGCTCGCCAGATGAAGGTCTTTTGCTTTGACTCCCGTAGGCAACCTGCGCGTCGTGATGAGGATGAAATGATGATGAAGACGACACATACACCCAGCCCCCGTGGCAGAGAAATTAACCAATCATGGTTAAAATTCCCGACCCTGCCGGGAATCAAACCCGGGACCCTTGTGACCAAAGGCCAGCATGCTAACCATTTAGCCATGGAACCGGGCCGCAACGGTAAGATATTCCCCCAACAAGGTAGTGGGATTGTGTCACTTGTAAGAGTAAGGTTAGTCGTTCAGGTCTGTATTTCATTCCCGTGATCGTGTGAATTTGTCTGAATTTCTAAGAAAATGAAAATCCACAGCCTGTTTCCACTCAACCGACCGCGTCAGGAAAGGAATGAATTAAGCCCCCATCTAGCGGCGAGGATAGGAATTGTGCCGGCTCCCGAAGCCTGTCGCACTCCTCTGGGGCAATTATTAATGAATGAGAGATGAAATGGAATGATAGTGAAGAGTGTTGCTGGAATGAAAGATAACAGGGAAAACCAGCGTACCCAGAGAAAAACCTGTCCCGCCTCCGCTTTGTCCAGCCCAAATCTCATATGGAGAGACCGGGATATGAACCGCGGAACCCAGTGGTGAGAGGCCGGTGTGCTGCCACCTGAGCCACGGAGGCTTGAATTTCTAAGATAGAAGAAAAATTTCCTTCAGTGTCTGCTGCCAATCAAAAAGAAATTGAAACAGTGATTCACAATAAAGGCGTGCGTCTTAAATCGCAAAACAATGCTGAAAGTAAAGTCGAGTAGGAGATTGCGTCTTCAACAATATCTAAAGGATTAAAATATATATATTTTCACTACCGATGGAAAAGTAGTATTTTGTCAGCCATGTGGTAAAACAGTAAGTGCAGATCAACGTTCTGAAGTAACCCAACATTTGTCTGGAAATAAGCACAATGCTGTTGCTTAGTGTATGCATTTGCGACAATTGCTAATAGATGAACCAGCTTCTTCAAATGTAGGTCCATCCAAATACCCCCAGTGTTATTTGGACATATGTAGAGCATTTCTTTGCACCAAAATTCCTCTTGGCAAAATACATAATAATCCCAGACTGAGAAATTTCGTAAAAAATTTTGAGCCTCGAGACGAATCCACATCAAGGCAAAACTATCTCCCAAAATGTTAAGAAGAAACTTTACAAATAATTCACACACTATATGACAGCAAGAACCTGTGGGTGAGCATTGACGAAATCACTTATTCAAGTGGCAGAAAAGTAAGAAATGTTGTAGTTGGCGTGTTGAAGAATACAGAACTGCTTGTGAACATCTTTATTTGCTAGCGTGTAAAGAAATGCTTGCTGCAGATCATGTCACTGTAGCTAGGTTGTTTAATGAAGCTATGTACTTACTTCGGCAAAAAGGTGTAAAATACGACAATGTATTGCTTCTACTTAGTGCGACTTACACGAGAAAAGCAACCAAAATTATTTCTGTATGCTTTCCAAAAGTGATAACACTCAACTTGCGCTGTTCATGCTCTACACAGGTTATGTGAAACGGTAACCTAAAGACCGAGCGAGCTGGCCATGCGGTTAGGGTCGCGTACCTGTGGGCTTGCATTCGGGAGATGGTGGGTTTGAATCCCACTGCCGAGAGGCCTGAATGTGGTTTTCCGTGGTTTCCCCATTTTCACTCCAGGCAAATGCCGGGAAGGCCACAGCCACTCCTTCCCAATCCTTCCCAATCCTTCCGCTTCCCCATCCTTCCGTCACCAAAAACCTTCAATGTTAGTGTGATGTGTTAAATCACTAGCAAAATAGTGTCATAAAATGGATAAATTAGTATCTAATGGCCATTGTAAAAGTGACCGTAAGAATCAACCTGTTTAAAGAGAAAAACCCAAGTCTTGCGCTTCCTCATCTGCCTATTGTCATGCGGTGGGGTACCTGGCTTAGCGCTGTGGTATACAATACTACGTATCCGTTGTGAATGCACTTGATAAAAAACGAAGTGTTGTCAATTGAGATTCTTCAAAGATTACTGAAAGGAAGCTCTTTGAAAAATGATTTGGAGTTTATATCTGCCAATCTACGTTTCTTGTGTAAAACCACAGACATACTTGAAAAATCCACTAATCTGTCGACCAAAACAGTGAAGGAAATACATGCTGCTGAAAAATAAACAAGATTCATTCTTACACAGCCTTGCACATACAGGAACTGTTACAGGTCAAATATCAAAATTAGAAACATTAGAAATTAACAAATGGAGGGTTTTAAAAATGCGTAAAGTTGCTTAAGTACTGGAGGGTGCTTATGTTAGTGAAACTGATGGTGTTAGTGTTGGTGACATTCCTCTCTTTAACCATGCACACCTGACGTCCCATGATGTGGAGTGATGGTTTTTGCAGTATAATGTCCAATAACAGACCAACTATATTGGTAGTATAGTGTGTTTTTTAAAGATAATCGGCATGGATTTGTGATGATCAATTTGGATATGAACTTTGTTGTTCACTATAACTGTGACATTACTTCTAGCCACTAATATTGAAATGCGTGATTGGTGAGTACAAACTGGTACAAATTTTTCAAAGATGATAGGTTTAGACAGCAATGCTTAAAGCTTGTTGATCTTGTATGGCTGTTGCAATTCTGTTGATCCACCAAAAGATGTTTCCAGACATGCGTGCTAGAAGAGGAATGTTTCCACTGCAACAGCTACAATCCCATTTTTTATGAAAGGAACATAATTGTCAACAGACTCATGCATATCATTGATAAATATTGCAAGTACAAAAGTCGAGCCAGTTAGTATGATGAATAAGCCATTGACTTGGCAATCCCATTGATGATAATGATGATGCTTGTTGTTTAAAGAGACCTAACATCAAGGTCATCTGCCCCTAATGGAATGAAATGTAATGATAATTAAAATGTATCCACTGACTAGAATTTAAAACCAATGATGATGAAAAATGGTTATGAATTCAATGTCTTATTTTCTTACAAAATGATAACAGGAACAGATTTAGCTGGAATAAGGTACTGATCTGAAGTGCTATCACATACATCATTCTAGTTTTAAAAAACATTGAAATACACAAAACAAAAACAAAGTCAATGGAATAAACCATAGTTAATAAAACTAAAAATTAAAAACAAATAAAAAATTAAATTTTATACAGGATAAAACAGGCCACTATTCCTCACAAAACGGTTGAAAAGGTCTGCTGACTGCTTGTAGGATGAGGGAGATGGTACTCGGACGTTTAGACTATGGTGCAGATGGGCCAGGTCCATGCACTCCGTAAGGAGGTGTACCATGGAAAGATGACTGCTGCAAGTACACACCGGAGGGGCTTCTCCCTTCAGTAAAGGGAGTGTGTTGCTATACCGTGGCCGATCCAAATACGAAATAACACCACTGCTTCTCCCCAAGAAACCCAAAGTCTTCCATACCTTCACAGTTCCTTTTATCGTTCCCAGGGGTGGCCTGCCACACTCTCTCCAAATGGGACATAACCAAATGTCTCAGCTGAGAACGAATATCACTGCCTGGAACCTGGTCTAGGCAACAGGGGCAATGTAACTGCCTCCTTGGCAGCCCTATCAACTAGCTTGTTTCTTGCTACATCCATGTGGCTTGGAAGCCACAAGTGCATAATTCTTGCGTTAGCACTCCAACATCCGGCCAGCAGGTCCTGGATCTTCTGCACCAGACGGTGCTGCGAAAACATGCATCAACAGACTGTAACGAGCTAAAGGAGTCTGTACAGAGCAGAAAGGGCTGACAATCATTGAAGTGTGTGTACCGCAGATCTTCAAGGATAGCACAGAGCTCTGCTGTGTACACACTACAGGTTTCCAGTACAGGAAAAAGAAACCTGTTATTATCAACAACGAATACACAGACTACCTTCGCTTCTGCCCTCGAACCATCCGTGTAAACAACCAATGAATCCGGATACTGGCCAACTGGATAGGAAGAACCCCCGATAAATGGAGGGGTCCCTGTTCACTTTTGGACTGGTGTGAAAATCCAGGATTATTTCAGGTCATTGTAGTAACCACTGAGGTACCTTACTTGGTCGTCTGACAAGACAACAAACAATCTGTGACTACCATCCAAGCGTATACCAACCGGCTGCGTTGCTCGTTGATAAGCAGTGTACAGCCGACAGTATACATTGTGGAATACCCAGGGATAACTTGGGTGAAGTAGCATCTGCCGCAAATTTGCAGCATAGGAAAAAAGTATTTGTTGGCACCTCAGGTATAAAGGTGGCACACCAGATTTAGCAAGCAGGTTAGCAATGGGGCTTGTACAAAATGCTCCCGCTGCCAACCGAACTCCGCTCTGGTGAATGCTATTCAGTTTCACAAGGATGCTTTGTCGTTTACAAAGAGTTTCTGGGGTAAATTAAGCTCAATTTTTATTATTTATTGCTAGTTGTTTCACGTCGCACCGACACAGATAGGTCTTACGGCGACGATGGGACAGGAAAGGGCTAGGAGTGGGAAGGAAGCAGCCGTGGCCTTAAGGTACAGCCCCAGCATTTGCCTGGTGTGAAAATGGGAAACCACGGAAAACCATTTTCAGGGCTGCCGACAGTGGGGTTCGAACCTACTATCTCCCGAATACTGGATACTGGCCGCATTTAAGCGACTGCAGCTATCGAGCTCGGTAAGCTCAATTTTTGGTGAGTTTTTATACTTTACTGATTTTCAGATAATGTGTTAGTAAAGTACCGAGGAACGATTACTTTTATTAAATTACGATTGCATTGTTGATCCCTATGCTGCACTGCCATAGTTTAACCTTGATAAAATATGTGCCCTATAAAATCGTAGGAGTACTGTGCAGTCCCCCCCCGAATAATGCCGGTAGGAAACTTCAAAATACTCAGTTTCTTAGTGCATTTGGCTTTTATCTGACGCATGATAATTTACTATCGAAAAGGAGTCCACAAAATTGGTAAGTGTCAACTACTGGAAGAGCGACATCCCCTAAATAAAGCTCAGAATGGGGGTGAAGAGTGTGCTTTTGGCAGAAGTGAACAACAGAGGTCTTTGCAGTTGAAGACCAAAAACCATGTTAGAAGGTCCACCATTCCACTCTCCTAATAGGCTGCTGCAACTGTCGCTCTGCGACTGCTATAATTTGTGCTGTAGTGTAGAGCAAAATAGTCTGCATATAGCGACAGTACTACTGCTAAACTAGCAGCAGCGACAATACTGCTTATGTCAATCGCTAACACAGTGGCTGAGAACCGATCCCTGTGGGACTCTTTATTTTCTTGAACATGAGATTGTGAATATGCCCTCCCCACTCAGGCACTGAATAGATGGAGGGACAAATATTTGCAATAAAAACTGGCAAGTTATCTTGGAATCTCCAATGATGCAGGACTGAATGAATGCTGTATCACCGTGAGGTGTCATAGGCCTTTTGTAAGCCACCAAATGCAGTTTTTGGAGAAATGCATCAAATCACCAGTGGTGGAACGGGCGGCTCGAAAACCACATTGGTACTTGTCAAAAGTCCTCTTTTCTCCAAACACCACACAAGTCGGTGATTCGTCGTCCTCTCAAATAGTTTGCACAGACAGTTAGTGAGACAAATAGGCCTTTAACTTCAGGCTTGAAGAGAGGAATTACTATTCCTTCTCGTCACTGTGATGAAAACTCACCCTATGTCCAGATTCGGTTGAACACCCCAAGAAGATATAGTAGGCTATCCTTGCTGAGGTGTTTCAACATCTAGTTATAGACATTATCTGGTCCGGGAGCCGTGTCTTTGCAAAGCGTCAAGGCACTGCTGAGTTTCCACTCCGTAAAGGGTACATTAGAGTCTTCTGAAGCTACAGTGGCAAAACTAAGATGATGACGTTGTGCCTCCTGCTTCAGAGCCAGTAAATCAAGATGGTAATTCCTGGAACCAGATGGAAACAAATGTCTACAGTCTTTCCAGGGTGGTCCACCACCTAAGTCTTTAACTTTTGATTACCTGAGGGGGGCGGCAACACCCTGGGTACAAGCGCAGCCTGAGATTATGGGATCCAGCTTCCCTAGGTTCCTGATGGGCAAGATTTGAAGCTGGTGAAGTCAATCTTGTTTAGTAGAAGGTGTCTGCCGCAAACTGGAAGACTTAAAGAAAATGTGCAATGGTAGTTTGCTTCTCGAGACTCGCACTGCACATCAAGCTGATCAGTTGCTCAAGTGCAACCACTTTGGTGAAATCCTGTCAAAGTGAAAGAGCACAAAACCTTGAATTTGGTTCGTGAAGTTATCTTCCACCGTGATCTCATTCTGAACACTGGCGTTGAATGGCACCCACTCTGATCAGAGGCCTCTGTAGCCAAATCAAGCTGCCAAGGTAACACGCACCTGGTCATAGCAGGTATTGCCCAGGGTCTGATGTTGGACGATGCCTAATACGGGCTGACTGAGCCAATGAGCACTAGGACTCCCTTCCTCAAAATCACCCACAGTAGCATGTACACCATAGCATGTACAGAGTGATAAGTATACATTAAGAAAGCAATTAATAATTATTTTTTATTATTATTATTATTATTATTATTATTATTATTATATGTCCTTCTGGCATTCAGCTGTGAAGAAAGAAAAATATAAAAATGTGTACCTAAATATTCTGGAATGGGTTATGGTAGCAAGAGATAATGGCAATGCTGTAAATCATAAAATAATGCTTCTTAAAGCACATGGAATTACAGAAAGTCACGGTAATGCGGGGAAGGATTCTAAAACAAGCAGAGGTTGGTCAGAATGCTTCATGCGCTGAAATGCACTAAGTTTGCAGAAAAGGACATCACTGTGCCAGCAGCTTCTATCAGATTATAACTATAAAGTGATCAAATTTCCCAATTTTGTCACAAGACTCCGGACAGTGCAATGCTGTGCAGCCTTGAACTCCGCAAGGCATTTCGTCATATGACCAGTCAGCTGTGGGGGCTAATACAAAAATGTTTAAATATGCTAATATAACTTTTTGCATAAATATAGATTTAAATACAGTAAAACCTTGAATGCGAGTAACTTGGTCTACGAGTGTTTTGCAACACGAGCAAACGTTTAAAATAAATTGTAACTTGATAAGCGAGTGAGGTTCCGCAATACGAGCGTCACGTGTGCTTCTGTTCGTTTGAAGAATGGATGAACGAGGTCTTTGGTCCTGTAGTGAAGAAATACCTTTAAGAACATAATATGCCACTCAAAGTCTCAAGTCCTCAAGGCTTGGAGGACGACTTACTGGAGGAACTCAAGTTCTTTAAGGGTAAGTTCCTTCTTCCCAACACTACTCCACTACTCCAGTCTATGGATCAGCAAGTCATTTCGAACTTCAAGAAGCTATACACCAAAGCACTATTTCAGCGATGCTTCGAATGGACAGAAGAAACAAGCCTTACACTCTGAGAGTTTGGGAGAAATCATTTTCACATCGTGAACTGCATGATGATCATCGATAAAGCCTGGGATGGAGTCACCAAGAGAACTCTCACTTCCGCTTGGGGAAAGCTGTGGCCTGACTGTGTTTTTGGATGTGACTTTGAGGAGATTGTTGGTGACAATGAGCCGCCGATTGTCGATGAAATTGTGTCTTTAGGGAAGACTATGAGGCTGGAGGTGAACGACGTGGACATTCAAGAGCTGGTGGAAGAACATAGCCAGTAACTGAGCACCAACGAACTGATGGACCTGCATTGCGAACACCAGGAGGAAGTTATGGAGATTTCGTCTAGGGAAGAGGAGAAAGAAAAGTCAATGGAATCTCTCACTTCAACTGAGATTCGGGATAAGTGCAAAATGTGGGAAACGATGCAAAATTTTGTAGATAAACACCACCCGAATAAGGCTGTAGCAATGCGAGCAATGAATCAGTTCAATGACAATGCAATGTCACATTTTTGTGAAATCCTCAAAAAGAGGCAAAAGCAACAGTCATTGGACAGGTTCTTCATTAAAGTTGCACGAAAAGAAAACAATTCCAGTGAGCCAACAGATAGCAGCGATTCCGTTAGTGAAATTCGTGCAAGACAGTAACTCTTCTCATGTCATCTCTCATCTCCCTCACACCAAAAATGATTCTATTGTAAGGAAAAGCGCACTTTAATTTATTTTACGTTATATTTTGTTTTTAAAATGGTATGCGAATAAATATTTTTGTGTTGTGGATGAATCATCCGCGTTTCAATTGTTTCTTATGGGAAAACTTACTTTGGTGTATGAGCGCTTTGGATTACAAGCATGTTGCCGGAACAAATTATGCTCATAATCCAAGGTTCCACTGTATGTTGCATGTTGATTTAAAGTTGCTGGATGTTCCTTTTTCCACTTTTAAACCATGCCAACCTAACCTACATTATGAGAAATTTTCACCCGTTATAGCCTCCCTTATTTTTGAAGTTGAAAATTATGAGGGGGGAAAAAAGGGAAGAGGGGTTATAGTGAAGTAAATACGATATCAAAAGAGTAACATAAGTACACCAGGGTCAACTGTCATGTATATAGTAAAGTGTTAATGACAGGACGATAAAGAGCTGGTAGACAGGTCACAGTGCAGCAGTTCATTCGCAAGTTCTATGCTGGACAGCAAAAAAGTGTGAGCAGCAATATCATCCAGAACCATCTCGCAATGGGGTACAGAAGCTGCTACCCCACTAGGGTATCTCTGCTCATTGCACATGACAAGGCCTAAAGATTAACATGGTTCGCACCCTACTGTCGGCAGCCTTGAAGATGGTTTTCCGTGGTTTCCCATTTTCACACCAGGCAAATGCTGGGGCTGTACCTTAATTAAGGCCACGGCCGCTTCCTTCCCACCCCCAGCCCTTCCCTGTCCCATCGTCGCCATAAGACCTATCTGTGTCGGTGCGACGTAAAGCAACTAGCGAAAGATTAACATAGACATAGGAATAACGGCACTAGACTGTTGCAGCATGATAAAAGGTCACTTGGACAGATAAGTTGAAGTACCAGTTGGAACGTGCCGATGGCAGGGTGCAAATGCATTGCCAAGCACATAAAACTTGCCAGCAGGTACAGTTCAGATCAGTGACGGCGATATTTTCAAATGGGGATTGTTTACACGAGATGAAATGACATTGTCCCTCACGAGAGTACACTACCAGAACAAGTTATGAAATGATCATGTCAACTTATTTACTCATCTTCAGTACCCAGCAAGAGCCCTGTACCTGCAGTGAGGTACTGGCCAATTGCTACCAAATTGTGGCCAATTCGTTCGGTGAATACTCCACAGACAGGAGGATCCTTGCAAGCCCCCCAAGGTTGACTAATCTCAATCCTATTGAGCAAAGCGGGAATGGTGTCAAGAAGGATATGTGAACTCCACTCTTCTCTGACCAACCTTCGTGTGTTATTTTATTTATTTATTTGTGTCTTTAATAAGTGAAGTCAGGGCTCCTGGCCCAATCCTACACTTAACCACATACAATTTTTTGACTTTTACAGCATTAATTTAAAATATCATGGTATTGCATGTTATAAATAAAGCTGATATCATGGTAATCAATTACAGTTAATAAGATAAGATGAGTAAGTCAGATAAAGAATAATAATGATAATACAATTAATTAAGAGATTACTAATAATGCTAACTACTCTTACGGTTTTCAGAGACACCAAGGTGCCGGAATTTAGTCCCGCAGGAGTTTTTTTTACGTGCCAGTAAATCTATAGACACGAGGCTGACATATTTGAGCACCTTCAAATACCACCGGACTGAGCCAGGATCGAACCTGCCAAGTTGGGGTCGGAAGGCCAGCGCCTCAACTGTCTGAGCCTAAGAGATTACTATTGATGAAAAAATTATGGGATAAAATAGGCAAAAAGAAATAAACTGAATATTAATATGTTAAAAACAGTGGGTGCTGTGCTGCAGTCATGGATCAGTACATCTTCCCAATACTTTCTATGTCGTGTGGAGTCCATGCCATACAGCATTACTACCATCATCATGGTGAAAGAAGGTGTTCTAATTCAATTGCTCATCAATGAAATAAAACTTTGCATGCACTGGATACTAGGCATTCAAGTCAATTAATGCTCTCAATATAAAAGCATCATCTGTGGGTAAAGGTCAATATGAACAACTTACTGATTAGTTATCATTTTAGAGTTTCCTTGTTCTGGCAGATCCTTTTGCAGTAAAGAAGGATCAGTCTTCCTCAGCTCCTTACGGTACCTTCGGAGAGCTGCTTTCCGAGTACGCTCTTCCCATTGCTGAACTGAAATTTTAGAAAATTATCCCTTTCAAGAAAAAAATCCAAAGTAATATAATATGTAAGTTAATTCAAAAGTCATAGCAAGTACCTTTTCTCCCTTGAAAATTTGCCAAAAATGGAAACCTATTAATACTTTTGGAATTGAGAGATATGTATTTGCAATTCTGTCACCAGATTGAGCATTAGACACCAGTCACTTGTTAGGTGCCAGCAGTGCATAATGAAAGTTACCACAGTTGAAAGAGCTCTTGCACGTCATTGTAATTGTTTTCCGTGGATGTAAAGAAGGGAGGGACATGCAAAACTTTGTGAAGCATTAGACAATCACACTCTACCTAATCATAGCATGGTAAGATGGATACAGGCCTTCAAACGAGGAAGTTTGGCAACCACTGGTGTTTCTTGCAGTCGATGTATCAGCTCATAAAAATGTATTGTGACTGAACATTGCCTAAGGGAAGGCATGTGACAGATGGAGTTAGTCCAGCATACACGTATTCCTGTATCATCAAAAGTATACTTCCAGCCGCATGAAAAGGAACAAGGAATAGTGTGTTGCCTTCACTTCAATCACAGCTTCCTTGTCAAGTTGACCTAACTTACAAGGCAGCAGTCATGAAATTTTTTATAAGACCAGCTCAAAGGAAAGACAAACATTTCTGATCAACTGAACAGAGGCATAACAAACATGATACATGCCTGCTGCCTGCAGGGAACAAAACTGGGCACCCCCCTCAAAGAAACTGTATAAAACCTAACAATAACACAGATAAATGTAACTACAGCAGATATTTTAATGCATTCTATAGCCATTTAATATATACTAAACCTTTACTATAAAGTACAAAGCTAATTAATTTATTAACAGATTTTTTTAAAAACATAAAATATTTTGTAGGGATTGAAATACAACATAAATATATGTTTCTATCTTTTGTCTTCGATTCTAAATAAACTATAAGATGCAGCATACTTTCTGGGATACAAAGCCATTGATGATTTCAATGCTATCCATGGACGACACATTCGATGCTGAGTTCACAGTCTATTTTATGTCATAAAATTTCATAGGTAGTTCTTTGTATGTTTCTGTTTTAACATAATTGTTCTGCAGAAGAAACAGCAACAGAAATAATTAGGTCTAAAATTTGATATTCTGGTACCAATTTTCACAGTTTCCTTATTAACAACTTGGTGCAGATATTCGTGAGAGCATACCGTTCATATTACAAGAGACAGCTGTCTTTGACTCAACACAATAACAATTATTTGCAAGCAGATGCAGCCATCCAACAATTACTCTCCATGTTCAATGTAAAAACAAACCTTTTTGGCCCATTCTGCAAACATGTCATTTATGTCCCATACAGAGTGACATTTGGGTAAAGTTATTTCTTCATTTATTTACTTTTTCTCGAGAAGTCTCGGGCCCCTTAAGCCCCAGACCTGCCTGCATTGTATGCCACTGCAACTGAATCATTTGAAAACAAAGGTATGAATCAGAGACACTTGCCAATTTCATTCTGAGCTTTGACCGGCCCCATGGCTAAATGGTTAGCATGCTGGCCTTTGGTCTAAGGGGTACCGGGTACGAAACCCGATCAGGTCGGGATTTTTATCTTTCATTGGTTAATTCCTCTGGCTCAGGGACTGAGTGTTTGTGACATCTTCAAGATTAGAATTTATTCATCATAGGAAGAATAAGTTACATGCAGATCGCCTATACAGTGTAAACTCAAAAGACCTGCACCAGGCCTCTCCGGAAGTCACATACCCTTAAAATTTCCAACTTTGATGTATTAACTCGTTCAGGGAAAACTTTGAATAACTGAAAACTCCCAATTATTTCCAATAGTTTCATAATGTAGAAACTTCAAATAACTGAACATGTTGAAGAAAACCTTCAATCAATCAATCAATCAATCAATCAATCAATCAATCAATCAATCAATCAATCAATCAATCAAATCAACGATCTGCATTTAGGGTGGTCGTCCAGATGGCAGATTCTCTATCAATTGTTCACCTCAAAATTGTTTACCTAGCTTTTTCTTAAATATTTTCAACGAACTTGTAAATTTATCGAATATTTCACTTGATAATTTATTCCAATACCTTACTCCTCATCCTATAAATGAATATCTGGCCTAATTTGTCCTCTTGAATTCCTATTTTACCTTCATATTATTATCTTTCCTACCTTTAAAAGCTCCACTCCTTATTCTTCTACTTATGCCATTCCACGCCAACTCACCACTGACAACTCGAAACATACTGCATAATATCAATATAGTTGGTCCATTATTGGACATTATAAATTTTCCAGCTAACTCATTCCTGGTTGCCAGCGTTTGGCCCCAGTGTGCTAAGTTGGGCTCATTAGTTGGTAAATAGCACACCTACCAAAATGCATGGCTAGTGAATACCGTGGAGGCCACTGCGTAGGCTACTTGGAGGAACCGGCAGTGCCAATACACTATGTCTCATTACCAAATGTACTCGTTCGATATTTCAGGTTCCCTATGGGAATCAACATCTATAATATACTACATAGTTGAGCATTTCGCCTCCTTACTCCCATGTCTTCCCTGGCCAAGTTTGCAACATTTTAGTAACACAACTCCTTTCTTGGAAATCACCCAGAACAAATCATGCTGCTTTCCTTTGAATTTTTTTCTAGTTCTTGAATCAAGTAATAAGGGTCCCATGCTCTGGAGTTGTACTCTAATTGCGGTCTTACTAGAGACTTATTCACCCTCACGTTTACATCCTTACTCCAACCCCTAAATACTCTCATAACCATGTGAAGAGATCTGTTAGCTTTCTTAACTTCCGCCTTAATATGATTAATATAATTAACCCAATGAAGATCATTCCTTATATTAAAACCTAGGTACTTACTGCCCTGCGGGATCCCCCTCTTAATCATTACAGGATCAGATAACGCTTCACCTACTCTAATTCTCTGAGTTCTGTTTTCTAGAAATTTAGCCACCCATTCAACCACTCTTTTGTCAGTAATCTCCCATGATATACCCTAGTGGCGCCACGGTTTTTCATTCGGATCGCAAATTCCAATTGTTTCCACTTGTCGGCGCTGAAATCAGTCTCCTCTTTTGCCATGGAGTAAAGTCAGAGTTGATACCAGACTCTATACTCTTCGGCATGAACCCCTTGATTGGCGCTAATTATGATGTAAACATAAACTAATAAAGCTAATAATATGTTCGGGTTTATCCCCCACCCCCACAGAAGCGAACAAACTTGCCAGCTTGCGCAAATTTTGCGATAATATGATATAGATGTTGATTCCCATAGGGAATCTGAAACATTTGTTCCGAATGAGTAAACTTATAATACCAATATAAATGGTCCGTTATGGGCATCAATCTTTGGTAATGAGACAAAGTCTGTCATAGTGCATTGGCACTGCCGGTGGCTACAATTAGCCTACGCAGTGGCCTCCACGGTATGCACTAGCCATGCTTTTGGTAGGTGTGCTAGGTACAAACTGATGAGCCCAACCTAGCACACGAGGGCAAAACACTGGCAACCAGGAATGACTTAGCTGGAAAATTTATAATGTCCAATAACGGACCATTTATATTGGTATAATATTGGTAATTTTGCGATAAGAAATGAATAACAGTAGCCTATGTGTAAGAAGCTATTTTAACGTTTGGCAATTATTATAAACTAGATGGCCTGCAGTAAATATAATCTTAATCTCAAAATATTGTCAACCATGCTAAAAAATATTAAGTCTCGCAGGTTTTATTTTACCTCGCTGTCGCCATCGGGACTTGTGTATCGAGTATTGCTTGTGTCACAGACATTCTATTGTGCATGCATTTCTTAATTTTAAAATAAATTAGAAGGAATAGATCTTTGGTTTGGGAACATTTTGAAAAACTTCCGAATTTTCAGCTAAAGGTTTAATGTGTAAAAATGAATTGAAGTGCAAAAATAACACTTCCAATTTAAGAGATCATTTGAAACGGAAGCATTTTACAGTGTTTCCAGAAAGTGCCAATACTAGAGTGACACAAGATAATGATGATCCTTCTGACAATCAACAGCCATCGACATCTGTATCCATTCTTCCAGCTGCATCCAGTTCCATGTCTCTAACCATAACGTCTCCCTCTGCATCAACTTCTCCATCTGTAGTCTTAATTTCAAACGCAGTTCACCCTAGGAAACAGCTACAAATTTGGTCAGCTACCTCAAGAAAAAAAAAGGAAACTTTATACTCTAGTAGCTGAAATGGTGGCAGAAGACCTACAGCCTCTATCGCTCGTTGAGAATAGAGGATTTACAAACCTCTTAAAGGGGTTAGAACCAAGGTATACACTGCCTAGCCGTCGCCTACTCACTGACACTATATTATCAGGTCTTTACCAGACAACGAAGGCAGCACTACAAAGGAACCTACATTCAACCACACAGTGCTGAGTTGGTGTACATATGTCTAAGATATATGGTCTAATTCTAACACAACCTCATTTATTACGGTAACTGCACACGTTTTGAACAGTGAATTTGTCCTAAAATCCAATGTCCTTAATACCCTTGAGTTGCATTCAATCCATACTGCAGCTTACCTGTCAGATGTCCTAAGAAGAATGGGACATCAAGGAAAGTTTGTGGCTGTTATAACTGACGGTGGAATCAACATAAAAGCTTCTGTGCAGACCCTTTCTACCAGTCACCTACCTTGCTTGGCCCACATGCTGAACTTAGTTGTGCAGAGTGGGTTAAGTAATACCAAGAATATTGATGAAATACTCCTTATCTGCAGAACTCAGGAAACATACTTAAGTCCAGCGTTGTTGCAGCTGTCAAGTTGCGCAGTATCCAGGCACAGCAAAATAATGTTCAATATAAATTGAAGAAGGATGTGGTGACGCGGTGGAATTCCACTTACTACATGCTGGAGACGTTACTACAAGTAAAAGAAGCTCTGTCAGCAGCCTTGACATCACTATCGAACAGTCCGTCACCATTTACTGCCGATCAGTGGACAACTATCGAAGACTGTGCAGCAGTGTTGAAACCACTAGAGCTTCTGACAACTGAATTATCTGCCGAGTTGTATCCAACAATCTCCATGGCAATTCCTCTCATTAGAGGAGTTGAGTTCAGATCACACTCCGGAACAAGGTTTTAAAGACTGTGCTTGGAATCAATCCAAGAGATAACCTTATCCAAGAAATAAACAAAAGATTCCTCTCTAAAGAACCAGAGAAACAAGGAAATGCCATTTGCTCCTTGTTTCAATGACTGTGAAATAATGACATTCACCTCCCCGCAGTAAAAAGGGGGCAACAACTGCATATAAAAATAATATTTTATATGCAGGCGGCTAACAAATGAAGGGACCGATCATCTCCCGGTATAAGGAGATCCCCTATACCAAGTGCCAACAGTCTCTTTGAGAGTGGATGAACAGGTATGGGTAAGGGCACTCTATTGTCCTGGAGACAAGAAATTGTTCCCAAAGGCGGAGGAACCAGTTTGGTCAATGGCATTTGGATGCAGAAGGCAACAGGAAAACACTGCATTAAAGATCCTGAGAGATATTCCAATAATTTCACATGGCATAGCTGCAATGTCAAGATCAGAGCTGGCCGTGTGGATTGTCAACCTCCGTTCGGAGACGACGTCTTAAAGAAGAAGACAAAAGATTTGGACAGGTGGAGAAAATAGACATTCCTGCATGAGTCACAATTCTGGACCCACGGTTTAAAAATGCAAGCTTTGGGAGAGCTGAAAATGCAGAAAATGCTCAAAAACTATTTAATGTTGACTGCAGAACTGTACCAAAAGCAGACTGCTGAAAAGGAAGTTCCTCTCCCTTCTACCAGTACCAGATCACCTACA
Source organism: Anabrus simplex (assembly GCF_040414725.1). Lineage (NCBI taxonomy): Eukaryota > Metazoa > Arthropoda > Insecta > Orthoptera > Tettigoniidae > Anabrus > Anabrus simplex. Next base: position 326,483,689 of record NC_090267.1, on the reverse strand, counting down.
TCCACTAGTAACAATATTTGGTGGTTTTTAGAGGAGAAGGTGGCTCATTACAAGTGTGTAGAAAACCCTACAAGTAATGCAAATATTGTTTTAAGGCAATATCTTGACCAGCCTTTCATAAAATTGAGAGAGAACCCAGCCGACTTTTGGATGAAGCATAAATCTAGTATGGAGCTGTTGTACAGTCTTTCTAAAAAAAAAATATTTTGTGTTCCTGCAACATCAGATCCTGCGGAGAGAATATTTTTTAAAGCAGGACTAATCATGAGTGAAAGAAGGAACCAACTCAAACCAAAAAATGTTGATATTTTCTTGAACACAAATATTAACAGAGTGTAAAATTGTACTACACCAGGCCTATGAACCACAATACCATTTATCAAATTTGTTTAATGTTCGGTATGAAAAAATGTGCTAATAGCCTATTGTTTTCCAATTGTTTGTGACACAGTGCTGAGTTGGTGTACATATGTCTAAGTATTAATATAGGCCTACACATTTCTTGTATTTTTTGTTTGTTTGTAGTGTAGCAATTCGCTTATCCTGATTACCAAATTACTTAAAACTGACCAATAAACTTAGCCTAACTTAACCTGATATTAACAGGATGTAAAATAGTACCTCAGCAGGCCTATGTTACCACAAAGCCATTTAAAAAAATTGTTTAACGTATGAAAAATGTGCTAGTATAGTTTTCCAATTGTTTGTACATTTCTAATGTAAATATATTGTAATAAGGAATGATTTCAGCTGGTTATATCCTGTATTGAATAGGTTTACATTGCTGTACTTTTGAAATATTACTCCATTTTATTGTTGTGCATAAGTAACAAGCAACTGGAACACTTAGGTCCTCAGGACCCACTAATGTTGTGAGACGCACAGTAGGCAATAGTATGATAAACAGGGTTAAAAGTCAGGTTGTGAGTTTCACTAATTTGTGATATCTGACTTAGCTAATTTATAAGTGTTAGAACCTTTGTTTCTTTTGCTGGTGTAATAGTTACCATACGTTTTCTCTTTCAGGTAGTTAATAAATTTATTTACTCAAAGTTAGTTTTGGCAGATTGAAGAGTCTAACAGTTTATGAAGTTTCACTAATAGTGAAAGTCCTCTCAGTTTTCATTGCTGCATTGATGGGGTGAAATTTGATTATGGGGATCACTGTAAGTACCTAGGTGTTAATATAAGGAAATACCTCCATTGGAGTATTCACATAAACAGGATTGTAAATAAAGAGTACAGATCTATGCACATGGTTATGAGGGTGTTTAGGGATTGTAGTAACAATGTAAAGGAGAGGACATATAAGTCTCTGGTAAGACCCCAATCAGAGTATGATTTCAGGGTATGGGACCCTCACCAGGATTACTTGATTCGGGAACTGAAAAATATCCAAAGAAAAGAAGCTTGATTTGTTCTGGGTGATTCCCGACAAACGAGCAGTATTACAAATATGTTGCGAAGTTTGAACTGGGAAGACTTGGGAGAAAGGAGACGAGCTGCTCGACTAAGTGGTATGTAAAATAATACAAATATTGATTTGCTTTCCACCTATTCAATACAATAAAATGTTTTTATTGTTAGAATTTTATCCTTGACATAATACTACAGTTGGGACATGTTTTGCTCTTTTACCAGGCATCCTCAGCTATTATAATATCTCAAGGGTAAGTTATGATTTTGGATGTATTTACAATTAATCGTACTTAATTATAGTCTTAACACTAATTAGGTAAAACATTTTGTTGAACTGCAGTTATGATATACAATGTACAAAATGGCAGTTAGTTGTGATTAAAATAACAGTGCCAAGGTTAGCGTAAATGACTTGATTCATTAACACTGATATCTAAGACTCAATGATAACATGACATAATGAGATTCTGGCTAAAAGGTTTCACACATTCTTCTTTCGTTCTAGTAGTGAGTGAACAACTGAGTGTATTGTGACGTAGTACAGAGTCTTGTTTAAAAATTACAGAATCATCTCAAACTTAAAACTTCTGAAGTTTTTTGTCTTTATATACATATTAATTTAACTGACATTGCACGTTAATCCTCATGGGGCTTTGATACGTTACAGTCATTAATTAATATTGACCGTCGAATATGTCTTGTTGGTCGTTTTTCAACCAGAAACTTAAAATGACCAGTTGACATTGTAGAGTTAGAAGCTGTTAACTCATTCGCATCCTATTTAAATACCGTAGCAGTTCACTGAGAAATCCCATTCAAATCCTGCACTATGGCACACACTGTGAGGATGTGGACCATAGTAAAGTTGGCACCACAAAAACACACCTCTTTAGGAGTTAAAAGCATGTAGATCTTCAATGACATATCTACAGCCTAATATATAAGTAATAATAATAATAACGTAAATGTTTCCACCTTTTCAATACAATATATTCACAAAATTACAAAATTATACGGTACTAGTTTCGACCCATCTAGGGGTCATCATCAGCCGTATTGGAGCAAAGATCATTTGTGGCGAAATCCTAAGACAATATTATTTTAAAGAATAACAAGTGAAATGAGATGTTATGATAATGTTATGTTATGTTATCATAACATCTCATTTCACTTGTTATTCTTTAAAATAATATTGTCTTAGGATTTCGCCACAAATGATCTTTGCTCCAATACGGCTGATGATGACCCCTAGATGGGTCGAAACTAGTACCGTATAATTTTGTAATTTTGTGAATATATTGTATTGAAAAGGTGGAAACATTTACGTTATTATTATTATTACTTATATATTATTCTCAGTTCAATACGGACCAAAAACATGAAATTCATAACCATCAATATCTACAGCCTCTCGGGAGGTCACGTGGTCTCGCCGTAGACTTGCCCACCGTCATCATTTGTATCAGCACTACTACATGCATCACTCGAACTCGATCTAAGACCTTCAGGGTCTATTTTGTTGTCACAAACAGCACTGTCTTCATAATCACTCTCTAAAACACTATCTATTAGCTTTCGTATTCCATCTTCAACACCAACACATCTGCTTGACGCCATGATTGCAATTGATGTGAGCGAAATAATATGAACAAAGATTATTTTATCTCATGTTCCAGAAGTGCGAGATAACCTGGAGTGTGGGAAATAACCAAAGCCACACGTCAAAACTTCAGCTCAGAATGCATACAAGTGGCATCTGTGAGTTGTTAACTGAACTACATGTATTGATATACAGCAATGCATCGGTGTGAGCTGAGCTCGTCACTGAATTCATATGCCACAAATAACTTCTGTGAGCTAGGGTCGTCAAATGATGCGATTGGGTTAAGGGCTACAGTCGAAAGGGACATTCGGCTACATAAATCTTAGGCGGTGATAAGATTGATTCTGCTAAGTCCATTTGTACTGGTGTATCTGTAACAAAAGATAAATTACGTGAAAATGTTGTGTGTTGATTTGTTTTTAATGTCATGTTGAATGGTCATCACTTATCCCTTTGACTATTGCTGAGAATGTTTAGCGGTGTTTACTGCAGCACGGTGACCTTGTTACCCTAACCTTGGTACTGTTAATTTAATTACAACTAATTGCCAGTTCATACAGTGTATATCATAACTGCAGTTCAACAAAATGTTAGTGTTAAAAGTATAATTAAGTACAATTAATTGTAAATACATCAAAATCATAACTTAACCTTGAGACATTATAATGGCTGAGGATGCTCGGTAGATGAGCGAAATATGTTCCAACTGTAGTATTATGTCAAGGATAAAATCCTAACAATAAAAACTTGTTATTGTATTGAATAGGTGGAAAGCAAATCAATATTTGTATTATTTTATAACGAATTACAATACGGACCTAAAATGAGAGGTTTTACATGTAAGTGGTATGTTCCGAGCTGTTGGTGGAGAGTTGGCGTGGAATGACATTAGTAGACTAATAAGTTTAGGTGGTGTTTTTAAAAGTAGGAAAGTTCACAAAGTTAGAATTCAAGATGACTAATTGGGGCAAATATTAGTTTATAGGAAGAGGAGTTAGGGATTGGAATAATCTACCAAGGGAGATGTTCAATAAATTTCCAAATTCTTTGCAATTATTTAAGAAAAAACTAGGTAAACAACAGATAGTGAATCTGCCAGCTGAATGACTGCCCTCAATGCAAATCAGTGGTGACTGATTGATTGTGACTGTGTTGAGTGGGTTTTAATATAGGCCTACATATTTGTTTTGTTTCTGTTTATGGGATGGCGTTTATTCACTTATCCTGATTACTGAATTAGGCCCTACTTAAAACTAACCAATGAACTTAGCCCAACTTAACCTGATTACTGTAATTCATTATTTTAAATTGTGACTCAGTTCTTTTAAATGAATAGCTATCACACTGAAAGGTGTATCATGTCTCCAATGAGCTTGTATTTTTTTACACATTACCAATTGATTATTTTGGATGCAGGTTATAACAGATTTCAAAGTGAAAGATTATTAGTGTGCAATAGTTTAGGTATTATTTTTATGTATCATCTAGACAACTATATTTGTATTACATTACTTGTTTATTTCTAATATACATGTGTTGAAATAAGGAATAATTTCTCCTAGTTATAGAGCCTCCGTGGCTCAGGTAGCAGCACGCCGGCCTATCACCGCTGGGTTCCGTGGTTCAAATCCCAGTCACTCCATGTGAGATTTGTGCTGGACAAAGCAGAGGCGGGACAGGTTTTTCTACGGGTACTCCGGTTTTCCCTGTCATATTTCATTCCAGCAACACTCTCCGATATCATTTAATTTGTCATTCATTACTCATTGCCTCAGAGGAGTGCGACAGGCTTCGGCAGCCGACACAATTCCTACCCTCGCCGCTAGATGGGGGCTTCATTAATTCTATTCCTGACCTGGTTGAATGACTGGAAACAGGCCGTGAATTTTCTTTTCTGCTAGTTATATCCTATATAGAATAGGTTTAAACTGCTGTACTTTTGAAATATTACTCCATTTTATTATTGTGCACAATTAACATGCAACTGGAACACTTGGTTCCTCAGGACCTACTGAAGAAATTATTTGGTATTTACTCTGCAGCAGCTGACCACTCTATCATCTAGTTCCTACTACTCTCTTACGAACTATGACTCAGTGGTAGGTTAGATGCAACTATTGACAGTTCGCTATAATTCTTTGTTTGGCTGCAATTATGTATACTTAAACCCCGATATATGAATTCTCCACTGCATGAACTCTTGCAGAAATTAATGTCTAACTTTAAAATTATAACTGTTATAAGGAAAGATTAAATCATGTCTCGGTAATAGGGAGATAATTTGCCTAAAGAACACGATATAAATATGCAGATATTTATTTTTGAATAATTATTTAAAAGGGCTTTTCATATTTTCTTTCTTTCGCTATGCTGTTAACCTCTTATGACTGAAATTCATCATAAGATAAGGCTGTAGACTGTTCTGTACAGAATGGTATAGTTTAAATGTGAAATTATCAATACAGAAGATTGGAAGTTTCATATGTGTGACAAGGAATGTGTGTTCCAGTTATGGATTAAAATGAATGTCATCGATAAAATAAATTGCTTGAAAATAGTAGGCATCTTATTCCCATCAATAAATTGCTAGTTAAGTTGGCTCATTTGTTATAAATGAATAGATGTCTGAATCAAATTTGTACTATGATCAATGAAATTTTATTACTGTGCACTTTATGAATAATCAAGTTATAATTTGTTAAATACTTTCTGTGTACCTCTAATGATTGAACATTAACCTCAACTGAATGGAATGATGTTTAAATTAATATATGCAGTATTATTTGGTCCTAGGAAAATTTATTTTCATTTAGTTTAGTTTATTATATTCATATTACTTCAATATGGGATGTCATTACAACAAGGTGTAATCCTAACCTTCCTCTGAAATTACCTATTTTTTATTTTATAAACAGACAATCTTACATTCACTAGTTAGGGGTTAGGACACAAACATACCTTTTATTTAAAATAAAACATAATGACCACAATTTCTTTAATCGGGACTCTTTCTCCTTTTGTACAGACCAACGTATTTCAGTTTCCAATCACTTCACTCGAATATTGTGTAACATTTGTATCTCTATATTTCTGCTTATATCACGACCAACAAAACAAACATGCCATACAAATGGGTAGTATAATACAACAATCCACATTTCAACATTCAATCTTTGTAGTTACTAGTAAATGACTTCTTACTACAGCAGTTACTAGCAGTCGAGCATAGCAGTACAAAACATGTTAATGTTACTATTACTAGTTACTACTTTCTAACCAATTGCAAACCAAATGAAAACTATTGAATGTTTTCATTCACGCTTCACAATCGGTAGTCTACTGATAGTTTAAAACATTCGATACTCTCATCACTAATCTACCCTATCAAAAGCCTTGGATAGGTCATTAGCGATACAGTCCATTTGACCTCCTGAATCTAAAATATCTGCTATATCTCGCTGGAATCCTACAAGTTGAGCTTCAGTGGAATAACCTTTCCTAAACCCGAACTGCCTTCTATCAAACCAGTTTGTATTTTTTCAAACGTGTCTAATATAATCAGAAAGAATGCTTTCCCAGAGCTTACAAACTGTACATGTCAAGCTGACTGGCCTGTAATTTTCCGCTTTATGTTTGTCACCCTTTCCCTTGTACACTGGGGTTACTACTGCAACTCTCCATTCATTTGGTATAGCTCCTATATGCAAACAGCAATCAAATACGTATTTCAGAGATGGCACTATATCCCAACCCATAGCCTTCAATATATCCCCAGAAATCTTATCAACTCCAGCTGCCTTACCAGCTTTCAACTTTTGTATCTTAGTGTAACTTCATATAATTTCATGTAACCACTCACATTTTCCAACTGACATAAAGCCAGAGGAATTCTTACCTTAGCTGGTAAATGACAAAATATTTTAAAATACCAGTATAAAGCAAGCACCAATATGGGAAACTCCAAACATATGAGTGGAGGTTCAGAAACAAAGACATCATTTCACATAGGTTCTTGATATGGAACACTATCCCTCATCATGTCACAGCAAGCTGGCATGCAGTTTTCTATAACAGGTCATCTAGTGATGCTTAGTCATGGGACAATGAAAATACCAGTTTTACATGGAACGCAAGGCAACAGGGTGCAATCGGAAACTCAGGCTTATGAGTGGGAAGCCAGCAGCTAAGCCATAGAATATATCTTAAGTTTAAAATTACTGGTCAATAAGTTAATGGTTATGCGAAGACTTGGACTAAAATTATAAAAAATTACAAGGCCTAGTCAGAGTTGGTTAGATTGGGACCTATATGCTGTGATAGTCATTCGTAACCCATGTCTTCATTTCCACACAGTATGGCACAGCAGGAGAATCACTTACTGACAGAGTGCCCAGGAGAGTCACTTACCGACAGAGCGCCCAGGAGAGTCACTTATCGACAGAGTGCCCACACTCAAGACTTGTAATGGAACACTAAGTAGTATATTCCCCTGTGGATGTCTTAGGGCTTCATCTACTTCTTCCAGTAAGGATATGACAGCCTGTATTGAGCTTCTTTCGTGTGTGAAGCCAAAACTGGCATTCAGGTATGGTTGTTATTTTCTCCAGCTTAGATGCTAATATTTTTGATATAAAAACATATTGGGATACAGAAGAACCTGGACGAAACAGTATCTAGCCAAACAAGGTATAACGTGGAAGTTCACTGACCCATATACGGCTTGATGGGGAGGATGGTGGGAAAGACTGATCAACTCCACCAAACGATGTCTACAGAAGGCACATGGATATTCTACTATTGATATTGAAGGACTATGCACTATATTGATCAATATAGAAGCCACATTTGTCTCCAGTGCAACTTCCCTGTATGATGTGGGGTCACTCATATCCCCCTTTCATTTATATAAGATCTTACTTGTCAATATCCTCCAGCTATCTAGTCTTATATCTGACCTCAGCCATTTATTGAATAGCTTCATCCATATTAACAACGGTGTTTCTTCTAATTGTTTCAGGTGTTCTGGATAGATCTGGTCTAAATCTGATGCCTTTTTGTTTTAGCTTGCTTAATCAACTGTGAGATTTTTTTGTGGGTGTTATTTGAGCATTCTCTTCCACTGGTCCCTTTGGATGATTCATTTCATACGCTTCGACAGGTTCCTCGTGCTCTATTCTAAAAGCGCATTTCTTGTTGTCCTGGTGTTTCTCCCATCTATCCATTGGGATTTCCTTCAGTCTTGGAATTCTTTTCTTTCCGAGTGCCAAGAATGGTTCAGTTCTTGCAGACTCCGTTAGTTTTCATATCTCCTCTTCTATATGGTGTGATTTCTTCAATTCCAGAAGTTTTTGTACTCTCTTCTGTGTTTGGCATATTCTCATAAATCCCTGTCTGTGCCCAGGGTCCTTGCTTTGTGTAATGGCAACAGCGTTCTTTTATTTTAAGGTTAGCACTATTTATCAAACCATGGGTGGGATTTTCTCTCTCTGACCGTAATGACTGCTTTCCTTAACCAATCTGTAACTTCTAGCAGCTTCATGTATTTGTTCTTAGCGTGTAAGTTGATCAATGTCTGTAACTGTTTTATTTGTCTGGAGTTTTGCTGGGTCCAGCCTTCTAGAAGTTTCTCTTCCTCTGCCTGAGTATTTTGAGCTGAATGTTGGTTGGGTTATCACAATATCAGTTGCCATCCGGTTTTCTGATTGGTGCTGCACCAGAATTCTTCTGAGTTATGATCTCATTTCCTTTATAATAAACTAGATCATTTGTACAAGAACTGTCATAATTAAAGTACGTCTTATGCTAACTCTCGAACATTTCCAGTATCAACTTTGTCTTCCTACTTGGTTGATCAGTTTGACAGTTTATATCTCTGGCTATAACAACATTTGCATCCAAGCTAATTTTCTCAATGGCCTTATATAGCTTTTCTATTATGTCATCTACTGTGGGTATTTGGTTTGACGTACCAAGAGATTTGAGTCGCCAGAGATCTCTGCACTATAACCATGTTTCCCTCTTTAGACGTGGGTTGAATAAAATACAGTAGGAGTCCCACTTTTCAATACCATTCTACACTCATAAGCAAATACAATTAGATATTTATTAACAGAAAATATCTTGTCCCTATGAGGGACATCCTCAGCTGTACAAAGATTGAGTACAAGTACCAAACGAAACCCCATGGCACAACAGCCCTTGAAGGGCCTTGGGCTACCAAGTGACTGCTGCTCAGCCCGAAAGCCTGCAGATTACGAGGTGTCATGTGGTCAGCACGACAAATCCTTCCAGCCGTTATTCTTGGCTTTCTAGACTGGGGCCTCTATCTCACTATTAGATAGCTCCTCAATTCTAATCACGTAGGCTGAGTGGACCTCGAACCAGCCCTCAGGTCCAGATAAAAATGCATGACCTGGCCGGGAATCGAAATTAGGGCCTGCGGGTAAAAGGCAGGCACGCTACCCCTACACCATGGGGCCGGTTGAGTACAAGTCCAAGAAGACCAAAAAAGTTGAAGATGTACAATAAAAATAGTTAGCTAAAAAGGATATACGACATGCACTTATTGAAGGACCGCTATAGTTCAAAATGCGTCCGATGTAAGATAGGGATTACAATGTGTTGGATTGTACAGTCCAAAAAGAAGAACATAACACTTGATGTTCAAAAAAGGATGTGCAGCAAAGAGTAAAATTAGTATGCACATTAGAATAGAAAGAATGTCATTAAATTTTGCTTCCTCAAATTTAAGTGAAATGTGGTTAAGATTTCACAGACCGGGCGAGCTGGCCGTGCAGTTAGGAGTGCGCGGCTATGAGCTTGCATTCGGGAGATAGTGGGTTCGAGCCCCACTCTTGGCAGCTCTGAAGATGGTTTTTCCGTGGTTTCCCATTTTCACACCAGGCAAATGCTGGGGCTGTAACTAATTAAGGCCACCAGCTGCTTCCTTCCCATTCCTAGATCTTTCCTATCCCATCATCGCCATAAGACCTATCTGTGTGGGTGTGACATAAAGTTTTTAAAAATGTTACAAGAATTAAATGTTTCTTTTAAAGGATGCTTAATCACTTTAAGCTTTCTGAAACCAAGGGAACTCCTCTCTAATTTGAGACTGATGATTCTCATAAAACATTGGCACAAACGGAGCATCTCTACGAAGAACATGAAGGTTAAGAGAAGTTGTAATCTTTACGAAAGAGGAATTCTCTTGTAGGTCCCACTGTATGGGTGGGTGTGTTGGCTGGGCTGTGCCCTCGAGTTTACCTACCATGCTTATTACAAAGCATGAAAAACCTCTTTCAGGACTGCCTGCTGTGGGTTTTGCATGTGTGTGGATGCCATAAAATTGCTGGAGATCGATCGCTCTAGTAAAAAAGTTTCTGTAGCTACCTGTTTAGGTGTTTCATGTATCACCTCTTGAAGTATATAACATAAGAGCATTTCTGAGACCTTCAGTGCTCCACAGTGTCATCTTGATTTCATTCCAATGAGATTTATTCATTCCCTCTTTTTGCAAGCGAAAGTGAAATCTTACTACTACTCACTTGAGCCAAACGTTTGCACCTGATATCGTGTTTAGTTACTGGAAAGATAATAATAATAATAATAAAAATAATAATAATAATAATAATAATAATAATAATAATATTTGTTTTTCTTAGGTCCCAATTAACTACCTTTACGGTTTTCAGAGATGCTACTATTGGAAAGGGATCCCTAACTTGAAGGCCTTTTACTGTCCTCACATGCTATTGTAATCTATTTGTCCTTGTATTCTATTCTAGACAAGAAAGTTCTTTCACATTTTCTGTCATGACATTTGTTTTGACTTTTTCTAGGTACAGCCAAGCTATCCTGTCTGCTGATTGAAAACCATTCTCTTCATTTCTGATGCAGTCCCCCCTCCCCACATTATTACTGTAGACTTTGGACCCTGTTGACACATGAGTATGGACAACTTGTCACCATGCAGTTGTGTTTCCCCTCCACCTTCTCTGCAGTTAGGTTTTCTTTTATCACTTCTTTTGGCTCCTTGTCTATAAAGGAGTCCTTATGTCTCTTGGTTATTACTCTCTGTTGTACATTCGTTGACGTAATTCTGGTTAGGCTATCTGAATGTTCATTGGTGTAATTCTGGTTAGGCTATCCTCTATCAATGTTGTTAGCCTATTTGTGAGGAAATCCAGTATATGATCTACTTTTCCTTTTATTTTTGTTATATATGATATTATCATTTTCAGGTTTCTTATCCTCTGAGTTCTTACCTGCATTGATTGTGACTTTACAATCACCGTAGAGCCAACATAGTTTTCTATTTTTCCACTTAAGAATATCAAATTCTCCTTGTGTTAAACCTGTGCACTCTTTGTGGCATTTTCTTTTCCCTATTCAGTCACATCAGAGGTAAATTTCTCCCCCCCACCCCAATGCTTTTGCATACTTGCCAACTTTACAAAACCAAAAATTAGGAGGTATTGATATGAAAATCAGGAAAAATCAGCAGATACAATTGGTCAAAACTGCTTATTCTACATGTCTTACACAATACAGGAGTACTATGGTATATATTATAACATTTATTGTCTCAAAACCCAGCTGTTGCTATAAGAGGCTACGAGGCTAAAAATTACACATCTCTATTCCCTCACAGGAAATATGTGAGTGAGATGATCGGTCTCTGATAAGCCTTCCGAAAACAGTATGAACTCATGCTCCACATGTGTGAATCAGTCATGCACTTAGATGCCATTGCTTAGCAAATGCATAGATTAATACATTGCATCATGCACTCACGCGATTATGCAAAGCGCAATGCTATTTTTATCAAGTAATAAAATAAAATTTGCCAGAATTGTCTCCAAATGGCTTCTAAAATCTCTAGAAAAGTCACTAGACGTTATCTTTGAAATTCTGTCAATAAATTACTAAAATAGGCTCGAAATCTAGCGACTAGTCTCTAGAATCGGCTAGACTGATGTGAAGGAACACAAACATAGCACGCGAGAACGAGAGATTTACAATCGATATACAACTTTCAATAAACATCGCATATTCACGCGCATTTCTTGTATTAATAAACGTCGATATTTCACTTGAAAGCTGCCAATGAGTGAAGGACTCCTGGCCACAGGGGTACAGAGTTGAAATGGCAGGATTTGAAAACAAACGTTTGAAATTCACCTAAAAATAAGCCAAAATCGGCAGAAATAATAAAATAATCGGGAGGCGGGAAAAACTGTCGAAAATAAGAAGTCTCCTGCCTAAACTGGGAAAGTTGGCAGGTATGCTTTTGTTGCAAGTGCAGCACGTGTCGGTAACTTCACGGAACTCTGACTGCGGTGTTGGGATGTCTGTTGTTATGTGATCTTTGTCTGTGTGATTGCTCTCCTCCCAGTTTTGGCATTGTTGGGATCTTGCGGCATCTACTGGAAGGCATATGTGTCAGTATGTCGAAGGGAATTCTGTTCCTTTCAACAACAGTGGTTGCTCTCAGTCACGTATTCCTTGCCAATTGACACTAAGATATGATGGCTATCCTTTAATGATTTACCAAGAACCTAAGTTACAATGTTTCAGATCCACAAGTAAACCACCAATATATAATAAGATAATACTTTCTCCGTTTGAAACCACTATTATTATTTTCACTGAAAACTTGATACATCACCTTAATACACTAAAGACTGTTAATCTCAAATTAACATTAGACTATGTGTCTTAAAACTCTTTGTCACTCCAAGCATTCAACAAGCTTTTAATCCATTTAAATCTTTTCAAGTTCTGTCAACGACTTGGTTTTACAGTGTAATACGAGAAAACATACCCGTCACATATTCTTATCCAATTGATTGACATCAGATTACCTCAACGAGGCCAAGGTTTACAAGTTCAAAGAATACCGTTTTTTTTTTTGCTATCATAAATGAGTTGTTTTTCACCTTTTATTTGCCATTACAATATAGGTCCTTTAATTTCTGTTGTGTAAGCTGAGACATCAGAGAAAACATACTTTGGCATAACACATCCACTAGTCGGGTCATTAGAAAACACCTTGGCAGTCGGCTTTGTGCAAGTTGATGACAGCATTAACACATCAGAAACTTTCCAACAAACTCATGTGGTCCTACAGGGTGATCCTTTGAGCCCTTTGTTGTTCTATACACTCACAACAGGCATCACAGACATAGCCTACTAAAATACAGAGTGGCCCACTTAAAACTTTCACCGCAAATATATCTGGAACAACAAGAGATATTGAAATATGACTTTCATGGGTATGAAGGCAGGGAAGGGGCTGATTAAAGTAAATATTATGAGCTAGTCAAAACATAAGAAAATATGATATTTCAACATAAACTTAAGTTTTTTAATGGACACCCTGTATTATTTCTTGCGCAATAATTAACACGACAAATCACATAAGGATGGCGCTTGTTTCATCGCAATAGGTCAATTACATCCCGAGGAATTGCAACGTGAAGTTGACAGTTGAGGTAAACTAAACGCGCAGCAGTTGCACATCCCAAGATTCAAGCGCAAACCTCGCGTTCCTCTTAATTGCGATATGACTGACTTACTACGATGTGACAAGCGCTGTACTTAATGTTATTTGCACTGTTAACAAGAGGGCTGAAATTAAGGATAGGGTTTCCTGCCACAGCAAAGGGATATGTAAATAACGGTTTCTCTCTTGTGTGTTTTATTTACCTACACAGTACAGTACAGTACTCTGTATGTACATAATTCGTACAGCAAAGTTACTGTAATGAAATTGAACGTCACCGGTCAGTGTAAGCCGACCCATTACATTACCCAATACAACCCTCGCCTCTGAAGGTCTGTAATGGAACGGAACGATATGACATCGCCGCTCTGTGTGTGTGTGTGTGTGTGTGTGTGTGTGTGCGTGTGTGAAGGTTGACTTGTTGGAGGTACGTTTGGGTAAATGATACTGGTGTACTGTACACAGTAATTGGTATCAATGTTTTAAACGTGGCATTAATTTACCTGTCCATCCTTTCTAGGCATTTGACATGGTTATTACAAATGAAGAAATGGTTGACGTGTTACTACTTTATGGAGAATGTCGCCAAAATGGCACACGAGCAGCACAACTATATGCACAGCATTACCCTAATAGACATCACCCAACCCATCCTACCTTCACTAATATTGTTAGAAAACTTTGCGCGACTGGAAGCTTGTCATACACATTCTTATGATTTTGTTAATTACCACCTATTCAATACAATAAAAACGTAGAATAAACTTACACATTTATTAAGATGTTGATATGGTATATGTTTCGCTCCTTTTTCGTGAGCATCATTAGCCAATTATTATTTACTTAAGGTTATATAAGATCATGAAACAATTCTTTTGGATTAAGATTATGCCTATAAACCTGATTGACAAATCTTATAATATTTTACAAGTCATATAACAATAAAATTATGTCTTTAAGTTAAAACATATTTGTCTAAAATCTAAGTCTAACATTTTATTGACGAAACTCATCTGGTGAACATCCTTTAAAATTGTCAATATAAAATTAATGCCAATACATTTGTATAAATGTTACTCCAGCAACAACGAGAACAAGTCAAATGTCCATAACATAGACAATTATCAACTGCAGAAAATTGTCAATATAGTTAACGAAGTTTTAACGACAATCATACAAGTTAAGCAACACTGAATCAATACAATTAGCCAGATCTCAAAAGTTTTTTATTTTTTAAAATAATTTTAAAGGATGTTCACCAGATGAGTTTCGTCAATAAAATGTTAGACTTAGATAGATTTTAGACAAATATGTTTTAACTTAAAGACATAATTTTATTGTTATATGACTTCTAATATATAAGATTTGTCAATCAGGTTTATAGGCATATAATCCAAAAGAATTGTTTCATGATCTTATATAACCTTAAGTAAATAATAATTGGCTGATGATGCTCACGAAAAAGGAGCGAAACATGTACCATATCAACATCTTAATAAATATGTAAGTTTATACTACGTTTTTAATGTATTGAATAGGGGGTAATTAACAAAATTATAAGAATTTGTATCACAAGTAGATCTTCAATACGGACAAAGAAAATGAAATTTATAACCTCCAAGGAAGCTTGTCTCCATGAATGCGGGTCCCAAGCAAGAGAGTAATACATGAAGCAGCAGAAGTAGCTGTTTCAGCAGCCACTGTAATAAACCCTCATGAAAGTACAGGCAGCTCTTGAGATGTAACTTACCTGTACTAATGAAAGACCTACCCCTGAATTTGCGTCAAATAATGTGGTATCAGCATGATGGAGCACGCCATAGTGGCAAGAAATGTACTAAACCAACAATTACCAAATCAATGGATAGGATGAGGCATTCCTGTTCAGAGACTTCCAGTGCGATCGCTGGACCTAACCCCATTGGATTTTTGTCTTTGGGGACATGTGACAAATGTGGTGTATCAGCAGGTTCCAACAACAATGGACAACATGAAAGAACGTATTACCGCTGCATGTGCATCAATAACACTAGCAACAATGACAGCAGTGAGTCAATCAGTATTGGAGTGTGCACAGCGCTGTTGCCATATAAATGGCGATCTCTTCGAACATGCTTTGTAGAGTTTCTGCTGTGAGAAATCTGGTTGCATCCCGGCATAGATGTTTGTGTGTTTCTGAGAAGTTTGTTTGCTTTGTACGTACTACTGTACAAACATACGTTTATGTCATCACTTCACCATGTGTAAAATTTAAATTGTAACGTAGTAATTAAAAATGTTCAGTAACATGTCCTGTAGGTACTTGTCATGTAACATTACATAATTGATGTACAACTACATACAGTAAACCAGCATTTTCACCCTCTGCTAGATCCTTGGTCAGCCATTGATTATGTAATTTTTTTTTTTTGCTAGTTGCTTAACGCCACACCGACACAGATACGTCTTATGGCAACGGTGGGATAGGAAAGGGCTAGGAGTGGAAAGGAAGCGGCCATGGCCTTAATTAAGGTACAGTCCCAGCATTTGCCCCGTGTGAAAATGGGAAACCATGGAAAACCATCTTCAGTGCTAACGACAGTGGGGTTCGAATCCACTACCTCCCGGATGCAAGCTCACAGCTGCGTGCCCCTAACCGCACGGCCGACTTGCCCGGTATATTGATTATGGAATACCCCGACTGGTGATATTCAATTTCATTACCGTTATGTCCATTCTAGCAATGTACAGTAGTAGAGATCAATAGAACACAAACGAGTAAAGCCTTCCTTTATTGTCCCTGGGACCCCACTAGAAATCTGTACGGTTTCAAGCCCTATTCATAACAGTGCAAATAACATTAAGTAAAGAGCTTGTTGCATCGTAGTACGTCAATCACATTGTGATTAAGAAGAACGTGAGGTTCGCGCTTGAATCTCGGGATGCGCAACTGCCGCGCGTTTCGTTTCTCTCAAGCGTCAACATCACGTTGCAATACCTCGGGATGTAATTCACCTATTGCAATGAAACAAACGCTATTCCTTTATGTGATTTTCCGTGTTAATGACTGCACAAGAAATAATACACGGTGTCCATGAAAAAAAATGTAAGTTTATGTTGAAAATCATATTTTCTTACATTTTTGACAGGCTCATAATATTTATTTTAATTAGCCTCTTCCCTGCCTTCATACCCATGAAAGTCATTTTTCAATTCATACCCGTGAAAGTCATTTTTCAATATCTCTTGTTGTTCCAGATATATCTGCTGTGAAAGTTTTAAGAGGGCCACTCTAACTATGATGAAAACAAAACACCTCCTTCATGTAGATGACATGGTACTTAGTTCATGAAATAAATAAAGTCTACAGCAGCTTTACTAGAACTAGACAAATGGGTGGGAAAAGTATCACAATCACTTTAGAGAAGAACTTCCTAAAGAACGTTAGAAAAGGAGGGAAAAACATAGCGAGGGATACTCTCAATCTGAATGGCGAGCGGTTAACAACTGTCAGCAATTTCAAATATCTAGGGATCACCCTCCAAACTACAACAAAATCTTTTAGATGTCATATCAAGAAAGAACAGCAACAGCCACAAGAGCAATTTTCTTCACTGAGAATCTCGCAGCCCTATTATCTAACAACAGCAATAATGTTTTTCGATTACACTATTTCTCCCAGAAACTCACGGACTGCAGCTGATTTTGGAAAAGCTACAACTCAGGGATTTTGAGAAAATTGTAGCCTAAGTGTCAAAGGTGGCTTTCTTAAATATGCTCAGAGAGTTGGAAAAACAATGCCATAAAAAAGACCTACTAACGCACTACTAAGGAATCCTTCTACGCTGAAGACCTAAGAATATGTCTGTTTCTGCCATCTAGAGCAGTATACCAAGTACCTGGAAAGAAGAGAGGCTGAGACGAGAGAAACAGAACTAGACTTCTACGCTACGAATGCGGGACAAACTGGATGAATGTAAATCAAGACACGTAGTGACATGATTTGCCATTAACGGCTTCCACCACAAGATATGTAAGGTAAGGACAAATCGTACGACAGTCCCAGTGATAGCTGTGTGTGCGAGTTGTGCAACCAAACATGTGACCAGTACCACCTAGCAGTGTTCCACAAAAAAGTAATGACACTGATAAGAATATATCAAGAATCAAGAGTCGCCACTGACCTGCGTTTAGGGCAGTCGCCCAAGTGGCAGATTCCCTACCTGTTGTTTTTCTGGCCTTTTCTTAAATGATTGCAATCAAACTGGAAATTTATTCAACATCTCCCTTGGTAAAGTATTCCAATCCCTAACTCCCCTTCTTATAAAAAAAATACATGCCCCAATTTGTACCTTGAATTCCAACCTCATCTTCATATTGTTATCTTTCCTACTTTAAAAACACCACTCAAACTTATTCGTCTACTAATGACATTCCATGCCATCTCTTCACTGACAGCTCGGAACATACCATTTAGTCTAGCAGCTCATCTCCTTTTCCCCCAAGTCTTCCCAGCCCAAACTCTGCAACATTTTTGTAACATTACTCTTTTGTCGGATATCACCCAGAACTAATCAAGCTGCTTTTCGTTCGATTTTTTCAGTTCTCGAAACAAGTAATCCTGGTGATAGTCCCATATACTGGAACCACACTCTAAATACCCTCATAACCATGTGCAGAGATCTGTACCCTTTATTTCCAATCCCATTTGTGTGATTACCACAATGAAGATCTTTCCTTATATTAACACCTAGGTACTTACAGTGACCTCAATAAGAAACTTTTACCCCACCAATGCAGCAATTAAACCTAATCTTCTATTTGTGACACTCACAACCTGACTTTTAACACCATTGTCTGCTGTCCATCTCACAACATAGTCAAAGTGTTTCTGCAGTTGCTCACAATCTTGTAACTTATTTATTGACCAGGCGAGTTTGCCGTGTGGTTAGGGGCGCGCAGCTGTGATCTCGCATCCGGGAGATAGTGGGTTTGAACGCCAATGTCGGCAGCCCTGAAGATGGTTTTCCCATTTTCACACCAAGCAAATATACCTTAATTGAGGCCATCTGTGTCGGCGCGACGTAAAAAAAAAAAAAAAAAAAAAAAAAGGATATCATCCGCAAATAGCCTTATCTCTGATTCCAGTTCTTTACTCATATAATTTATATGTTATACATAGATAACCTAAAGGTCCAATAATACTGATAGAACCAACCTATACTAATACCCCTTCAAGTGATTATTGCTTTATTATTATTATTATTAATAATAATAATAATAATAATAGACTTGTATAGTTTGGAAAGATCGCAGTTCTTTAGAGGAGACAGTTTTCTATTAGCCTATGGTAACATATTGCTTGCTGATAAGCATGAAATTTAATATTCGACAAAGTCAGCAAGTACAAGTAGTCTTCTGCAATATTATAAATGTATTTCACATACGTTTAAATGTTTTGCTGTACTTTCGTTCCCTCCATTTTTTCTTGTCAAATGCTCTCTTCGGCGATGCAGTAGTCGATTCTCCTTCTTGAATTCTTCCTCTCATTTCTGATCTCATCATGACCATGTGCATGCTATTCCTTAATATTTTGTTTACATGTATTTTATACGGGAAAGTGGAGTGCGCATTACGTTCGTCATTCTTTTTTATATGAGCGCTTTCAGGCAGATTGAGATCTTGTTCCTGCTTCCGTAGCACAACGTTGATGTTGACGTCAAATCACGTTGAGCGTAAATCTTAATCTTGAGTGCTACAGGACTATTGCTCTTCGAAAATTTGGCTACTATGTCAACAGTAGGCGTAGATTCTGAAGGCGAAGAAATTTTACTCCAGTTCGACCAATTCGCTAAGAAACAAATTGTGGATATATCTAACTCAGTTATTAAAATATGAAGACTGATGTTTTAATTAGTGACATTCCCCGCTTCAAATCAAATTACACTGCTTTTCATTATTAAGAGTTATAAAAAAACCATTACCTATTAGGAACCCAATTCCAAGTTTGTTTACTCAGGAATGATCAAAATACCGATTGTTGAACGGTGTCTTCAGTGCGTTTCCGGGAGGGGGCTTTGGCCAAAATCGGGATTCCGGATCGGAACTATTAGTAGGGGTTCGAGACGCCTTGAGTGTGAGAAAATAAACACAAGGTATTATTTATTACTAGAGTGATATAATTTTTCAATTTAATTCCCTCATAAAAGTTTGCTGTTTAATTCAAGACCGTTCGAAGTGAATCTGAAGTCATTCCATGGTGCATATGGCAGATGTTATGGTTCCAACCAGTCTCTGGATATCGAATGCATTCCCTGTGTTTTGTCGGTTCACATATGTGGTAATAGTATGCAACTGTAGGATGTCGTTCAGTGATTAGAATGCTTTCATTTATGTCTGTCCTTGTTGCAGCAGTGTGTGTGTAGATGTGCTGAGGATCAACATGATATGTGTATGACCCAAATTAACTTAGTTGTGCCTGGAATTAATTTAAGTTCGTTGTGTGTATGAAGCGGTAAATAGTTTATCTTGTTCTTTATTTTCTAGTGTTGATATCTTTCGCAACAACCAAAGTTCAGCGAACTTCGAGAATTACGTTAGGATATTGGTGAGGTTATGTTTCAATACGGTGAGCCTCTTATGATACGTGCCTTATTTATTCTATACATGTGAGTTGTACTGAGTGGAAAACTAAGTTGTTGGTAATGAAAATTCACATCAGTAGTTAAGAGTCAAAAATCTGAAATACATTTTAGACACACAGCCTACATGTAAATAATGAGAATGAATGATTGATACATACTTACTGCTTAAAATAGGCCTACATATATTTTCTGGATTACAAAAGGCTTTAATACTGCCGTTCAGGTATAGAATTAAGTCATTGTTAGTACGTAATGTGAGAGTTGCTGGAAGTCAGCCATTCAAAGTGGGATCAAGGAAAATAGGCTCCTAACTGCAAATAGCTTAAGGAATACAGAAGACCTGCATAACTCACCTTTAGAGTAGGAACAGTTTTGAAAACTCACACCAAATGAACAAATACATAAATAAATTTATATACTTGCACAGAATATGGATCCTAGCCCTACGTGTTACTTGTACCTTGAAATATATATTGAAAAAAAAAAAAAAAAGAAATTCCCTAACTTATCCTGTATCTGATCAGTGAAGCACACATCAAATGTCAAAATCACACATCAAGATTTTTCAGTGGATTACAACAAACCAACAACAGAAATTATGTCCCCCCCCCCTTCCCAGAATTAAACTCTCTTTTACTACTTTTACAGAGTAGGTTGGTTGTGTGGTTAGAGTCGCACAGATGTGAGCTTGCATTTGGAGAGATAGTGGGTTTGAACTCCACTGTCAGCAGCCCTGACGATGCCTTTCCCGGACCTGCCAACTTTTGAAGTGGGTTATCAGTAATCCCTACCCTGTCAGAAAATCTGGTCAAACCCAAAGCATGCTTCTCCCCTCTTGATAATGACACCCCGTTTGCGCTTCCTGACAACAATTCATCCTTACTTATATCATATTGTATGTATAAACGAAAATGAACCTTGTATACATTGTACTGTAGGAGTACGTAAAAAAGTCATGCAAACATACATTTGTACAGTGCGGTGAGGCAAGGTTCATTTTCCTTTACATACGCATAGGAAAATGAACACAACAAAAGTTGTTCTGATGGACTGCATATCCATAAATATGTAGCTGGGAGACGTGAGCAGTCTTAACAAAAATAATGAACAGGAAGAGAGTTGTCAGATATGCAGTATTGCTCGCGTAGCGACGAGCTACTTTTCAGAGTAGGTTATCTTGAAGCATCCTTTCCCCTGTGATGACATTTTCCTCTTTTCAGCTATATGCTATGCCAATGTAGATTTGCTTAATGTAGGCCTCAAATGTCTGATTTTTCCTAATCTTCAAAAGAACGTGTTGCAGTCGTCCTCCAGAAACCATAAAATAAAGCTTGTAATGATTAGGAAAACCAAGAAGTCCCGTTCATTCAAGGAGACTGAAGCCGACACCATGCCTGTTGTTTATTACAATCAGAAGGGGGGCCTGGATGACTAGAGAAATATTCCTCAACTGGTTTGAAGAACATGGTGTACTGGAAGTAAGGACATTTCTTATAAACAAAGTATTACCACAAAAGGCAGTGCTGCTTTTGGACAAAGCACCTTCACATCCAAACGAAAGTTAGTAAACTTCAGACGATGGACTCAATGTTGCAAAACTTCTTCCTCTGAATGTGACAGTATTGATACAGCCTATGGATAAGGATGTTATTGTATCTGTGAAGCAACGTTATAGATCCAAACTCCTGAAAAATTTGATGGAAGATAGTGCTGTTTCTCTATCAAATTTCAGGAAACAAGATCTGCGGCCGTGAAAGCCTTTTTTGATGTTGTATCTCCAATGGGGGAGCATTTTTTGAACGGAGAAATCTTTTCTCCTTTAGCAGGTTAGCAAACTTGATTTGCTAACTCGGCGGGGCCACACAGTTTGGTCTGCCACTGCTAAGCAGAGTCCTGGAGGGGCGTGCCATTCCAGCTGATAAGTCCAAATGGCACGTCTGGACGAAACTCTGCTTTATGCACACGGCCTAACCACCCAAAAGCTGGTTCTATTGCTGTGATTATAATATTCTTTATTGTTTGTAGTACATGGAGTTGCACCTGCCTGGGGAAAAGTAAAACCATGCACCCTATCACGATCATGGAGGAACATTCTACCTCATATAAAAGAACAGGTTATCCGCAAAGAAGACAGTTCTTGACAAATGAAATAGCGTATGGCTTTTAGTGCCGGGAGTGTCAGAGGACATGTTCGGCTTGCTAGGTACAGGTCCTTTGATTTGACGCCCGTAGGCGACCTGTCCATCCTGATGAGGATGAAATGATGATGAAGACTAAACATACAGCCAGCCCCCGTGTCAGCGAAATTAACCAATTAAGGTTAAAATTCTCGACCCTGCCGGGAATCGAACCTGGGACCCCTGTGACCAAAGGCCAGCACGCTAACCATTTAGCCATAGAGCCAGGTAGTTTTTGAGAAATTCTTGTCATGCTAAGAAAGCTGAAGGGTTTGAAGAAATTGATGAGGATAACTTAACTGAATGGTTTTTGAGTGACTTCTGAACAAGGCTTTCAACAGATAAGTGATGAAGACATTGCTGATGTCTGTACTGGAAATGGTAGTGAAATTGACAGTTTAAGTGAGGTTAAAGAAAAAAGGTGATGAAAGTGTTTCTCCTTCTGTGGCTCTACAGTGTATATAGTACGCACACCTTTTAGTGATAGATGGACACCCTAGTGCTGAATCGGTCAACCACGGTTATCGTTGAGATTCGTATTGGCAACCTTTGAAACACAAACTAAGAATTGCTTATGCATCGCTGTGCGACATCCAGCTTACACTTTACGTACTCATACTGTTGTTGTTTACACAGCAAAGCCAAACTATAGAATTCATGCTAGGAATAAGATTTGCATCGAAAAATGTTATATAATGTGTGTGTGACACAGTTGTTGGCTTAAGATAATAAAGGTTTAGAAAATTCATATCGATCGATCATATCATCCATTCAATTCAGATTTAATTTCCATTCAGTTGGCAGTATTACCGGAACGGGCAGTGCTCCGTCCTTAATCCTCAACCCAGCACAAAAATCTATCACTAAAAAGTGTGGGCATAATAGATACCCTGTTGGATTATATAGGACAAAGGGGGTTGAATATGGTGACATTATTGCCACACGCAAAATATGTCTCGAGGTAAGGACGCAGATGAACAACCAAAAGCAGAGAACCATTACAGACTTCTTCAGGGCACAATAATGTGGGTGAGTTATCTTTATAAATGGATTATTGCTTACTTAATATGGTACTGTATTTAAATAAATTATACAAGGTATTTTTCTTGCAAGAAACACATGCTGGATTACCCATGTTTTCCGATTATCGTGCCATTCGTTCCGGTTATTAGCCCAGATAATCAAGAGTATACTATATTACATTCCACCCTCTACTACCTGATTATCAGTATTAGGGAGGAGCAACTTACTGATTGTGCTGTACTGGTATACTGGAAGGAATGGGCTGAAGAAAACTAATTTCATAAATTCTCATTTTCGACTTTATGGTTCACCATTAAGTTGATAACGTCATACTCATCTAGTGTGCACCATTAATCATTGCCATCATGACTTTTAATGATAGTCTGGTTCTATCAACCCTCAAATTATAATGGCTTCTGTATATCATCTGCAGGAGTAAATATTTAAATACTAAGGGACATTCTTCTGTGGTACCCCTACATGATCAAGAAATTTCCTTTTACCATTTGTAATGTAGGAAATCATGATGGCTACTTAACATTATGTTCTTTCAGAAATAAATAAGTAAGCATGAATATCAGTTTGTACAAGAGAGTGAAGATAGGGTTGTGTGTTTTTTTTTTTTTACAAATTGTTTTATGTTGCACCTACACAGATAGATCTTATGGCAATGATGGGATAGGAAAAGTCTAGGAGTGAGAAGGAAGCTGCTGTGGACTTAAGGTACAGCCCCAGCATATGCCTGGTGTGAAAATGGGAAACCACAGAAAACCATCTTCAGGGCTGCCAACAGTAGGGCTTGAACCCACTATCTCCTGGATGTAAGCTAACAGCTGCGCACCCTAACCGCATGGCCAACTCCCCCGATGAGGAGATAATCAACAAGTGTTGTGAGTACTGGTCTACCAAAGTTGCCAAGCCATAAACGCACAGGATAAGCAGGGTTGCCAACTTATATTTTCAAGATTCGCTAAATACTACTAAAAATCCGCTAAAATTCCGCCAAGAAATCCAATCTCAAATAATGGGCAATAATAATAATAATCTGAGAAATATTCTCGGTTCCCGAAAAACAGAAGATGGATATAAACTGAGGTCACGCAAAGTGACAGAAGGGCTTTCCAACATTGCAGCAGACATCCGCAAAAGACGTCTGAAATTTTATGGGAACGTCCGCAGACTGCCGGCAATTAGACTGACATACAAGATTCTCACCTACATAAAACATCCAAAAAATCCCTGGGTACTGGAAGTGAAGGATCTGGAAAAAGCCCAGATGAACTCAATTGACACTGCGGATAGAAACCTCTATAGGAAATAAATAAATGGATGGAATGTGCAGAGAACGAAGTGAAAAAGAAGACTGGAGCAAAGTGGACAGAAGAACGAAAAAGGATTAGAGCTGTTTGGCAACTCAGAAAAAAGAATCGTTAGAGCTTTGCATGATCCATTGGGTCTATACGCACATAATAATAATAATAATAATAATAAATGTCCGTACTCACCTGATCTGTGAGTTCCACTGGGATTAACCCCCTGCCTGCGAGCCGGCGAGCTAAAACTTGTAGGCGTTTTACTCCCGGGTGCAAACTAGGTGAATCCCCTACTTCAAAGGCCACACACAGAACAGGCCAGTTCATTAAACGGTCTTTCTTCATAGCATAAATATAAATGCTACTCTCACAGTTTCATTATCTGTCGTCATTCGTCAACTAAGAGATAAGTAACCTTTCCCCACACATTACAAATTTACGATACCATGATCTCATAACATCAGATCCAAATAACGTTTTCCTCATGCAACTGCTAGCTCCTGACAAGAAATACGGAATAGCTCAGACACAGAATGGAGTACGAATTTTTTAAAAAAAGTAAAATGGATAAAACGGTAAATTCCGCTATAATAAATCAAAAAATCCGCTGTCCGCTAAATGGTATGTTTCTCCGCTGACAGTCTTCTAATTCCGCCAAATTTAGCAGAAAATCTGCTAAGTTGGCAACACAGGATAAGGTGTGGTCTTTATGGGGTGCAATGATGTACTGTGTAGATGGTCTTCTGCAACAGGGAAGTTATTTCGCAGCACTTTTGTGCTAACATACATAAGCTTCTGTCCTAATTGAATTCAACTGAAACTCAGTTAAATCCATTTACATCTTGCCCTAATCAATGGGGCTAACAACAATAGTAATAATAACATTGTTGGTTTTATGTCTCAACTACTTTAACGACCGAGCAAGGCTACGGCTGCTTCCTTCCCACTTCTAGCCCATCGCCACTACAGGACTTACCTGTGTTGGTGCAATGTAAAGCAAGTTGTAAAGAAAAACCTACTTTAACAGTTTTAGGAGACAGTTTGGTTTTTCTAATTTTGACCCACAAACATTCTTTTATGTGCCAGTAAGCATACCGACATGAGGCTGGCAATTCTTCAAATCCAGATTGACCCAAGATCAAACTTACCACCTTGGGCTTTGCAACCCAGCAATATGCCATCTGGACCACTCGGTCTAGCACTGTAAGTGCATGAACCAGCAGAAGCCTACATATACAGTATTCAAAAGTTCAAAACCTTATGATAACAAATCTTAACAAAATATCTGCAAAATGCTTTGTGTTTTAAATCTAGCTGTTGAACCTATCTCTGATGGTTTGTCAATGAGATACGGATCATTTGCGTCAGTTCATTGATCATAATGTTATATGCTATACTTTGAAATTAGTCGCTGAATAAAAATACTAGATTTCTGCCGTGGCATCACTATCAGTATTGAAGAGAGCATTTAGACTGAATACAAACGCAGTAATATCTTCAAAGATTGTTCTATTCCCTTCATTTTCTTCTCTTCAATTTCCGTTACAGTAGGCCTACATATGCGATTGAAATCCACAACCTGGCTGGGAATCGAACCCAGGACCCTCTAAACTGAAGACCTTGATGCTGACCAGCCAAAGAGCCAGACTTCAAAAGTATGCTGTTTGGATGAAATTAAGGAGCATTTATCACACTATCTGGCTTGTGTATGTTGAATCTTCAGGCTGACAGCTGGTTTGATCGTCAACAGTTCCGCCATCAGGTGTCGTAGATGGATTAAGCATCACTGAAGAGGTATACTAGCGAAATTAGGAGTGAGGTAGTTTTTCATTGCTTTCCTCACTCAGGCAGAACTTGTTATTACATATCAGTCTATCAAGCCCACTTAAATGCACACGCCAACCAACGTTAAGAGCGATATTTTCACACCATTCATAACAGGAACTGACTGCATAAGCAATGGCATTACTAGCATTGCTCATACCTCGGTCACAGTCAGAGCGAATGCACAAATTATGTTTCAAACTCCCATAAAAGCCTTACAGGCTGATTCCTGAAAGCTATCTCATTCTGTAATATAAATAAATAAATAAATAAATAAATATATGCAATACTGGCATTTATTTTCCTCACATAACACATATAATCTAAAGGTTGACTCTCTTCGATCATAATCATATCACAAAATCGGCTTGTTTGGGGTAAATATGGTTCATTCTCCATTTTACTCTTTTTCTTCCGTCCACTTTTAATTCATCACCGTGTTCCAATCTAGGTCAGATTCATTCATTGCAATCTGGGTTCATGAGTTGCACATGAAACAATCTCGAAACAAATGAACACACAATTCTGTATGAGACTTGGATTAGGAACTGTTTCATTTGTTATTGGTTATGATAGTTTCTTTTATCATGTGGAACAATATTTATAGTCTGTAATTTTAATTGGTTATGGATTTACATACATAGATACATTATCATTATAGACCGTTATGCCTTTCAGAGTTCAGTCTGCAAGGCTCTATGAATTTACGAAACATCGCCACAATCCTCTATTTGCAACTAGTGCTGTGGTTTCATTTAGTTTTTTTACCTCTTATCTTTAAATCAACCATCGTCATCTTGGTCTCACTCTACTCCTCTTACCCTCCATAACAGAGTCCATTATTCCCCTAGGTAACCTATCCTCCTCCATTCGCCTCACATGACCCCACCACCGAAGCCAGTTTATGCGTACATCTTCATTCGTGGAGTTCATTCCTAGCTTAGCCTCTATCACATTGTTCCGAGTACCCTCCTGCCATTGTTCCCACCTGTTTATACCAGCAATCATTCTCGCTACTTTCATATCTCTTACTTTAACTTATGTTATGAATAAGATATCCTGAGTCCACGCAGCTTTCCCTCCCGTAAAGCAAAGTTGATCTGAAAACAGACCGATGTAAAGATAGTTTCGTCCGGGAGCTGACTTCCTTCTTACAGAACACTGTTGATAACAACTGCAACCTCACTGCATTATTTTTACTACACCTTGATTCAGTCTCACTTACTATATTACCATCCTGGGAGAATACACAACCTAAATACTTAAAATTTTCTACCAGTTCCAGCTTCATATCACGGATCTGACATTCAATTCTGTTGAATTTCTTATCTACTGACATCAATTTAGTCTTCGAAAGGCTAATTTTCATACCATACTCATTGCACCTATTTTCCAGTTCCAAGATATTAGACTGCAGGCTTTCGGCAAAATCTGCCAATAAAATCAAGTCGTCAGCATAGGCCAGATTGCTTACTACATTTCCACCTAACTGAATCCCTCCCTGCCACTTTATACCTTTCAGTAGATGATCCATGTAAACTACAAACAGCAAAGGTGAAAGATTACAGCCTTATCTAGCCCCTGTAAGTACCCTGAACCAAGAACTCATTCTACCATCAATTCTCACTGCAGCCCATTTGTCAACATAAATGCCTTTGATTGGTTTTAATAATTTACCCTTAATTCCATAGTCCCCCAGTATGGCGAACATCTTTTCCCTCGGTATCCTGTCATATGCTTTCTCTAGATCTACGAAACACAAACACAACTGTCTATTCCTCTCGTAACATTTTTCAATTACGTGGCGCATACACAAAATCTGATCCTGACAGCCCCTCTGTGGTCTGAAACCACACTGGTTTTCATCCAACTTCCTCTCAACCACTGATGGCACCCTCCTTCCAAGAGGCCAGTGAATATTTTGCATGGTATACTAATCAATGAGATACCTCAATATTTGTTGCAATCCTGTTCCCTTGCTTATTTGGTGCAATTACTATTTTTGTCCAATCTGAAGGAACCTTACCAACAATCCATGCTAATCTTACTACTCTTTGAAGCAATTTCATCCCTGCCTTCCCACTATACTTTAAATTTCAGGTCTAATTACGTCTCTTCCTGCTGCTTTATGACAATGGAGTTTATTTACCATCCTTTCCACTTCCTAAAGCGTAATTTCACCAACATCATTTTCTTCCTCCCCATGAGCTTGGTTGTTCGTGACACCACCATGAAGATTTCCTTTTACATTGAGAAGATTTTCAAAATATTCTCTCCACCCGTCCAGTGATTCCCTCAGATCTAGAACGAGTTCACCTGAATTACTCAAAACACTGTTCATTTCCATTTTCCCTCCCTTCCTAAGATTCTTTATTACTGTCCAGAAAGGTTTCCCTGCAGCTTGACCTAGCCTTTCCTGGTTATTACCAAAATCTTCCCACGACTTCTTTTTGGATTCAACGACTATTTGTTTAGCTTTGTTTCTTTCATCTACGTACAAATCCCTGTCTGCCTCAGTCCTTGTTTGGAGCCATTTCTGATAAGTCTTCGTTTTACGTTTACAAGCTGCTCTCACTTCATCATTCCACAAAGATGTTCGCTTTTCCCCGTCTTTACACACAGTCGTTCCTAGGCATTCCGTTGCTGTTTCTACTATGGTAACCCTGTATGCCACCCATTCTCTCTCTTTATTCTGAACCTGTTTACTTTCCTCTGTTCGAAAATTCTCACTAACCATATCCATGTACTTCTACCGTATTTCCTTGTCTGCAGTTTTTCTACCCTTATTCGTTTGCAGACAGATTTCACTTTCTCTACCCTAGGCCTAGAGATACTTAGTTCACTACGGATCAGGTAGTGGTCTGTATCATTGAAAAATCCCCAGAAAACCCGTATATTCATGAAGCAGGATGCTACTCTACTTTCACATAGTCCAAGTGACGATCTCTCTTCTAACAGCTTAGGGACCGCGGTTTACGAACTAGGACGTGATTACAAGTAACCCACACCATGAACCACTATGGATTTACAGCTTTAAGAAATTGTTTCATCGTGAACTTTAGTTTTGAAATTGTGTTATACTTAAGTATGTTTATAAGAACTTTATGTTGATTCTTTGTTAGTTTCGTGTTGTTGATTTTTATTAATTTCATATTAAAGGTTTTTCTTAGGTTGTTTTTTGGTAGTGTATCAAAAAATATTTTATCAATAGCTAATTGATTGCTCACTAATTTATACATTATCTTATGCCAGTCCTTTAATGAGGAAATTCCAGTAAATAAATAGTATGGTTTACATCTGTTGGTCATTTAACTATGGCAGTTATCACAAGGCAACTGAAAAAATGCAAGTCGTTTTGTAAATATGTCAAAGGGGAGTAGTGTTTTATTTTAGTACATTACATGCTTCATGTTCAACAAATGCTGTGCTTAGGAGAGTATTTTGAATGCACTTGGTATATGAATAGCGTACCTATTGCTGATGACTGGCTTTTATAAGGTGGTGAATATAAACATAAGTTAAAAGACAATAATAAAGGCGTCTTGGTGTCTTTACAGATAAAAGGGTAGAAAAGGACACAAAAATTAATGAAGATAAAGACCTAATGTGTTCCTAAAACATGCAAACATATCATCCCTAATCTTATACGATAGATGATATTATTAAAATTAGTCTTACCTTCAGTTGACAACAACTTCATATGCTGATCAACAAATCTGAATTAAAACTAGTGGAGTTCATATCCATGTACTCCATTTCATAAATGTGAACATGTGCAAGTCACTGGAACAATTGCACAAAATTTCAGGACACTTCAACAACAGTTGTACAAAAGTGTCGATATTAATAGCTATATTTTCTTTTTTCATGAGAAAATTGTGATAGGAAGAAGTAGGAACTCTAAAATTCGTTCAGTACATTTCTGCAAATTTTGTTCAATTATACAGTCAGAAGTTATAAAGCCAATCAGAATATTCAAAATGTTATATTTCATGTAAAAGAAAATACAAATTGATTTTGAATATTATAAAAACTCTTTTATTTATTCTAATTTCTAATGATTTTCGTATGTTTGAAACCAAATCTTACATGGAGCTGAAGTCTCTGTTTATACAATGACCAGCGCCACCCACTTTGCTGAAATCTACATGGTCGTTTTACATCATTTACATACCTACATATTTTCTCATGAAACAAGAAAATATAGTTAAAAATGAATGTATTCAAAACCATTGAAAATAATGCCCTCATAATCCCGAGAAACTTAATTAAATTTTTCTGATATAGGAAAACAAAGCTAACCAATCTGTAGCCTACTGAAACAATCTTAGATCTGTATAGGTCCCTTCCAGAAAAATTCAACTTGGTTACTTATGAAACATTGTTGGATTTTTACCTGTCATGTCTTGCATGAAGAAACTATTATTATTATTGTTACATTTTGTTATATTTCACTAGTGGCCATGGTAATACGTTTTGAAGTAACACAAGGTTGTCATCGCCAGAAATGCGGTTCATTCTTGGTGTAGTCGAGAATGCAACGAAGAGTAAGCAGCGATTCAAAAGTATGGATGGAAATAGTAGGCAGGCTATTAGGTCACACTTCACTTTTATCACGAACCAAACTTTACGTTACCGTACTTGTGACGTGTCATCACACTTGTAAGTTGTAACGCACACCAAAAGGAAAAAGGCTCCAAGGCTCTCATTACAGGGAACTCCCGGCAATGTCACGTGTTTGTCTGGCGTTTCAGTTGGCATTTCTTAGATATTCTGTCTTCTGTGGGCGCCTCCATGAGTTGTGCTGGCAACGGAGCAGATGTTTGGCGCGCTTTCAATCGGAGGTCGGAGCCTCCTATTCTGTTGAGCGAGTTATTACGGCGCAGCAATACATTTGCAAGTACCGTACTCAACTTTGTAATAAATGAAATACACAAATGTAAAGTTTGTTTAACATTCTATTCATGCATAATCCTTATCAGGTGCTAATCATACTATTCGTATAATTTCTAATTATCACCCAAAGACAATTTACACTTCTATTTTCCTCTGTCTGCGCTTCGAAATGAATCGTCTTGCTGATGACGATGTAACTTCTTGCCCACAAACACAATGCTGTAAATTCACCAGCATTGCATTTATGAAGAAAAAAAGAAATTGTACGGTAATACATTTACCATTGTCAATCACTAACAAATAACGCCGGCCTTTCATGCATGATGCCTCGGTCAAAATCTGCTAGAACTCTACTACTCTCCACGTTTGTTGGTTAATTTTCGTCAGCCGTTAAGAACAGCTATATGACTTAAAGTTGATTGTAAATTCCGCCAGGAATAAGTTTTGCTTATACCGTTATGGCTATAGTTGGGCCCACGAGAGTTGAAGTCTGACATTTTTTTATTGGAACTGGGCACAAATGTGCAGAGTACAACAAAAGAAATGATGTAAATATTATTTCTATTAATATTTAGTTTTTGCCGAGCTGAGTGGCTCAGACGGTTGAGGCGCTGGCTTTCTGACCCCAACTTGACAGGTTCGATCCTGGCTTAGTCCGGTGGTATTTGAAGGTGCTCAAATACGTCAGCCTCTTGTCGGTAGATTTACTGGCACGTAAAAGAACTCCTAAGGGACTAAATTCTGGCACCTCGGCGTCTCCGAAAACCGTTAAAAAGTACTTAGTGGGACGTAAAACAAATCGCATTATTATTATTAATATTTAATTTTGCGTATCCACTTGTGGTTTTTGTTCGCTTTGTACATAGTTCGATGTGATAACGATCACATGTTTTCTCACACAGTTGTCATATGCATGCCTTCACCGGATTGTGGTACGGTACATCTTGTTTTTGCAGAGGTAATGATGACATTCGACCGGCGAAAGCCGTAACTACGAACAAATACAGTAGAGACAATGCGCGACACTTTCAGATTTAGCCTTGTTAAAATGGGAGACAATTCGACGGTGGCGCTCCTAGTGACGACCTGAAAAGTCGCGCTAAATTCAAATATCAATGGAAATGCATATACGAAAATGGATAAATAAATTACGTCTAGAAAGAAAGTATTATTGAGATATTAACTTCGAAGTTGCTAAAGCAATTCTGGATAAATGATTGAAGAATTGTTTAAAAGAGTATTATTTAAAGACTGAAATTAGACATATAAAGATGTGAAATGGACTGCTGTGAAATGTGTTTATCTTTCATTTATGCATTACCGGGCGAGTTGGCCGTGCACGTAGAGGCGCGCGGCTGTGAGCTTGCATCCGGGAGATAGTAGGTTCGAATCCCACTATCGGCAGCCCTGAAGATGGTTTTCCGTGGTTTCCCATTTTCACACCAGGCAAATGCTGGGGCTGTACCTTAATTAAGGCCACGGCCGCTTCCTTCCAACTCCTAGGCCTTTCCTATCCCATCGTCGCCATAAGACCTATCTGTGTCGGTGCGACGTAAAGCCCCTAGCAAAAAAAAAAGCCTTTATGCATTACTTTTTTTGCTTTAGCATTCCTGCCTGAACTTTTACGGTTAGAGTTATCTTTTTTCTCATTTAAAAAACATTATATCACCACATTCCTTACACACATGATGCAATGAATTAACATTTAAAAGCTGGACAATTTTCCTCTTAACATGAAGCCTACTGACAGAAAGAAAATCTATAAAATCCCTGCTTTAATCTGAGAAGAGGGATAAAAGAAAGAAAAGTATGAAAATGTTGTCGATAGTGATAACAAGAAAATCTATAAAATCCCGGCTTTAATCTGAGAAGAGGGATAAAAGAAAGAAAAGTATGAAAATGTTGTCGATAGTGATCCTCTGCGAACCATGTGACCTTGCCGCGGTGGGGAGGCTTGCGTGTCCAAATGATGCAGATAGCCGACCCGCAGGGGCAACCATATCGGATGGGTATCTGTTGAGAGACCAGACTAACGAATGGTTCATCGAAAGGGGGGTAGCAGCCTTTCGGTAGTTGCAAGGGCGGCAGTCTAGATGATTGACTGATATGGCCTTGTAATAATACTCAACATGGCTTAGCTGTGTTGATACTGCTACATGGCTGAAAGCAACGGGAAATTACTGCCATAACTAACTCCCGAGGACATGCAGCTCTCTCTGTATGAATGATGTACTGATGATGGCTTCCTCCCGGGTAAAATATTCCGGAGGTAAACTAGTCCCTCATTCGGATCTCCGGGTGGGGACTACACAAGAGGGGGCGATCATCAGGAAGATGGGAACTGACATTCTGCGATTTGGAGCGTGGAATGTTAGAAGTTTGAATCGTTGTGGTAGATTAGAGAATCTGAAAAGGGAGATGGATAGGCTAAAGTTAGATGTAGTTGGGATAAGTGAAGTACGTTGGCAGCAAGAACAAGATTTTTGGTCAGGCGACTACCGAATTATCAACACGAAATCAAACAGGGGAAAGGCAGGAGTTGGTTTAATAATGAATAAGAAAATAGGGCAGCGGGTAAGCTACTACGACCAGCATAGTGAAAGAATTATTGTCGTCAAGATAGACACCAAACCAATGCCCACCACAATAGTGCAGGTCTATATGCCTACTAGTTCAGCGGATGATGAAGAAATTGAAAGAATATATGAAGAGATAGAAGATTTAATACAGTATGTAAAAGGTGACGAGAATCTAATTGTGATGGGAGACTGGAATGCAGTGGTAGGCCAAGGAAGAGAAGGTAGTACAGTAGGAGAATTTGGATTGGGACGAAGGAACGAAAGAGGAAGTCGGCTGGTTGAATTCTGCACTGATCATAATTTAGTCCTTGCCAATACTTGGTTCAAACACCACAAACGACGGCTGTATACGTGGACGAGACCTGGAGACACTGGAAGGTATCAAATAGACTTCATTATGATTAGGCAGAGATTCAGAAACCAGGTGTTGGATTGCAAAACTTTCCCAGGAGCAGACGTGGACTCTGACCACAACTTGTTGGTCATGAAATGCCATCTGAAGTTGAAGAAATTGAAGAAAGGAAAGAATGCAAAAAGATGGGATCTAGACAAGTTGAAAGAAAAGAGTGTTAGGGATTGTTTCAAGGAACATGTTGCACAAGGACTAAATGAAAAGGCTGAAGGAAACACTATAGAGGAAGAGTGGAGAGTCATGAAAAATGAAGTCAGTAGGGCTGCTGAAGAAATGTTTGGAAGGAAGAAAAGATCAACTAAGAATCAGTGGATAACTCAGGAGATACTAGACCTGATTGATGAACGACGAAAATACAAGAATGCTAGAAATGAAGAGGGCAGAAAAGAATACAGGCGATTAAAGAATCAAGTGGGTAGAAAGTGCAAGATAGCTAAGGAAGAATGGCTGAAGGAGAAGTGCAAGGATGTCGAAGGCTGTATGGTCCTGGGAAAGGTAGATGCTGCATACAGGAAAATCAAGGAAACCTTTGGAGAAAGGAAATCTAGGTGTATGAATATTAAGAGCTCAGGTGGAAAGCCACTTCTAGGGAAAGAAGACAAAGCAGAAAGATGACAGGAGCATGTCCAACAGTTGTATCAAGGTAAAGATGTAGATAATTTGGTTCTGGAACATGAAGAGGCTGTTGATGCTGATGAAATGGGAGACCCAATTTTGAGGTCAGAGTTTGACAGAGCTGTGAGTGACCTAAATAGGAACAAGGTACCTGGAATTGATGATATTCCCTCTGAATTACTGACTGCCTTAGGAGAAACCAGCATGGCAAGGTTATTTCATTTACTGCGCAAGATGTATGAGACAGGAGAAGTCCCATCTGATTTTCGGCAGAATGTTGTTATACCTATTCCCAAGAAAACTGGTGCTGACAGGTGTGAAAACTACCGCACCATTAGTTTAGTATCTCATGCCTGCAAAATTTTAACACGTGTTATTTACAGAAGAATGGAAAAACAAGTTGAAGCTGAGTTGGGAGAAGACGAACTGGGACTAACAACAACCACTGTTCAGTAAAATGTGACCTTCACATGAAATCTCACTACCTCAAAAATTACTTGGACATAGATCTTAAAGACACCATCGAATGTCAGCTAGGATTCTTATTTGTTGCTGAAACCTGCATTTTATATTAATCAACACTTTAGTGTTTGACTTCAATTTTCCTTCCAGCAATGTCAAATAGTTATATGTATTTTAAAGTGTTAATGACCCAGATTCATATATCTTTCACATGTTTTGTGAGATTTATCATTGTATTCATTTATCCTCGCATCAAGATTTTAAAGATTTTTAATAACCCAGCCTAACACATCCTATGATATGATATACAGCTTCATGTGAACTTTCACCACAAACAATTATTTTTAACTATTAATTTTTTGCCTTTTTGTTCTTGTTACATGTCTGTGCATTGATTTTGTGTTTTTACTTGGACTTTTTGAACTATCGGCTGATGATAACCCAGATCTGGAGTCGAAACCGGTACCATTTGTAAATGATATGTGATGTAACTTGCATAAATATTCTTATATTGAATAGGTGGAACCAAAATATATACTTAATTTATTGTAGGCTTTGGCCTTGTCACTTAACCCACTGTGATCCATATCCAAAATATTTAATTCTTGTTCCTTAACTTTAATTTAAGTTTCTGTTTGTGACTTTCATGTTTAAGCAATAAATCTATAACTGTACACGTATTAAAATTTGATGCAATATAGATAATCTTTACATTGTTTTTCTCCATTTTTATAAAATATGATCCAAATTTCATTCCATATTTTGACATCTTTTTTAGCCTATATGTATGTACATATTTAGCCATTTTTATTGCATATAAATCGTAGCCTGGATTTTTAGGGTTTTGTAAAAGTAGTTTTAGCCTATTATAGAAATTTTGATAAATTTACAACTGGAGACGTATACAAATGATAGAATTAGGACGATTTGTATCATGGTATAATTAAACCAATCTTTTATGGCATTTATAAGCTTTATGTAGAGAACCCTGCTGTCGTTCATTATTAAGATTTACAGTACTTACTTTTCTTTTAACAGGCTTAACAGAATATTGTCTTTCCATTAGCATTGAAGTTCGCTTATGTCAGACAACCTCGCTAAGCAACTTAAAGATACTCTCACAAGTCAGTAGTGATAGAAAAGCGATGGGAAAAACTGTAGCCAATCCGCGAGAGTGAAATTCACTTTTCATTATCCTGTTGGTGGAGGCAAGGTTAATGTCTTACCCTATGCCTTTCTCTTTTTTTGAGAATACTGTATTCCATTCCCTTGTATTCCGAAGGGGTAGTATGCGGTCCTGTGGGTTCACTTCTTGCTGGTGGAAGTGTACTAATAAAGCACAGTTCTCGTCGCCATAAGACCTATCTGTGTTGGTGCGACGTAAAACCCCTAGGAAAAAAAAAAAGAAGATAAAGCACAGGAAATGCCATTTATTCCTGCCAAGTCCGATACATGCATGTCCACGCCGTGGCCCCTGGGCTACGGGTACACTGCGTGTACATGGCTAAGTCATGTAAGGGCGAAAAAGCGAGTTCCCGACGCTTCAAAATGGGTATCCACCAGCTAAGGGAGACAACCCCTGAAAGAAAACATCGGCCCCCCAGGATTGCTGGGGGTTGGCGTTGGGCTGACAACCCAATCTGTAATAAACTCTTGTTACGAAATCTGAAGAAGAAATAGCCGGCCTGATTTTTTTACGATGACCTCGCAAACGTTTAAAGGACTTAAGAATTGGTTTGTGGAATGTTTGAACTCTTTACCAAGCTGGAAACCTAAGAAAGTTGCTTGATCAGCTGGATGAGTATCGACTAGATATTACTGCTCTTCAAGAAGTGAGATGGATTGGTGAAGGAGTGATACAAAGAAAAAATCACATGGTATTCTATAGCTGCCACATGAAGGATCACATGTTTCGTACTGGTTTTATTGTCAATAAGCAGATAAAACACCTTATCATGGATATTCGGGCAAAATCGCGTAGATTATGCAGACGTAGAATTAGAGAGAAGTTCTTCAATTACAGTCTTATCTGTGCACATGCTCCAACTGAAGAGAAGAAGATGAAGATTCATTTTACGATGAATTGGATGAAATTTATAATGAGTGCCCAAGAGCAGACTGTAAAATAATCTTCGGGGATTTGAATGCAAAGATAGGAAAGGAAGACAAATACAGACCTTGTATTGGAAAATATAGCTTGCATGAAATTTCTAATGATAATGGAATCAGGCTTATACATTTTGCATCCTCGAAAAATATGGTAGTGGGTAGTACAACTTTTAATCACAAGGACATACATAAAATGAAATGGAAGTCTCCAAATGGAAGTACTTTTAACCAATTGACCACCTCCTAATAGATACAAGACACTTCTCTAACTTGGTGGATGTTAGAAGTTATAGGGCGGCCAATATTGAGTCCGACCACTACCTTGTGGTAGCAGCTATTAGAAGCTGAATATCTAATGCAAGAAAGGTACATGGATCCCATGCAAGAAAGTTCAACAGTGCTCAGCTGAAGGAGCCTGAAACTGCTCTCAGATATGCTAGCTTGCTTAATGAGGCCCTGACCGATTTGCCTAATAGTGGGAGTATTGATGAAATCTGGAAAAATTTTAAAGACACACTATTAAAAACTGCAAATGAAGTTTTAGGAAGGGAAGAGAAAATCTGGCACAACAATTGGTTTGATGAACAGTGTGCACGAGCAACAACCTTAAAAAATGAAACATACAAGGAATGCAACAGAGGAAACACACCCGAAAAGCAGTGGAATAGTATAGAACGAGAAGAAAAGAGATTGCACAAGAAGAAAAAGAGACAGTATGAGAGGAAAGAATTAGAAGAAATGGAACGGTTGAAAGGGATGAATGATGTGAGAGCTTTCTATTAGAAGTTAAATAAGTCATAAGGATTTCCAGCCTAGAACAAGTTTGTGTAGAGATAAAGATGGTATAATACTGGGCAGTGAGGAAGCAATACTAGAAAGATGGGGCCAATATTTTGATGAACTGTTGAATGAAAGTCCAGGTGATAACCAAGTAACCTTACCTCCTGTAAATACAAGAAAATTAGACATAGAAGTGCTGATACCTACTATTGAGGAAGTTGAGCTTGGCATTAAGAAGTTAAAGAATAACAAAGCCCCAGGAATGGATTTAATACAATCAGAGCTTGTAAAAAATGCTGGAAAAGAATTTATTAAACATTTTCACAAACTAGTGGCCAAGATATGGATAGCTGAAACAATCCTTGATGAATGGAATGTAGGTATCATCTGCCCGATACATAAGAAAGGTGATATCATGATGTGTTGTAACTATCTGCTTATTATCCATTGCTTATAAAATATTTTACAATATTCTCTTTAGCAGATTGGTGCTTTTACGTGGAAAATGCGGTTGGTGACTATCAATGCAGATTTCGCCAAGGAAGATCTACTATTGATCAGATCATCACAATTCGCCAGATACTTAAAAAATGTAAAGAATTTGGAATTGATACACACCATCTCTTCATTGACTTGAGATGAGCCTTTAACAGCATTGATAGAAGTAATCTCTATGTAGCAATGGAAGAGTTTGAGATCCGTAAGAAATTGATCGTTCTTGTGAAAGCTACCATGGAAAATACTCTGAATCAAATTAAGATCCAGAATATGTTATCAAGTGCTGTAACGACCAAGATTGGAGTTAGGCAAGGAGATTCATTATCATGCCTTTTGTTCAATATAGCTTTGGAGAAAGTTGTTAGAGATGCGAGTATCAACACAATCTTATATAAATCAGTTCATATTTTGGCACATGCAGATGATATTGATTTAACCACAAGAACACCAAGAGCATTGAATGAAGCTTTCAACAAGCCTTGAAAAAGCAGCCAGAAAGATGAATTTAGAGATTAATGAAGGAAAAACTAAGTATATGCCCGTAACCAAGAAAGGCCACCCTAGTGGGTCTACATTCATAAAAATTGGCTCGTATAAGTTTGATGTTGTGCGTAGCTTTACCTACCTTGGATCAGAAGTTAATTCCAAGAACAATGTTAGTTATTCAGAAATCCAAAAACCTATACTGTCTGCTAACAAGTGCTATCATGGCCTCAGAAAACATCAGAAGTCTAAGTTGCTGTTCAGGAAAACTAAAGTCCTGATGTATAAAGTTTTAGTAAAGCCTGTATTAACATATGGTGCTGATACCTGGACACTCTCAAAATCTGATGAAAGACAGCTCGGTATATTTGAGAGAAGGATTTTGAGGCAAATTTTTGGGCCAGTGGAAGAAAATGGTGTTTGGAGAAGAAGATATAATCATGAATTATATAACAACCAGACATTGTCAACCGTATAAAGATCAGAAGGTTGGAGTGGGCAGGACATGTGCTGCATGCTAATGACAGAATGATAAAGAAGATATTTAATGCAGTGCCACAAGGAGTCAGGAAAGTTGGCAGACCAAAGTTAAGGTGGGAAGAAGGGGTGAGAGGGGATGTAAAGATAATTGGAGGAGCTCTGCACTTTACAGGAAAGAATGGGGAAAACTTCTTCAGAAGGTCAAGGCCCACAAAGGGCTGTCGCGCCAATGATGATGATGATGATGATGATGATGATGATGATTCCCTTGTATTCTGTCAGCAGCCCCCAGGAAGGTTCTGATCAGTCCTACAGCTTTCGTGTAATGTGATCAGTCAGTGTTAAAATCAAAGTAACTGGTAGCTCCATATGGATGTGAGAAAGAAAACAGAGTTACTTAACGGATTTTAAAATTTTAAAATGGCCATTTTAACCTTATTTAGATTTTAGTCTCATTTAGCCCATTTTAGGTTCGATAGGATTCTCATATGGGCATAAAATACAAATATTTCTAATTCAGATGAAAAGAAGAAACCTAAGAATCCAGATCGTAGTAATTACTAATTTTGTGTTATGTGAGATTTGGAAGATTGTTTTTTTTTGCCCATTAAGAAGAGTTTTATCATCAACTTCTTTCCCTTTATTCCAGGTAAATGCCGGCATGGTCACTCAATGGCTTAGTGTTGGCCTCTAACCAAGGCAGCTGTGGTTTGATACCTGGTGATCGCTGTGGGATTTGCACCGAGAGAAACCACATTCCCGTGGCTTGGATTCCCCAGAAAACTGTAGGTCTCATTCTATATGACCTTGAAGTTTGAACTGCATAAAATAAACAGCCAAAAGATGGGTGTTGTTGACATTTTACCCACATTAGAATATAATTGTCTTAAAATTAGATCAAATATAAATTACAGATTCATTATGGTTTTAAGGAGTTTACATTATTTATTCTCATTTACCATCTAGAATGATCTGAAAGTAATTTGCATTTTAGTTAATAGTCCTTAAACTTATTGGTTTCATTTTCATGTGTGGTTAAATTTTATTTAACTAATCTACTCATATTCATTCAGTTCTGTTGATTTATGATTATTTAAACTAACTTTTGTTTTCCATCTTCTTTCCAGATTGAACATATTTGAAAAGATGGAATCCCCTAGAAAAAATAATGACTGCTATTTTTATTATTATTCAACATGTTTAAAGGTAAAGTTAGTTACATTTTAAAATCATGAAAAACTATTTCTGAATTTTGTAATGTTAGTAACAATTCATTATGTTCTTTAGGGTGATGGTTGCTTGTTCCGTCATGAACCATCTGCTTTAGGTTGTGAAACTGTGTGCACTTTTTGGCAACAGGGCAAGTGCCTGAATCAGCATTGCAACTTTCGACACATGGAACTTAGGGTAAGAACTGTACAATTTTATCTGACATACAAGTATATTTCAGAAGGTATAACTTCGGGCACTTCCTGCCATTACACTGGTTTGAACACAAGGCACACCCTTGAGGCCGCAATTCACAGCTGCAGATCCTGCGCATTGTTGACAGGGCCCAAAGTTATGCCTTCTGAACTATAAGGAAGTTTGATCTTAATTTCTCTATTGCAGTACAGTAGTCCTCTTGTAATTTCTGATATTTAATTGTTGCTTATTTCTATACACTATGCAATGGTAAATATAAAGAGAGCATTTTTTCTTCCTAATTTTTGCTGCCAGTTTTGGAATTGTCAGTAGTGCTGGCTATTTTGACCCTGGTATTTAAGCATTCTGCTTCTATTGGCACTGATGTTAATCAGTACATATATTTTTTTGTAATAGACATTAGGACATTAGAAATGTTAGGAAGGAAGAAAAGATCAACTAAGAATCAGTGGATAACTCAGGAGATACTAGACCTGATTGATGAACGACGAAAATACAAGAATGCTAGAAATGAAGAGGGCAGAAAAGAATACAGGCGATTAAAGAATCAAGTGGATAGAAAGTGCAAGGTAGCTAAGGAAGAATGGCTGAAGGAGAAGTGCAAGGATGTCGAAGGCTGTATGGTCCTGGGAAAGGTAGATGCTGCATACAGGAAAATCAAGGAAACCTTTGGAGAAAGGAAATCTAGGTGCATGAATATTAAGAGCTCAGATGGAAAGCCACTTCTAGGGAAAGAAGACAAAGCAGAAAGATGGCAGGAGCATATCCAACAGTTATATCAAGGTAACGATGTAGATAATTTCGTTCTGGAACATGAAGAGGCTGTTGATGCTGATGAAATGGGAGACCCAATTTTGAGGTCAGAGTTTGACAGAGCTGTGAGTGACCTAAATAGGAACAAGGCACCTGGAATTGATGATATTCCCTCTGAATTACTGACTGCCTTAGGAGAAACCAGCATGGTAAGGTTATTTCATTTAGTGTGCAAGATGTATGAGACAGGAGAAGTCCCATCCGATTTTCGGCAGAATGTTGTTATACCTATTCCCAAGAAAGCCGGTGCTGACAGGTGTGAAAACTACCGCACTATTAGTTTAGTATCTCATGCCTGCAAAATTTTAACACGTATTATTTACAGAAGAATGGAAAAACAAGTTGAAGCTGAGTTGGGGGAAGATCAATTTGGCTTCAGAAGAAACGTAGGAACACGTGAAGCAATCCTGACTTTACGTCTGATCTTAGAGGATCGAATCAAGAAGGACAAGCCCACGTACATGGCATTCGTAGATCTAGAAAAGGCATTCGATAATGTTGATTGGACCAGGCTATTTATGATTCTGAAGATGATAGGGATCAGATACCGAGAACGAAGAATTATCTACAACCTGTATAAAAATCAGTCTGCAGTGATAAGAATCGAGGGCTTTGAAAAACAAGCAGCAATCCAGAAAGGAGTGAGGCAAGGCTGCAGTTTGTCCCCTCTCCTTTTCAATGTTTACATAGAACAGGCAGTAAAGGAAATCAAAGAGAAATTTGGAAAGGGAATCACAGTCCAAGGAGAGGAAATCAAAACCTTGAGATTTGCCGATGATATTGTTATTTTATCTGAGACTGCAGAAGATCTCGAGAAGTTGCTGAATGGTATGGATGAAGTCTTAGGTAAGGAGTACAAGATGAAAATAAATAAGTCCAAAACAAAAGTAATGGAGTGCAGTCGAACGAAGGCAGGTGATATAGGAAATATTAGATTAGGAAACGAAGTCTTAAAGGAAGTAGATGAATATTGTTACTTGGGTAGTAAAATAACCAACGATGGCAGAAGTAAGGAGGACATAAAATGCAGACTAGCACAAGCAAGGAAGAGCTTTCTTAAGAAAAGAAATTTGCTCACTTCAAACATTGATATCGGAATTAGAAAGATGTTTTTGAAGACTTTTGTGTGGAGCGTGGCATTGTATGGAAGTGAAACATGGACGATAACTAGCTCAGAAAGAAAGAGAATAGAAGCTTTTGAAATGTGGTGTTATAGAAGAATGCTGAAGGTGAGATGGATAGATCGAATCACGAATGAAGAGATACTGAATCGAATTGGTGAGAGGAGATCGATTTGGCTAAATTTGACGAGAAGAAGAGATAGAATGATAGGACACATCTTAAGACACCCAGGACTTGTTCAGTTGGTTTTTGAAGGAAGTGTAGGTGGCAAGAACGGTAGGGGTAGACCAAGGTATGAATATGATAAACAGATTAGAGCAGATGTAGGATGCAATAGTTACGTAGAAATGAAAAGGTTAGCACAGGATAGGGTGGCATGGAGAGCTGCATCAAACCAGTCTATGGACTGATGACTCAAACAACAACATGTCCTTCAAGGGCTGTAGTGCAAAGGGGTTTGGTTTTGGTTTTAAATTTTGGTTTAGTCTGTTTCTATGTGGGACAAAGGATAAACATTTATTATCCTACTAACTCGGGTGTCTATACTTTTTTCCATGACAGTAGTGCAGACATTAATTCTTCCTGTCCTCAACTACTGTTATTTATTATTTAAAGGCCCACCTTGTCAGTATAATTCATTGAATTCAATACGGTCCATTGGTGGCCATTATGGTCAAGCTTATACAGTAGATACTTGACTACTGTGACGTAATCCTTGTTGGCACAACTAAGGATCAAACGATGAAACTGCAGCAAGCCTTCAACTGTTACCTCAGATTCATTTTTAACTTGAGCTATGATGTACACGTAACTCCTTACTATCAAGAACTTCACTGGCTAAAACTTTATAAAAGACGTAAATATCACATACTTGTATTAATACATAAACTCCTACGTAGTAATTCGCCTCAGTACATTTCCTCTAAATTTTACTTTCTCTCTTTGATTTCATAACTGTAATACTCGCGCTGGATCTACCCTTGCAATTTCTCTTCACCATTCATCTGTGTATAACAATTCTTCTAATGTGACTGGTTCCAGACCTTGGAATTCCTCACCAGTCAGTATCAGGGACAGTGACTCATTAAGTAAATTCAAGAGAGCTTGCTGAGATTACCTGCTGAAAGCAACCGACTGACATGTGCACTGTACAGTTGAGTGTGTGAACGCCAATAGACTATGTTTCTCTGGTATATGTAGACCTAGTTGATAGTTGTGTAATATGTGCATATTTTGTGTGTGTGTGTGTGGGGGGGGGGGGTTAAATATATATATAATGTTTATATTCACATACTGAGCTAAAA
Source organism: Anabrus simplex (assembly GCF_040414725.1). Taxonomy (NCBI): domain Eukaryota; kingdom Metazoa; phylum Arthropoda; class Insecta; order Orthoptera; family Tettigoniidae; genus Anabrus; species Anabrus simplex. Next base: position 326,439,225 of record NC_090267.1, on the reverse strand, counting down.
TATACAGCTGAGCTCTCAGGACTTGGCTGATGTATAAAGTCTTACCTGACCCTTGAAGTGGCCGATAACTTACCCATCAGGTAACTAAGGTTTATGCTGCTGGTAGAGCTGTGGGCAGAAGTAAACCTTTCACATGAAGGATAAATCACCTGTTTACCAGCAGATGGTAGAACCGGTGCTAAGTTAAAAAACTTACTTTTGAGGAAACAAGCTTTGAAAATTTATGTTATGTCTCTGCTATTTATTTATTCATGTCAGAGGTACCAATATATAAGAAATCAATTCAAATACAATTTAAAAAAATTAAATAATAAAAATTTGAAGTATGTTAATCACTCAAAATGAAAGACATATGAACAAATTAATTGTAAAAAATAAAAGAAAGGAGAAGGAAGTATTACATGAAAATATCTATACTATATAGACATTATTTACACAAGCTGTGACCAGTATTTGGCTACATTGATGGCATTGTTTCCAGCCAGTGCCAATTCCAACCCTGTACATGAATCTGGGCATAGACGACAGTGTAAGAGGTGCGTAGAAGTCTGTTCCTCTCCACATTCGCATAATGAGTCCCCACCATGCACGATGCCCCATTTCACAAGATTGTCCTTAGATCTTGCAATGCCGGTCCGCAGTCTGTTTAATGACTTCCATATACACCATCCCTCTTCGTGACCAGGTGGCAACTTCTCTTCAATTTCAACACATTCTGGATGATCTGGGTACCTTTGTTTCCATAGCTTAACCCTGACCTTTTTTGGGTCAGAATCAAGTGGAGCAGAAGACTGTAGAAAACTCTTCCTGGATTTCAGTCGAGCTGGTGGTGGCTGATGTTCATGAAGGGGGTGGGCTGAGATGCTGCAAACCTTTTGTATCTCAATATTAGCGGTCACCTCACGTTTAATATCAGGTGGGGCTATACCTGCAAGTGAATACAACTTCTGTGTGGGTGTTGGTTAAACAGCCTGTAATTAGCCTGCAGGTTTCATTCAAGGCAATGTCGACTTTCTTTGCGTGAGCTGATTTATACCACACGGGACTAGCATATTCAGCAGCAGAGTAGCAGAGTGCTAGGGCAGTTGTCCTTACTGTCTGGGGATCATGTCTTTGCTGAGGTGCAATGAATCCTTATGTAACAATATTTCTTTAAGTTATATTGGTGAATATTTATACTTGCAGTAAATCTATATATGTAAAATAAGAGTTTTGTCTGTACATTGCTCAGAATTTGAAAAGAATGGTATTTCTGTATCGGTCGTGTCCACAGTAACAAGGAAATGCACTTTTCACTTTTCTGTAATTTCTGTCTGTCTGTACGCGTATCACGAGAAAACGGCTGAAGATACTTTAATGAAAATTGGTGTGTTAAGTCAGGGGATGAACCACTACAATCTAGGCTATAAATAATTTTATTCACGCTAAGTGAAATGGTATTTTAGGGGAAGGCCTAAAATTTAATTCTCAAATATTTATATTATTAGTGGTCCTATTGATAAACACTACATAACCAAAGTTATATAGTAGTAAATTTCTGATCATTTATGTCTTACACATTTTTATTGTACCGGCTATGACAGAAATATTCATGAATTTGTATTTTTTTGTTTCTAAATCCACATCAATGCGGAGCAACGAGAAAATGGGTAAACAGAATTTAATGAAAATTGGTATATAGAGTCGAGGAATAAGAAACTACAGTCTAAGTTATAAACAATTTTATTCACCATGGATGAAATTGTTGTATTGGGGAATGCGCCTAAAATTTAATTTTTAAATTCCTATGTTATTGCTCCTATCGAAAAGTACTACATAACAAAAGTTATAGAGAATACAATTTCCGATCATTAATGTTTTATTCAGTGTTATCATACTGACTATGATAAGAGTGGTATTTCATAGTTGGAAGAAAACTAAATATGAAGGCCTACAATATCGAAAACATATAACACTCAGCAACAATAACATTACATTAACCATTGTTTTTTGTAGTGTTCTTTGTCTCTTATGCTGCTACTCAACTGTGATAGATGGGACAGCCTGATTGAATATTGGCGACAAATGGTTGGGGAGTTCGAAGATTTTCTTCTTTAGTATTTCATTTCTCTGGTTCATACATTTTCTGATACTGCTGGTACGTAACACACTGGTTCATCGTAGTATTCCAGCTATTCGATCTCTACTCTGACACACTGTTTTGAATAAGTAATGCGCACACTTAACCCTCACAGAGTCGCGCACTCATTTGCATCATTAGTAGACGCACGGGGTGTTGACAACACCCCAACTCTCATTTCAAAGTACTACCTACATCAAGATCAATCTTTCCTAAAAGAAACGTATTATGTATAATGTAGATTTATAAAAGAGACTAGCATACGAAAAGCTAAAAATGCGCAATATATATCTACAAAAGAGCCAAGCTTGTAAAAATAATTAAATCATTTCTCATTTTGTGCATTTCAGTACAAAAGGAATCAATATATGAATATTTTTAAATTCCATCCACTGTTTCTCTTATCAAACTGAAGTAAAGACATGTAACAATGCACTCAACATAACACAGGGTCAGAAACTTAGTCCGTATCACTTTGTAGTACATCTGAATCTTGATAATATATTTCACACACATTTCTCATATGTTTTAGACACATCACGCTACAGCACCCACCACGGTATGACTTAGTCTTTACATCTTTGCTTCTAGGGCATACTATGCACTATGATTATTTCAGAGTTCATTCTTGGACGTTTATTGTCTTTTTTGGGTCGTCAGCACCAGCTAGTTTTGCCGCTTTCTCCCGAATTGTCTTGCGTAGGCTTTCAGTACAGACTCTTTATGCACTGTAGGATTCACATATTCCCACCCAAGTTCATGCAGGAACATTCGACGTACAAGCTTCTTTTCAGGATTGTTTGAAGAAAATATGATTCGCGCATTAATTCTGGCAATGTCAAGAATTCTGAATAATATCAGTAAGTTCCTCACAATATTGTCATTTCCTTTTGGACCTGACTTATCAAAACCTTCCTCACAAAAAAGTTTGTGCATTCTAGCCTCTTGTTTTTCATAGTTACACATTTTCACAGAAAATGAGACTTTCTCCATTTGAGCGAGAGATGAGCACTGAACCTGAAATGTTACGATAGTGGTCGCGCGGGGGTATGACGACACCCCACATGTGAAGAAAGAGCATCAGCGCCTGTCACAGCAATTCTAATTATAAGCACTCGCTGAACACTTCGAGATCAAGGTCACTTTGAGAGGTATAAGCGATTACAGCGGGCTAAATGAACTCTATCCCAAGATTTAACTTAACGAATGTACGTGCCAACATCCTACGCGACTCTTTGAGGGTTAAGGTAGAGGCTCACTTAGTAGTATGTCGTTATTGATGATGTTTATGTACTTAAATGAATAATAGGAAAGGGATGATGTATTTATGTGTTTAATTAACACTCCAAGTATCGTGAGGACGAATGTAAAACATGAATAATTATCAGAGAGAATATAGATAATATTAGAAGCACAGAACATCAATATATAGAAATCTTCGAAACATAAAAAAGTTCAAGGAGTTTATAAACATATGAGTTTATACACATATATTAATACTCGAGGCCACCACACACTTCCTCCGCAGCGACAGCGTCCCTGTATTTTCGAAGGAAGGTGACCCTTCGACCTGATCTGGTGATCCGTGGTGCGAGTGTATTGGGTTAAGTGCTGCCTGTCTTCTGAAGGTTGACAGTCTTTGGAATGGAACTCGACGGAATGTCCAAAGTGGTTTCTCCAGATGTGTCTTCCTTGTTGTCCGATGATTGGTCTGTCAGAAGGAAGGCAGGTTTCAATCTGTCAATGCTAATAGTGTGTTTCCCTGTTGGCATCTCCACCTCGAAGTGTTTGTCACTGCGAGACAGGACTGGATATGGCCCATCATATGGTGATTGAAGAGGTGTTCTGACCGCATCATGTCGAAGGAAAACGAACTTGTTCGTCATCAGCCGTGGGTGAATAAAGATCTTTTTGCGGTCGTGATGTTCTGTTGGGACTGGTCTTAGGTTCCTCAACTGTTCCTTCAATTTGAAAACTAAGGTTGGGATGTCAGTTACTAATTTCTGTTCGTTGAGAAATGCTCCTGGTAACCTAATTGTTGAGCCATAAGTCATTTCCACTGGCGAGGTTGACTTGTGGAATTATGTAGGAACGAAGTCCTAACAAGACCAGAGGAAGCTTCGAAACCCAATCATCAGACATCTATGCCTTCAAAATAGATTTTAATTGACGGTGCCGGTGTTCAATTTTTCCATTTGCTGCCGGATGATATGCTGTCGTTTCAATGTGGACGATGCCCAGTGTGCTTGTGAGGCATTTGAAAAGTTTACATTCAAACTGCCTTCCGCGATCAGTAGTTATGATATGAGGCACGCCAAAACGAGATATCCATGTTGAGACTATGGCAAATGAAACTGCTTCTGCTGTAATGTCAGCTAATGGAACTGCTGGCCATCGGGAGAAACGATCAATAATTGTTAGTAAATACAGAGGTCGATAGCTGCAGTCGCTTAAGTGCGGCCAGTATCCAGTATTCGGGAGATAGTAGGTTCGAACCCCACTGTCGGCAGCCCTGAAAATGGTTTTCCGTGGTTTTCCATTTTCACACCAGGCAAATGCTGGGGCTGTACCTTAATTAAGGTCATGGCCGCTTCCTTCTCGCTCCTAGCCCTTTCCTGTCCCATCGTTGCCATAAGACCTATATGTGTCGGTGCGACGTAAAGCAACTAGCAACAACAATTATTGTTAGTAAATAGCGATATCCTTGTGATAGAGGTAGTGGTCCAACTACGTCCACGTTAATGTGACTGAATTTTGCTGCCGTTGGAGGATAATGTCTCACTGCACTGTTAGTGTGTCTCCAGACTTTACTTCGTTGGCAAGGAATACATGCTGATGTCCAGGTCTTTATGTCCTTTCTTAATGATGGCCAAATGAAGTGATTTTTACTAAATTAATGGTTGCTTGAATCCCAGGGTGAGCTAGATTGTGTAGCGAGTTGAAAATTGCTTGTCACAGTTGTTGAGGTACATATGGGCGAATCATATCTTCAGTCATGTCGCAAACAAGTTCTTTACCGTTGGGCAACATTATTCTTCGAAGTGCAAGTGACGTATTCTTAATGTGTGGAAGTTCTTCGTCACATTGTTGGCTTTCTGCTATTTCTTCCATGGTAACAGTTGGAGGTATAGTGATTAAAGTAATTTCTGAACAAGCATCAGCTGCGATGTTCTCCTTCCCAGTAGTTTAACGTATGTCTGTGGTGAACTGTCCGATGAAACTAATGTGTCGTATCTGACGTGGAGAAGCTTTGTCTGAACGTTGCTTGAACATGAAGATGAGTGGCTTGTGGTCGGTGTAAATCGGGAAATCACGTCCTTCAAGCATGTACTGAAAGTGCTTCACCGCTGAATAGGCAGCGAGGAGTTCTCTGTCGTAGGTTGAGTAATTCCTGTTTGCATTTGTCAGTTTCTTAGAGAAGAATGCTAATGGTTGCAGATTAATGTCTTTGATTTGTTGCAAGGATGCACCAGTAGCATAATCTGAGGCATCTACCATTAAAATTAGAGGTAAATTTGAAGATGGAGTGCTGAATCGGCCAAGCTATTTTTTAGATCTTTAAAGGCTTGTCGAAGAATTTCTGTCCAGTTAATTTTTCTGTTGTCATTTTTCTTAGTCCCATGGAGAAGGTTCAAAAGCTCTGCTTGTTTACTGGCTGAATTTGGCAGTGCTCTTCAGTAAAAGTTAACGAGGCCAAGATACCGGCGCAGTTCTTTTATTGTGTTAGGTAGCGGATAGTCAACAATGGTTTGTACTCGCTCTGGTAGTGGTCTGATTCCTTCTGCAGATATCATATATCCCAGGAAAGGTACTTCTGTTGAACTGAAAATGCATTTGTTCAGATTGATTCTGATCTTGAACTTGCTGAGGCATTCGAAAAGCATTTGAAGATGCTTCTTGTGCTCTTCTTCATCTTGTGATGCCACTAGAATGTCATCTATATAACAGTACACGAAATCGAGGTCTCTGAGTATATTGTCAATATATCTTTGAAAAGTTTGAGCCGCATTACGGAGTCCACTGCTGTCTTAGGTACATCGTCCGGATGTACAGGGATGTGATAAGCTCTGATCTGATCTATTTTTGAAAATATTCATTTTCCATGTAGTTGGCTGTTAAAATCTTGAAGGTTAGGAATAGGATATCTGTCAGGCTTGGTGATGTTGTTGAGAGCACAGTAGTCTCCGCAAGGTCTCCAGGATCCGTCTTTCTTGGGAACTAAGTGAAGGGGACTTGCCCAGGCGCTCTTTGACAGCTGGCAGATTTTCATATCGATCATTTGTTGAAACTCTGTTTTAGCTGCTTTGAGTTTATCTGGTGGTAGTCGTCATGCCTTTGCTGCTACAGGATGTCCTTCTGTGACAATGGTATGAAAAACAGGTATCTGGGATGTCGAAATGGACGTTTTCATGGAGCAAGTTGGGAAATTTCTTTAGAATGTCAGCATGTTTTTGGTCTGGTGGCATTACATAAACTGTTTCTATGCTCGAGACTTTAATCAATGTGCCAGGTGTCTCTGCTGATGTTAATGGGTCAATGAGTCACCTGTTCTTTAGATCTACGATAAAGTTGTAATGGTGAACGAAGTCGGCTCCAATAATCGGTGATTGCACATCTGCAATTATGAAATTCCACGTGAAATTGCGCCGAAAACTCAAACTGAGTACTAGTAGACGCTCTCCGTAAATATTAATACCAGTGCCGTTTGCTGCATAAAGTTTACGATCTGTTTTGCTGGTTAAAATTGAAATAATAAATAAACAGGTTCAACCTGTTCAATACAAAAGAATAAGAAATGCAGCGATCACTGTCCGAAGGCGGAATCACAGAAATGTCAGCTCCGGTATAGACTAGGAAATGACTTCCGCTACTTCTGTCTGTGAGAAATAGGCCCCGTGAAAAATGATTCCGATCACCTGCCGCCGCTAGTGTGGAGCGTTTTAGTTTGACTGCTTGTTGGAATTCTGAGCGGCAGGTGGTTGATATGAGCATGGGCTCTGACATTTCTTTGCCCTGCTGTGATATTTAAAGTGATACCAACATAGTGTTCCATTAGGATTAATAGAATGGGCTGATCAGGACGTGTCTCGTGATCTTCTTGGTGAGGAACGAGATGATCGTGAGCTACTTCTTGAAGAACGTGACAACATTTTCAGTTCATTGATTTTCAGTGTTAATTCAGCGATCTGCATTTCTAGTCTTGAGATACGCTCGTTTATGTTTATAAACATATATGAGTTTATACACATATATTAATACTCGAGGCCGCCACAAGTAGTATGACCTGGTCTAGAATTACAATTTAGACCTATTCCAAATTATAGTACCCCCAATTGACTAAATAACTCAAAATTCAACCCTGGAAAGAGCCGTTTCTTAAGAAAAGCTTCTTCCTCTTCACTTTTATATTCTACATTCATTTTATTCCAAATTAGCAGCCAAGATGGGGTTTCTGCTCTGGCTTGGAGGAAAAATGTGCCTTCAAGTCAAGTAGATTTTTCCGCCGCCAGTATAGTGAATTGAGACTTTCCGACTCATCGGGTACTCCTAGGAAACAGATTAAGAAAAGGGCATAGTTTTTGCCCTGGGAATCTCCACTACTCGACTCTCCGCCCCCCTCCCCCGCCGCCAAAAATCAAGAATTTGCGTTGTTAGGAATTTAGGCCAATTTTTTTCACTGTGCATCAGTTGTATGATGGAATATATAATCTAGTAGGTTCCACATAAATAACGTATTACAAATAATTGTTATTGCTTTCTCCGATTCAATCAATGGAGAATCATTTATTGGTATCAGGCACCATTCAAGGCTGATCTTGTCCAGATCTGCATGTTTTTGCTTTGGTAAATAGTGTAATGTTTTCGAAGGCACTGTTCCTAATTTAATGATTTCTGCTGTAGATCAGGTGAGTTTATTATAATATGGGAGGGTACAATGTGTGCTTGAGTCTTGAGTCCATAGACTGGTTTGATGCAGTTTTCTATGCCACCCTGTCCTGTGTTAACCTTTTCATTTCGACATAACTGCTGCATCGTACATCTGCTCTAATCTGCTAGTCATATTCATACCTTAATCCATCAAATCTCTTGTAGCAACGGATATTCCAACAGATTTATTAATAGAATGATAAATAAAGTGAAAAATGAACCTAAAACAACTTTAATTAAAGAGCGAAAAGAGAAAAAGAAATTCGTAGTTATAACTTTTCGAAATAAGCACTCTTATCAACTAGCTAAAATTTTCAGGAAAAAGAACATCAATGTCACATACGAAACAGATAATAATACTAATAAGATAATTTTCAATTCAGATAAAATAGAGAATAAATGTATATTTAATAAATCAGGAATTTACAAATTAACATGCCAAACATGTAAACAACGATACATAGGACAGTCCGGAAGAAGTTTGGCTATAAGGTACAAAGAACACCTTAATGCGGTCAAACATGAAAGATATTCAGCAATGGGAGAACATATGGTTGAAATGAATCATAAATTTACAGACATTTCCGATGACATGAAATTATTACATTCGACCAAAAAGGGAAAACTGATGAATGTTTTGGAAAATTTAGAAATTTACCTTACACAAAAATGTAATTCTGAATCAAGTTTAAATGAGAAAAGTACAGAAGATAACCCACTGTTTAGGCTAGCATATAATCATTTAAGGAACAAAAAGAAGAAAAGAAGAAAAACTTGAAGATCCTAAATTTATATAGTATTCTCATTCATTTCAACCAAAATTGTATGTATTGATCATTTTTATAATATTTCATAAGTTCTCTTTACTCTTTGATATGATGTATTGGGACACAATATTCCTTCAAATTGTAAAACAAAAGATTGTGTCATATTGTGTTATTCTTTGATCTAACCACTGATGAAGGGAATGGTTGAGATTTCCTGAAACATGTATGGTTTAATAAATAGTGTTTCTTTCATTTAATGAGTGTATTGATCAAGGCGGATTTAAATAAACTATTATAAATAGTTATATTATACATTCAGACCAGTCAATAAGTCAATACGGACCAAACACAATATTAACCTATCATGGTTAAGTTTATTAACAGATGTAGGTAGGGCGGTAGGATGTCCTGCTGTGAGGCTTTGAGGAGGAGTGGGGAAGGAGGAATGTAGCATCGAGGGACTGGTGGTCGCACAGGAAAAGGTTTCTGCCTGGGGTTATTGTTTTAAGTTCTAATGAGGAGAGTATGAAGTCCAGGGGGTTGGGTCCACGGATTGGGTACATATTAAACTGTTTCAGTCCGAGGCCATTAATAAAACTGTCTATAAAGTGTGTGTCACAGTTGTTAGCTGACTGTCTGGTAGTTGGAGAAGACCACTTCATAGACAGGTTAAAGTCGCCCATTAAAATTACTTCACCATGAGGGAGCGCTGCAATGACTGAGTCCAGTGACTGTTCAAGGTCACAGAATGGGCTGTTTGGTGGTCTGTAGTAACATCCCACAAGTACAGGGCGTCGAGGAAAGAGTAGCTCCACCCACACTAACTCACAGTTCCGTTCGAGATCTGTCCTTCGTTTACATGGTAACGCACTGTTTACTGCTAGCATCACTCCACCACCTAGAGTAGCGCGATCACAACGGAATATGCTGTAATTAGCACTGAGTGGTAGTTCACTGCCCCTAGCCCAAAAGAGCCATTTTTCAGTAAGTCCAATCACGTCAACTTCTCTTAAGTCTGGCAGGGATAGTTCACAATCAGACAACTTATTGTTTAGGCTTTGCACATTCTGACAATAGATGTTTATGTCTGTTTTCATTTCACAAGTGGTGGGACTGGGGTTTAAGTGGACATCTCCAGCCAGTAGTAGGAGGCAAAGCAAGCCCCTAATCGCTGAGCGACCAGGCCTAGGCTTGTTTGGCTCCGAGCTAGTAGGGAGGCGCCTATAAGTCTGAAAAATGGCGCATCCAGTCAGAGAGAACGCCGGAATGTAGTAGTTTCTCTCTGCTAGTAGCCATGCAAAAGGAGAACTCACTTTTTCACTTGCACACACCAATTCCTTAACTCGAATAGACCCGTGCAGAGAACCGTAAAGTGCAACAACTCTGATTATTACCACACAAACAACACAAACTGCAGCAGCACTAAGCTTGCGCGTGTCTCCTCTAGCCGCCATCTTAATTACATTACACTGTATTCATAATTCTCACTTTTTGATGCTTGTGGCACATTTACAAGTTTCGACTGAGCCACTATGAGTTGGTCCTTTACCTCGAGGAGACGGCGCATCATGGATCGAACAGTACTGAATAAGCCGGAGTGGGTGCTTACCAGACTCTGTCTGTTGATGTTTAAATTTATGGCTTGCAACACTACTTTGTCTAGAAGGAAAAAAGAAGGCCTGGAGCAAATGTATTTTTACAAGCCATAGTTCGGCACTACCTTGTGTTTAACATTTCAAAACTTACAACTCTAATCTTACTTTTACTTTTGTTGTGACATACTTACTTGAAATGCATGACAATTTTTGAGCAAGTATCCAAAAGCATGCGAAAAGGGAACGTGCTCTTTACCACATCAATTATGGCCAAATTAAGTGTGCGCTCTACACAGGGAACATGGCGAATATTTAACTGTCGTACCACAGCTACCATATTTGCAGCATTATCTGTAGTAATTGCTGGCACTTTACCAGGCAACTGCAAAGAATTGACAATGTCTGACAGCGGCTAGCGATATGCTCCACGGTATAACTTCCTTCAAGAATTTCCGTTGTCAAACATGCGGACATCAGTGTATTTGACGCCTTTGATAGAAAATGGGCAGTCACAGCTATGCTCTTCACTGCCTGGGGCATACACCTTGCTACTTTGCTCAGTTGTTGGTTTCAAACATTGCTTAGGACTCCTCTTTAAATGATCAAATAAATTAGATGTACCACCTCCCCTTGAAAAACTACGAGCACATAATTTGCACTTGGCAGATTTCTACTGATCGCCTTCTGCATCGAAAAAGTTACAAACAACTGATGGTTTTCGTGGCATTAGCTACACAGTGAAGTTAACAGTGCCAGAAAGTTCACCTGTCACACGCAGCAACTGACAGGAAGGAGTATCTTGTCCGAATGAGCAGAGCGCGTTCGCTCCATTTCCTCCGCTGCCCTCCGTACACCTCTGCAATTCTCTGCAGTAGTACCAGAGAATACTGGTGGAGCGCTCCACTTGCTACAACAGATTCAGTTACTCGGAGGACTTCCTCCTCTCCCAGCACTATGCTGAAACATACACACACATTCACCCGTAATCTCTGTCATTTTGGCCATTTTCTTTCTTCACTCCTTCTCACCCCCTATGCAATGGGGACAGAACTTGGACTTTTCATTTTTATATACCGTTTATAGAGGAGGAGAGGGAAGAAGAAGAAGAAGAGGAGAAGGAGAAGAAGAAGAATTTTAAGAAATGCACAATCTTCACATAGTGTAGATTAGGCAACCCACTGATCGACTTGACATGCGGTTTACTTACCTTCCCCTATTTAATTTTTCTTTTTCCCCCACCTTTCTCACCCCCTATGCCGAACTGCCCATCAGATATCATTCAAATCATTTCCCACACCCTCCCAGGAGTAATAAGAACAAACTTTTGAGTCCGTTTGAGACATACATATATACAAACAAACATTCATAATTTGATACATGATGTATCCGCATATAATGAAAAGAGTTATGAAGGTTTTATTGATCATTAATTTGTTACTGCTCTTTCCTTATCTCCATCTGTGACGCTGTCCGAGCGTACTGCCAATATTGAGTGACATTATCATATCATTTAAATATTTTATGGCTTGAATATTGATATCAGAATATTGTACTGAATGTGGCTTCGCAGCATTTGTGATTGAGTGAGTGAGTGAGAGAGAGGGAGCTGGTGTTGTGTCGTCACAGTGTGACCGCGTGGCCTTGGCAAGCATGGACTGGCTCGGTGACGTCAGGGACCCCCTGCAAGCGCGTGATCTCCAAGTATGGTTGTTCAATGTTCAGTTCTATTATTTCCTAAAGCTATCTGAAACTATTAATGTATCTTATTGTGGCGTTAATCAATAAAATGTAATAGGGCTTTTTTATATGAATTTGTCATTATCATCTATTTGAGCTGAGTTAAAATTAAAGAATCTGACTAACAAATTCATTTTTAAAATGTAAACATTGCAACTCTGATTTAATATTTAGTGAGAAGGATGTTCAAGTTTATTTTCCTCATGATCGAATGAAATTTGAAATCTGTACTTGTGTTAGCTATCTGAGCTATAGAATGAAGTATTGGCTTGTCCAGGAAGTTTTGGGCATTATCTTATATAGAAACTAGCAAGACACCCGTGCTTTGCTACAGTATTATACTGAAATTTATAATTAAATGCTTAACATTTTATATATAATCTGCTGAAATTCGCGATCTGACTCGTTTTCTTAGAGATTATGGCAAAGTTCCTCCCATTTTTCAATCTTTCTCTCCAGGAATCGATTTTGTACTTCCCGGGCTAGGTCCAGGTATTCCACCCGGTCAGATGGGTCCCTAAACCTTTGCCATCTTTTCCTGTAAGCATTTTTAATATGGATCAAATCCTTGAGGAGATCCGGAGTGGTGTCATCTTGGGTGCCTTGGTGGTACTGAACCCGCGGCCGGACTGCATTCGTAGTCATTACCCGGCCAGGACCCGTTTTCAGCGCAGTCCGCACATTTTGATGATGGTCCAGAACATCATTATTATTATTATTATTATTATTATTATTATTATTATTATTATTATTATTATTATTATTATTATTGTTCTGGACCCCACAGCAAGATGGAAGACCGCTACTTGGCAGTAAGTTACATCTGCTGTGACCAGCACCATTGTCGCGCGTAGGCAAGTGCGTGGGATTTCTGGCGATGTGAATGATATACTTCCGTGCATTATTTACCTTATTATAGATGTGAACAATTGGATGGTCAATATAAGTCCTATCGTTTATTTCAAATGTGTTTAAATTTTTATTTATATGCTAGGAGAATCTACTGTAATCTAACTTTAAGTTCTCCAAAGGAAAAGATGGCTCTTGGAAACGAACCCAGGAAAGATGAAAAATGATCGGTTTATGATGTCATTTACTGCCAAGTAGCGGTCTTCCATCTTGCTGTGGGGTCCAGAACATCAATAATAATAATAATAATAAGTACACTATGAACAGTAAAATCAATTGTTCTCAACTACTTTTTCACCCCACCGACACCCAAGAATAAAGAAGGCGTGTTTCTTTATGTTTAAAGGAGATTCCAAATACCACTGTTCACGCCGGTTACCTTCAGTTTTGAGATATGAGTATCCCCATCAAAATAATTCACTTTTTATCACTTCATTTCACACCTCCCCCCCAAAGTGAATTTTCGGGCAAAAAAAAAACTTGTTTCTTCAATAGTAAAGGATCTTCTAAATATCATTTATCACGACTCTTAACATCTTCGGATTTGAGATATGTGTCCTCATAAAAGGAATTCAACTCCTTTTCACCCCCGCCACCCAAGATGATTTCCCCCCAAAAACGCGTTTTTCTTTGTTTTTAAAGGAGATACAAGTACCAGTTTTCATGTATGTAACAACTTTAGTTTTTATTAGATATACATATCCACATACAATTAATTCAGTTAATTTTTCAATCCTTTCACCTCCGTCCTCCTTCGTTGGATTTTCCGAGAATACTTGTTTCTTTACTTTTAAAAAAAGGATTCCAGATACCAATGTTCACATCTGCAAAATCTTTTGTTTTTGAGATAATATCTTCATGCAAATATTTCAACTAATTTTTCAATTTCCCTCCCCCCCCCCCCCTTTTAAGTGGATTTCCGAAAACAAAAACTACGTATTTCTTTATTTTAAAGGATATTTCAAATACCAAACTTCACGTCTGTAACATCTTCAGTTTTTGAGATATCAGTATCGTAATTAAAAACAATTCAACCCCTTTTTCATTCACTCTTACCCCACCCCCACCCCCACCCAAATGTTTTTTCCAAAAACAAATATTCGTGTTTGTTTATTTTTAGTAGAGATAAAAAATACTATTTTTCACTTCCATAACATGTTAAGTTTTTTAGATATATAATGTAGAAATGCTCATTTTAAAAATTCACCCGGTTTTTAGTTCCCCTTAAGTGGAGTTTCCAAAAACAAATCACCTATGTTTCTTTACTTTTACGGGAGATACCAAATACCAATTTTTACGTCTGTAACATTTTATGTTTCTGAGATACACTGAAGTTACAATCTTTCTAAAAATTCACCCCATTTTGTCACTCCCGTTTAACCACCATTAATTGGATTTTCCAAAAACAAAAAATACGTGTTTCTTTGTTTTTAAATGAGATCCCAAATACCCATTTTCAGGTGTGTAATATCCTCAGTTTCTGAGATATAAGTATCCTCATTAAAGGCAGTCAACCGCTTCTTCACCTTTTCACCCCTCCTATTGGGATTTTCCGAAAACAAATAATACTTGTTTCTTTATTTTTAAAGGAGAATCTATATACCAATTTTTACATCTGTATACTTTTAGAGTTTTGAGATATAGATACACTCATTTTAAAATTCACCCCCCTTTTCACTCCCCATTAGTTATATTTTCCAAAAACAAAAAAATACGTGTTTCTTTATTTTTATAGGATGTCCCAAATACAAATTTTCATGTTTGTAATATCTTCAGTTTCTGTGATATAGGAATCCTGATTAAAGGCATTCAACCCCTTTTTCACCATTTCCATCCCTCCTATTGATTTTCCAAAAACAAAAAAAATGTGTGCTTCTTTATTTTTAAAGGAGATTCTAAATACCAATTTTTACATCTGTAAACATTTAAAGTTTTGAGATATAGATACATTCATTTTAAAAATTCACTCCCCTTTTCACCCCGCCCCCCATTAATAGGATTTTCCAAAAACAGAAAAATGTGTGTTTCTTTATTTTTAAAGGAGATCCCAAATACTAATTATCAGGCCTGTAATGTCTTCAGTTTCTGAGATATAAGTATCCTCATTAAAGGCATTCAACCCAATTTTCACCCTTTTTCACCCCTCCTGTTGGGATTTTCCAAAAACAAAAAAATACGTATTTCTTTATTTTTAAAGGAGATTCTAAATACCAATTTTTACATTTGTAAACATTTAAAGTTTTGAGATATACATGCACTCATTTAAAAAAATTCACCCCCCCACATTTTACTCCCTTGGCGACGGAGTACCCAAAAATCCTCCTTTAGCAAGCACCTACATTGTAATATAAATGTATCCTCAAAATTTCATTTCATTATGTCCAGTAGTTTTGGCTCGGCGATGATGAATCGGGGTCAGGACAAGTTACTTTATATAGAGATTAAACTGATGCTGTGCCGTAAAGAATACCTTGATTCATCTGAAGTATTGTCCTTTTTATATGACTAATCCCTATTTCTGACAATTTAAAATTCTGCTTGTTTTAAAAAGAAAGTCATCCACATACTTTTCGCTAAAGTTAAAATCATCTCTAATTGTGCAGTAAATTGCTGGGCCTGAAACTAATGTAAGTTGGATATCTCTATGCTCAGTGAATATAGTGGTGATGTGGCAAGACATCTCAACCAGTTTTCTGCAACTTTCAGTTAGAGAACAGAAGCATGAGACCTTGTCATCGACAAACATACTATCCTTCTGTTTACAGGTTCTTGTCTCTTATGTTAATTGTTTTGGTGAAATTTCTCCAGCTAGCTTCTTGCACATCAGAATTGGTCTTCTGATTGTGTGAGAGTAGCTTATAATACAGATTAGAAAGACAAAACAGAACATACCCTCCTTTGCATAATTGTTCTACTTCAGCAATGTTTCCATAATAGTCATAAGAAATCCATTTTTCATATGTTGTCTTCAGTTTCAAAAACTGTTCTGTTTTGTTGTGTTTTGTCAAAAATTTATATATAAACATTTCTGTGCATTGTTTCTCTAAACTCATATTAGTGACTGTTAACAAAGTTTATTCAGTTTTCTTTAACAAAATGAGGGACTTCTCACTCGCAAGTGACTCTGAGTTAAAAATTTTGGTTTGATCTTGTTGTGTACCTGTATGAGATCATTTACTGTAGAACGAGATGATCCACTGATGAAAGCCCTGCACACTAATCCGCAACTATGAAATTTGTAAACCAGTTTTGAACTGTCAACATTATTCTTTCTGCACTCTTCACGAATGATTATTCATGTCTTCACTGCAATCTCACCCTGTTATCTGCAGATAGGCTTAAATACTGAAAATACAACTTTTTCTAATCTGTATTCAAAACCCAATAAGAAAATGCAGCTTTTCCTGATAGTGACTGAACTCTACTGAGATAGGTAGCCAAATCTTGCTTTGCAAGTGGTTACAACATAGTTTATTTTTAAACAGGATGAGAAAATATACACGTCATAAATACTCTGAATTTTCTAGCCATCCCAATATTTACAGACATTCTTGTTAGAGATTTATGCTAGCATTTTGGAAACTCTACTACAGAATAGAATTTTCTGGTTATAGAACTTTTGTTTGTTATTGCTGCTGATTTGCATGTTAAGTTCAATCCTTTATAAGCAGATCCTAGTCGAGTTGGTGAGGATTTATGAGAGTAAAGAAATGTTGCAGTTAATTGCATTTCAGTGACATTCTTTTTCTAAAAGTGCACAGCTGACTAGTTGTACACACCTTTTCTCAATATTATGTATTGTTTCATGACAGCCTGCAAAGAGAAGTGGAGACTTTGGAGTTGGAGTTTGTAATCCACTACAACACAAGAGCTTTTTACAACTAAAGTCTGGTTGTAATTGGTTAGTAGCACTATTATTTTACAAAGACAAGGATATGACATCGTTGAAAAATAAATGATTCGGTATTAAACTTCCATAAGTTACTTGACTTAATTTTGTTCCCACTGGAACAGAAGGAATCTGTGAAAAATCTCCATTGTGGTCTTCAGTTTGCCAGTGCTGCAACCTTTTCTCTTATTTCAAAGGCTTCTCCCTCCACAATTCTTTTCCAAGTCTTCCTCGGATGACCTCTCCTTAAGGCTCCTTGGCAGTTCACTCCAAAGCCATCTTATCCATGGATCCATTTGGGTTTGCTCTATTTGGCACCAATTCACTTTCACTGTCTCCTTTTAATTTTGACTGCGACAGGAATCTGTCTGGTAGGTTGCTTTCCAAAGATCTTCATTGGATACTTTCATAAGACGGTATATATCCTAATGGCTAGGGCCCGGATGTCTATGATCTAAAAATGTTAATATGCAAGCATTTATACCTAAAAATGTATTTAAATATGACAATAAATATGACTTAAAAGTTTTTTTGTCATGTTTTCAAAATATTCAAAATGTTGCGGCTGTTTAAATTAACATTATATTGAAAATATACTTCTAAAATCTAGAACATTCAATTATTTTAAATGAGTAATAATATTACTTTTATTATATTTTGAATTTATTTAATTCCTCATTCCAGAGGTAACTCTCGACTCTACACAGAATGAAATAAATGTCACATTTCGATGGGCAATCAGAAAGAATTACAATAGCAAATTACATATATTTTAAAGTTTTCAAATAGGAACGATCTTCTGTTTTCACTCAACACTGAGTTGTAATGGAAAAGACTGCTCAACATCGCAGGATGTTATTGGGCCATATTTGAAATACGTCAAGTCATTAGACTTCAATTGAGGCTGTCTCTTTCTATACAGCTTACCCTTCTAATTCACATAAATATATATTTCTAAGAAAGATAATTGTAAGAAATTATGGACAACAATTAGGAGATGTGAAAAATCCATCTTTCAGACGACTGAAAGCAGGCATGCGAAAATGGAATTAAAAAGATAAAAATAAGACAGAAACATGAATATTCAGGGGGAAATATGACCATAATATGAAAAATTACCGGATAATGACAAAAACGTTAAAAGAGCCAAAATACGACTTCATATGACCCGTGAAAATTGCATCATTTCAGTCACTGTAGATAAAATCATGCTTAACTTGTATTTTCCGGGCCCTACTTATGGCATTATATTTGCTTCACACGGCATTTGTAAGCAGATTGTATGATGATCAGTGGAAATAGAGAAAGGGGAAGAAGTGTTCAGTAGTGCTGTCTAAAGAAATATGAATCTCGGTTCAATGTAACTCTTTAATTTTATGTAATTTTTTCAAAATGGAGTCTTTCCATGAGAGTTCTAAAAGTAAAAATGATTGAAGATAGCTATTGAGCAGGGTTTTTTTTCATGGCAGGAAATATATTTGTTTGAAGATGATCTGGGTAGGTAATCAATAGACATCGGATCTTTAGATTTTTACTATTGTTTTCTGTAAGACCCTATGAAACCTATCAATGACAGTTACCCATATTATATACCTGCTGTCACAGTATATGAAATTTTATAGTGCCTATGTGCACCTATTTCGATGTTACAGCCTATTTTTGCCTTTCCGGATCTGTAAGAATCCTTTTAACTTTAAATCACATAATTTAAAAAGAGGAATATTATTAAGTTTTCACAGTACATATATAAGATGAGAAGTTGTATATGGAAATATAGGAACACACAATAGGAAAATCACGGCAGGTAAGCATAGGAAGAGAGAGCAACAAAACAAAAAGTGGGACAAAGATAACTGTCGGATCTTCATACTCTGCTGTCTTTACATAGATATACTCTTTCCTGTAATTGTCGTTTATCTTTTTGCCACTTTCTTTTACCTCTCTTTATCTGGCTTCTATATTCTACATTTACCATATCAAGACTGATGATCTATCATGATGGCCTCTCAATGAGTGTTGATGCCTGTCTCGATGAAATTGGGAACCAGAAACACATGGCTGAAAGAAGAAATTAGTGTAGAAATCTGGGATTGATGAGTAGGAAACCTATCTCTCTGAAGGTTGCAGTGCATGAAGATGTGAAGATAATCCTTGTCCCCTTTTTCTTCCCTCTTTCCACACTGGCCTGTCATTGTTCCTTTTTTTCTTCTCCCTTTTTTTAATTTCCTATTATATGCTATTCATGGTCCTCTCACAGTTAAACTATTTTACAGCTGCATAGCCACGAATGTGAAATTGTCCATCAGCAGAAAATTTAAAGTCATTGGTTTGATATTATACGATGTGTATGTGCTGCACTAGTTTTCTGCTGTAAGATACATGCATAAATTAGTAAAAATGTGTCATCATCCTCGTTTCCCTTGTCCATTCTAATCTTGGATTGTGTTGTGTATCATTAATCTCTAGCTCTGTCCGTCTGTCCATCATTCTTCATCAAAGATGTTCTGAAAGTTTGCCACTCTCTTCCTCAACTCTTGTTCAGTTTGTTCTCTCAATCGTTTCGTGGATCTACCTCTTAGTCTTTTCCCTCTAACTTCCAATTCAAGCATCAGCTTTGGGACCCTTCTTCCTCCCATTCTTTTCACGTGCCCATACCTTCTCAGTCATGATCATCATACAGTAAAGCCCCGATTATCCATGGAATTGGGTGGCAAGGGCATTGTGGATAGTGAAAATCGTGAATATCCCGATAAAAACAACAGAAAATGAGGTGTAAACACGAAAAAATATTTCAGCATAGAAAGTATGTTTTATTGTACAAAAAACATGATATATAAAACATTTAAAATGTGTACAGTAAAGCAGAAATCTTTGCTCTAAGTCTAAATCACTAAAATAAAGAATAGTAAACAAAAACAATACTGTACTGTTAACAAAAAGTGTTCAGTTATGCCTTTTTAAAAATATCAGTTGCTCATTTTTGCTTCCTGCTTTGGAAATGCCTTTTTGTTTATTCTGGATTGTACTTTCCTTAACATAAGTTTTTTTTGTTGCCAGATATGTGTCATCATCTTGTTCCTCTAAATATTGAAGCAATCCATCTACGTGCTGCAAAGCAGTTTCGTGTGTCATTCACGCAGCTCTTCACTTTCACTTTGTTCTTCGTTCTCGTTCACTCCCATTGCTTTGTTCGTTATCTCTACGTCAGTCAGTCATTCAAACCCCGGCTCACTTGCATCACTTTCCAGCCACTCTTCTATGTTTCCTTCGTCGACATTCTCACCTTCTGGAATGGATGTCACTAGGTCAACAAGTGTAGCGGTCAGCATGACTTCATTCTCTTCACAAATGTTTTGATTGACATTTGTTTCAATACTCGGGAAGAGTTTTCTCTATTATTTAACGAGAGTTTGATGTAATCCCGAGCAGACTCAATATCATTAATGCTATCCAAAATTTTATAATTCTTCCAAAATTCTTTGAGATCACATCCTTTGAATTTTGACAGTAACAACTTTGTTCTGTATGTTCTCTTCATGATAGCAATGACTCTCTGGTCCATAGGTTGTATCAGCGCAGTAACATTTGGGCGCAAAATCTTTGCGAAGATTTGCCCATCAGAAGATTTAAGCACACTTATAACTGAATGTTAAGGCGCATTGTAAATTAACAAGAAACACCCTTCTTTAGCAAATTTGTTTTAGTTAAGATGTTTACGTACTTATACAAAGATCTTTTCAAACCATTCTTGAAAAATTTGCTGGTTTATAAAACCTTTTTCTTTTCTTTTTTGTTGATATAATCAACTGGTAAATTTTCTGTTCTTGTTCCCTTAAAAAGCCCCTGTTTCTTAGATTTACTGATTACAAAAGCGTTGCTGCATGACAAGACTGAAATTCTGTCCTTCCTAATTTTGTGACATACCACTTGATGTTCCCTTTCAGATGCTAAAGTACGAGTGGGAAGACATTTCCAAAAAAGTGCTGATTCATCAGCGTTATAAATTTGTTCGTATGACATATCTTCAGACTACACAAACTCCTCAAAATCAGGTCAAATCATCAGCTGCTTGTTGATCATCATTCAGCTTCTCTCCATGTAGACCAGTCTCTCTAATTCCATGATGTTCCTTAAAATGATGTAACCAACCAGACAACCCATTAGAATTTTCTTCCAGCCTAGCAAATTAAAAAGTATTTTTGCTTTAGCTACAATGATAGGACCAAACAAGGGGGTGCCCTCACTTCGTCCTAAGCTAACTATTCTGTTAATGCCGAATCAAGTTATAGGTGGATTTCTGTTTTGTTTCTTCATCCCAGTAACACTGTCCAACACTGATGCAAAGGCCAACAGTTTGTTTTTTGTTTTAAAACGTCTGGCACTGTTGTTTCTCTAGTCCCGTAATCCAAACACATCTGCTTTCTTGAAATGCAGTTTTCTATTTTAGAAATCATTTCAAGTGTTTGTGCAATTGTTAACACAATCTTCTTTTGTTTTTCTGTCATTATTAATTTCAGGAACTAACAAAACACTAAACGAGCACTGACAAAGGAACGTAAAACTCGACTGATGACTAAGCGCACTTGCTGACTACTGACACTACTGGCAGGCCGAGAGAATGTGTACATAGAGGAGGAAGGTTAGTGAACTTAACAGAGTGGATCGATACACTCACCTGCTTGGGTCGTCAAGGTCAGTTTTCAGAGAATGTGAAAGCCATGATCAAAATCAAAGAGCAAGAGCCAGCCACTCATCCACAAGTTCCGAGAAGGCCTACACAGTAGGATCACAATGCACAATAAACCTGTCAGTAATTTTTGACCTTCGCACTGTAGGGCCTCTTGTATGTTCCCTGTTGTTGGCTTGGATTAAAATTGGTTATTTTTCTTAGGTTCGTAATTTAATGTAAATTTCGCGGCACCCGCGGATAATCGAGGTTTTACTGTGCTCTGTCTCCCACTCAGTGTACACCTACTGTTTTTCATATTACATTATTCTTGGAAATTTCATGTCACTTGCCTAGATTTTTTTCTACTTTGGTCATTAACCAAGTTTCAGCTCCATATGTCAAGATTGGTAGAAAGTAATTCTTAAAAATGATTTCCCTACATTTTATTGGCTCTTCCTTACCCCATAATAGTTCTCCCAACCGAGCTCGATAGCTGCAGTCGCTTAATTGCGGCCAGTATCCAGTAATCGGGAGATCGTGGGTTCGAGCCCCACTGTCGGCAGCCCTGAAGATGGTTTTCCGTGGTTTCCCATTTTCACACCAGGCAAATGCCGGGGCTGTACCTTAATTAAGGCCACGGTCGCTTCCTTCCACTTCCTAGGCCTTTCCTATCCCATCGTCGCCGTAAGACATATCTGTGTCGGTGCGACGTAAAGCAAATAGGCAAAAAAAAAAAAAAAGTTCTCCCACACTGTGGTAAACACCTCCAGTTAACTGCACTCTTCTGCTTATCTCCTGTTTCATTCTTCCATCACACTCCCAAGGTACTGTACTGAAATTTTCTTACTACCCGTAGTGTAAACCCATAATTACAGTTGCTAGCATCTTGTAGCAACTGTATAGAATTTAATTTTCTTTCAACCCTGGCTTCCCACTGATTGCTATTAGCAAACAAGTAGAATTATAAGAGAAATAGAAGGTGTTGATAAACATCCTCTCATTCCACAGCCTGTCTCTAGCTTGCTTTTTATGGGACTGAAAACAAGTTCTAAAAGGAATGTATATTAAGGATATATGTTATTGGAATACAGCCATATTTTGTTAATAACAACGAAACAATTGTTTGAAATCGTAATGTGCTGTATGGTCTCCCCCTGAATGTAGGCAACACCCCCATACTCTTTCTTGGATGCCATCTAGTGCAAATCATATAAAATCTGTAATAAAGAAGAAATTTAAGGTCCTGGATTCGTACTGCTGTAAAAATCAAGAGTGGCATGCCCTGTGCCACATTACACAACCCTGTCCACAAGCTATACAGTATATTGACATGCAAGTTTGTGTGATCTCATTGGTTTTGCAGTGTGGACTGGACGTAGGTGGGCCATGTTGGTCTTGAGTGAAGCTGGTGGTCATAAGATAGGAGATTTTCAGATCAAGTATGTAAGAAGAGATGTTGAAGCCGTTTACCTCCTGCATTGAGGGAGATCATAATTTTAAGTTAGTTTGTAAATGGTAGTCGGGTATTTGCTTTCTGCTCAATCATCATCATCATCATCATCATCATCATCGTCGTCGTCATCATCATCATCATCATCATATGCAGTTTCCAGCTGTAGGCTAGGTCTGTTTGGAACATAAGCCTTCATCTCTTCTTGTCTTCCCACCACTTCTCCCTCTTTACTTTTGCCCAGTCCTCTCTTCTCTGTACACACTCATCCACTCCTTTTATCCACCTGTCTCTTGGTCTTGGTCATTTTCCTGTTATCTCCATTTCATGCATCCCCCTGGGTATCCTTTCCTCTGTCATTCTGTTCCTGTGTCCATACCATCTAAGTCTAGAAGCCTCTATCCTGTTCTGGTAGCTCTTCTTTTGCTGTATCTCTAATCTTTTCATTTCTCATTTTATCCATTCTTATCACTCCTATCCTGCTTCTCAGAAATTTTATTACACTTGCTTGTATCCTAATCATGGCTCTCTGCCTCATTACCCAAGTTTCTGCTGCATACATCAGAATAGGTACATAGTACTTCCTGTATATCACTCTTTTGCTTGTCTGAGGGACATCCCTTTTCCAAACCGGGCTTCTGACACTTCAGGAATGCTCCAGCTTGTCTTCCATGTTTATTTCCTTATCATTTCTTCCACTTTCCTCTGTGATAATTCCCAGGTTCTTGAAACTCTACCTTCCTAAGCTGTTTCCCTGTAAGCATTAGCCCTCTCATATGTAGGTTAAATCTAAACTGTTCCTTCTTGAGATCTCCATGCCAAATTAATTGAGAGTTGAACTTTTAAATTGTCACAAGGATGTTCAAGTGCGATACCCTAAGAAACCTCTCTACTTCACCTTTTATTGCAGCCTGGATTTTCTAAATTTTATTTTCATATTTACCTTGTTAGAATTTAGTTTTCTTCTCTTCTGTCACTGTGTAGCCCCATTAGGATATTGTTAATTAATGTGTTTTAGTATGAATTTCGTATTTGACCCTTTAATTAGGGTAAGGCTATATCATGTTTTAGAGGGTGTATAAATCCAATTAGGCCCCACTTGCCTTTTTGTGCAAGGTAACAGAGTTCAACACTCGGAAGTTCCTTTTGAATGTACTTTCATACTGAGATTAGATTGTGTGTTTTCACATTGGGGTAATATTGGGCTTGCATGTGCCCATGCAATCTAAATTCTCAAATATAAATTATTAAGCGCTTGTCAAGCCTTTTTGATTTAAATTATTGCTATTGATCTTATATTGTGCGTAGGCTGGTACTTCTCACATTTTAGATCTTTTTCTATTCCATTGCTATTTCTGGAAAGAGAAAGAAAAAGTGTGAGTCTGTTTAAATATATTACTAGAATTAACCCATATTGATTCTTTTGCTTCCACCTTTTTCAGACCTGAGGTCCAGCTCCTTAAACCTCACCATCTAACTTACCAAGTGTAACAGAAATGATGGTATTATTACTGAAGAGTTGAGAATGCCATGTGTTTACAGATCAGATTGTTCACAATTATGCTGTATGCGAAGTGGAAGAGGGAATAGAACGATCACGAGTGATGAGTTGTGGGCATGGGAAAAGAATGGGAGGATCAATGACTCCAAAATTGATAAATAACTGAAGAGAATGTTCACCAAATTGCTAAACTTTTCAATACAATTTATGATACTGGAATAATTCCAGGGGACTGGTTGCAATCGACATTCATCGCAATACCTAAAAAGTCTCATCCAAAGAAATGCAGGGACTACCGTCTCATAAGTCTGATGAGTCATATGCTAGAAGCATTCTTACGTATAATACACGCACGCATTAGAACAAAGTGCGAAATAGACTTGGATGACAACCAAATGGGTTTCAGAAATGCCTTTGACACACGAGAAGACTTATTCAGCGTCAGTGTCCTCCAAAAATGCCGCCAACTACACAAAGATGTATTTGCATGTTTCATTGACTATGAGAAAGCTTTTGATAGAGTGAAACATGAAAAGCTGATAGAGATTCTCCAGTGAAAACATCTGGATGGAAAAGACATACGCATCATACAGAATCTCTACTGGGGCCAACAAGCAACAGTCAAAATCAACCAAACCAAAACATCAGATGTGAAAATCAGAAGGGAGGTATGCCAAGGTTGTATATTCTCGCTGCTCCTTTTCAATATCTATTCTGACATTTTTAAAGAAGCTTTACATGATGTTGAACTGGGTGTGAAAGTAAATGGTGTTTTGATCAATAATATTAGATATGCAGATGACACTCTGATTCTGTGTAACACTATAGAAGGCCTTCAAGAATTCCTGAACAGAATCCATGTCAAAGGTTTACAGTATGGTCTCAATATAAATGTAGCAAAAACTAAGTTAATGGTATTTAGCAGAAATAGTAATGCAAATGTCACCTTGTCATTAAACAACCGTAAAATAGAACAAGTCCACCTGTTCAAGTACCTCGGCAGCATAATAACAGACAGTATGGATCCAGATAAGGAAATCAGATGCAGAATTGAGAACGCTAGAGCTGCATTTCAAAGGATGAGCTCTTTGGTCTGTAATAATCATCTGAATCTGAAGCTCAGACAGAGATTAATGAAGTGCTACATCTGGTCAGTACTGTTATATGGAGCAGAGACATGCACCTTAAAAGCCACAAGTATCAAAACGACTTGCTGCCTTTGAAATGTGGTTGCACAGAAGAATGCTTAGAATACCCTGGACAGATATGATAACAAATGATGAAGTCCTAAGGAAAGCTAGGACGAAGCAAGAACTAATAACAACTATAAAAGTTCGCAAAATAGCTTATGTAGGCCACATATTAAGAGGAAACAAATATAGCCTCATAAAACTCGTTCTTTAGGGTAAAATAGAAGGCAACGGCGAGTTGGCAGACCAGAGATAACATGGTTACACAACATCAAGCAGTGGACCGGTATTAAGACAACTGAGAGACTCTTCCAACTGGCAGAAGACAGAAAAACTTTCTACAGAGTAATCGCCGACGTCTGGGCAACCGGATATGGCACTTGAAGAAGAAGAAGAAGAAGAGCTTTGTGCCTCTGTGGCTCAGACGGCAGTGCGTCGGCCTCTCACCGCTGGGTTCCGTGGTTCAAATCCCAGTCACTCCATGTGAGATTTGTGCTGGACAAAGCGGAGACAGGGCAGGTTTTTCTCTGGGTACTCCAGTTTTCCCTGTCATCTTTTATTCCAGCAACACACTCCACTATCATTTCAGTTCATTTGTCAGTCATTAATCATTGTCCGAGAAGAGTGTGACAGGCTTTGGCAGCCGGCACAATTCCTATCCTTGCCGCAAGATGGGGGCTTCATTCATTCCATCCCTGACCCAGTCATTGACTGGAAAACAGGTTGTAGGTTTTCAAGGGTCCATTTTCCTACCATGACAAAGTTATAATATTTGGTATAGTTGGGAGAATATATTAACTGCCTAAAGTTATTTCCATTGGTTCTGTCCCCTCTGTAGAATAATATTGATAATAATAATATGATGGCAGTGATTAAGAAAACTACTGTGATTATATTTTTTATGTATAAAAGGCAGAATTACAATATTTTTTGTGTGTGTGTTATGATTTTTGTTGTGATTTACTTATTGATAAACTGCTTGCTTTATGATTTGACCTTTTCTGCTTTTACCATTCCCATTCTGATTGTTGATTGAGAATTTGAATATAGGCAAAAGTTTACAGGATGTGTTTTGTATATAAAAATGCTAGATATCATACCGTCTTGAGAAAAAAATACAGAAATTGTTGGTTAGGTCAGTAAATTATTTTATAATGTGATATGTTGAAATACCTGTTATTTAGGGTGGAAATTATTATTCTTCTGAAATAGTTCATGTCTTAAATATTCCTATTACATGTTCGTATATAAGGTAAATCATATTCATTAAAGGAAAAAATTACTCAGTTTAATCTTCTGTAGGATTACAATAAATTTAATGCATTTTTGTTTAGCTCATGCAAATTATTTCATTGTGATGTTGTCCTACATGTTACAGAAGAACCGCAAAATTATACCATGCTACTGGGAGAATCAACCTGGGGGATGTCGAAAACCTCACTGTTCGTTTTTACACAAGCTTCCAAGGGAACCAATTGGGGGAGAACTAGAAAAAGCTAAAGAATGTAAGATTTTGTTTTCTTGTATAAAATTTTATACTGATCTTTGCTATGTAACCTCCATTATTGTTATTTGGGTTGAAACATTTCTATTAGTTTCCAAAATCAGCTTGTACAAAATATATCTGGTACCTATATTTTTGTATAATCTGGAAGCAGCAACACTGGATCAACAAGCGAGTCTTTTTCAGCTAACAAAAATGAAGTTCCTCCATTCTTGTATACAAGAAACAAAAATGGATAAAATGAGAAATGTGGATATCTTACAACAGTTTGGATTGGAAAGAAGCCTGCTGGGGACCTTGGAACTGAAGATTCCAATGGTATGGTCACATGAAAAGAATGGCTCCCCACAGGACTCCTCGAGTATACTTTGACCTCAGTGTTCCTGGGAAGAAATCAAAGAGGAAGACCTCATGATGTTCGGCAGAAACAGATTATCAAGGACCTCGAAATTAGATGTGTAAACTAGTGTCGCATTTATGAACATCATCTGTGGATGGAGAGGACAAACTGGAGGACACCCAGCTTGGTGTAGTGAAGAAATTATGATGTTTCTTAACCTCACTTGGAACATTCATTAACAATGGTATTCAGTTGCATTGTTAGGAACATATCATATTGAAGTTACATATTCTGGCAAGAAACCAGTCATATTTCATAGTTTCATCTACTTTCTACATTCAGGAGACAGTGGATTCAAATCCCACCATCAGGAGCCCTGAAGATGGTTTTCCATTGTTTCCCATTTCCATGTGAGGCAAATGCTGGAGCTGTACTTTATAAAGGCCGTAGCTTCTTCCTTTTCAGTCTTTGTGTCGCCGAAAACCTTCACTGTGTTAGTGCAATTTTAAACCACTAGCAAAGAAATAAACAAAATAATCATCTACTTTCTTTAAAACTGATAGTATCCATGTATTTGGAATGCCTATCAGATTTTCAGATAAATATTGAAGTTTCAGTATCCTAAAAACTTATGTATTTTACAATGAAGCCAAGTTAGCTCATTTTTGTGTGAATGGAAGGAATAACATTAGAATTAGTTAGTAAACATTGTTGTAACTTTGAGGGTAAAATCATTATTGTAAAATTACTTATGACTAAGTAGTTTTGTTAAGTAATTTATTTCACTGTCATCTCAAAGAAACAAAAACAAAAAAATCATGGCACTAAATATCGCACCGAGTCCATTGCTTTACCACTCTTAGGTGCCTTGTCTAATATGACAGAATTCTAGAAGTAGGCTACTGCAAATATATGAAATCTTTCTGCTTCAACTTGCCAGATTAATTTTTCAATCTTTTCTCATGATCGGATTTAAGGTGGATATAGAAATTTCACCATCTGTGGATTGAAATTCACTTTCTAAAAAAATCTCCGTTCATATATTGTCATAATTAACAGTAGCTTAGGAGTAATTACAGATGCACAATGTTCGGACCTGTTGCAAAGCAGATGCTAGTTATCAATATGTATTTATTGTGTTTTGTTCTACCTGTGACTGGTACATGATTGGAGTTCAAGAAGTCTAGAAGAGACGACACTGAGCCAGCAAGTACCACATGCACTCAAGAGTCAAATGTCAACAAAGAAATCCAGTTGGCAGATGTACAGTTATGCAGTTTGATAGGTTCGTCTGTTCAGGGGGATCAAGTAGAAAAGTGGCCAAGTTCAAACGTTTATGAAAGGTAATTTGTCTCGTGTTCAATGTACGAAAATGTGGATTTTCAAACAACAAGAAGTGACATTGATACAGTATTTATATGGGGCAGAAGAGCTTAGAATAACAAGTAGCTATATACTGTAATAACATTTCTGACCCTGGGGAGAGTAAGTTTCGTGCACTGAAATTGTGAAAGAGGAATAGAAAGACAGGCTAAGTTCTGCTTAGTTGGGCTTCCATGCTTTGAAAGAAAATATCATCATCTACAAAAGGCAATGCCTTGTCACTGTAGCCACATCTGATGATCTTCTGTTATCCTCTTCATGTTGCTATATGAACCACGTGGCAGTTCACCGACGGAGTTCTTGATGTAGGACATCCTTGGTCGTCCCCTGGGTCTCTTTTCCCAGTACTTTACCTTCAGTGATGGTTTGGAGAAGAGTCATGTCTCAGTACGTGTCCAAGGAACTTCATTTTCCTCTTCTTTATCGTATTTAATAAACATGAGTAGCTTATTTAATTTTCAGGAATAACCTTTCAGTGACACAGAACATTTGAGTGCCGCTTTACTCAGCAGACAGAGGTGATTCATATGTGAGCACTAAGAACATGCAGTGATCTCTTCAAAAGTTCTCTGTTACAACAGTTTAACTCAGATTATTTCCAAACGTTTACAGTAGAGACTCAAAAGAATGCAATTTACATTCATTGATTTCATATTTACCTTTGTCTACTAATGGAGAAAGTCCATATTTTATATGGAATGAAAGTGTCGTTCTTGTATTTGCCTGGATTGTTTCACAATGCAATGGAAACTGGAATAATCATTGCCTGGGAAACTTTGAGCAAAAGAATCGGAAACAATGGTTCAAAGATTCGTTTAACACAAATTCTGGGTTAATGGAGTGATTATTTCATGAGAAATGTACTATTAGGAATAAAACTCCATCTGTTTCATTACTCTAATTAATTTCAGGATGACCTAATAATGCACACAGACACACACATTTAAACATACACAATTCTACCCAGATAAGAATGGCCACACTTGCTAATTACAAGTCTATTCAAAAGTTTCTCTTCCACCGAGCTCGATAGCTGCAGTCGCTTAAGTGTGTCCAGTATCCAGTATTCGGGAGATAGTGGGTTCGAACCCCACTGTCGGCAGCCCTGAAGATGGTTTTCCATGGATTCCCATTTTCATACCAGGCGAATGCTGGGGCTGTACCTTAATTAAGGCCACGGCCGCTTCCTTCCCAGTCCTAGCCCTTTCCTGTCCCATCGTCGCCATAAGACCTATCTGTGTCAGTGCGATGTAAAGCCAATAGCAAAAAAAAAAAAAAAGTTCCTCTTCAGGAGGTCCAGCCCGTTGCTGTACCTGCGGGCGCTTTAACCCTTACATTCACTTTCTCCAAGTCCAGCCACCCCATACAGTAGCTGTGTATAGACAGCTGGATCTGAATACGGGGCTACAGGCCATTCGACACACAATGACTGTTTGTTGGTTCGATTCCACAGACAGTACAGTAATTCACACAGTTACATGCAGTGAACAACTAAACAGCTCATCAGTATTCAACAGCAGGATGATACAGCAGCGAACATTAACACATGTCACCTTCACACTCGCGATAGCGGCTTCCCTTGCTCTGCCTCAGGCCACAGAAATACACGAACACACAATACAGTCTTCCATACTGTCGTCTCCACCCACTCACTGGTCTTTCTGACACCACAACAGCGGCTCGATGTTGGGCCACTAGAACATTCAGGGTTCGGCTGAAGATCGAACTTCCCTGTCGTATCTTCCAGAAATCACATAGAGAAACTAGATAAAGGGAACAAAAGAGGAAGGGCCGTGGCATGTCCTCGGGTGGGCTGGGAAGTTCGAGCTGGCTTAGTCATCCCCTTTCAGATAATACCGAAGGGGCTGCGACAAGGCTGACGGTCGCTTGAGCACATAACAGTACTTTGGCATGTTTCATTGTCCATTCTTGCACACCATACTCTCTCATTCCATATGTTTTGCATCCACTCTCACTTCACTCAGTTCAGTCTGGTGTATCGTCTGATTTATTCAAACTTTATTACTTCACTTTCATTCAAAGTGCACTGTGCCGTACTTCTGCACCACACAATATTGTATTTCAAAGTGAGCGCAAGTAAAGTAATTATGAGTCGTAAGAGGTTTCAAAGCTTTGAGAGAATTATAGAAATCCTCACCAGATCCTGTCAACATGCATATCAGTGGTAAGATGGTGATATATACTATCAATCTACGTAAAAAAACATTGTGTATGGTGCTTACATCCACTAGAATGCAGCAGAAGTTTAAGTGTATGCTCCCAAGCAGAAAGATCAGACTATTTCAAACTATATAGAAAGAAAACCGGACACACTGATTTGGGCTCATTCATACATGCAGGGCAGAGATCACCTTCAAAGATATACAATTTCCATCTCGACAACTTTCAAACTTTACGAGCTAGGACGAAATGAAGTTAGGTCTATAGGGGTTCATACCACGCATGGACGTCAGCAGCATATGAAGAAAAGGAGCTCTATATGATGTGTGTAGTTCTGCATCAAGGGATTAAATTATTTCCCAAACTTTGCACCTTCCAGAAGCAAATGATTGCAATTAACATTATTGGTTTTATCTGTTAACATGTTTGCTATGTTATTAAAACATATAACTAAATCAGGATATGTATTTGGTATAATGGTCAGTGAAAAAGAATAAACTTTTTTTTCTAGAACCATAATTTATTTCATATAATTGAACTACTATCTGTGACAGAGAACTTTGATTGAATTTCCAAATACCTTTATCACAGTATGACATCACTGAAGAGCATTTATAAAATCATGAACTGCTTGTGATAGTGCAGCAACCTTCGTGATTGAGAAGAGCTGCATCAGTTCCGAGAGAACTGTTCAACTCAAATTTTAATGTAATGCACTATCTTATTTGCAAACCTGAATTTTGTAAATCACCGATAACTCCACTTTCAATTGAGGGAAACATTACCAATGCTGTATGAGGTGTATTGGAAGGTTTATCAAAGAATGGCTTTAACAAGCTCCTTGAAGAAAGAATTTAGTGTAGAATTAATGTACTTGTAACAAAAGGATACTGTTTTGAAACTTGCTAATTAAAACTCTATAAAGATAATCAGTTCTTATAACAATCTGAATATTCCAGTTAATTCTTGATGCCACTTGTTATTCATTTATTAAGGACTGATATAAATTTCACAGCACTCTGCTATCACATACTAGAAACAAGTCCTACAGGAAGAGCAACCTTTTATTACCAGTTGTAATGAATGGAAAAGAACAAACAAGTGACAAATCAATTCATGTATAGAAAGGAACATAACAAAGGAACACATGATATGATAAACACAATGAGAGGACAGTGTGGGGAAAAAGGAGCAACAGAAAGATTAGACAAAATCAACCATGAAATCATTAAAGGTTAAGGACAATCTCCACATCTTCATACCTGCTGTCTTCAAATAGGTTGGTTCTCTCCTCATCAATTCCAAGACTGAAAGTCTGTCAAAATAAGCCTCCCAATGAATGTTGATTCCTGCCCTCATGATAAAGCTGGGAAGCTGAAATGAGCTCATTGGGATAGAGAAGAAATGGATGTAGAAGAATTGGGTTTGATGAGGAGAGAGTCAATCTACCATACTTACCTACCTATAAGACCCCATCACATATAACACCCCTCTTAATTATCAGAAATTAGGTATATAAAAAATGTGTAAAATCAATTTTTACTTCACTTTGTCTAAAATTGATTGGGAGTGTGTCCATTACACCTGCATCACAGCTACCATTGTTCCTCCTCCTTCCCCTTCCACACTATCCCTCTATCCTCAACACATGCCTGTGAATGTGGGTGTGATTTGGAAGTGTCCCGTGCAGTTCAGAAGCCAGAAGTTACAACTGTGTGAATGTGAGTTGGCAGTCTTGTTATACAGCTTCTTTTAGGCTGTGTTACAGGATTTGTGTGAGAAAATGGTAAAGGTGACTAGTCTTAATTATGATGTGCAAACCTGTATGATTCAATTGGTGAAACCAAGAACAAAAACTATTAGTGAAGAAAATCTGCAAATCATTTCATGGGGTGCAGAATACAGAGTATGAGAATGTTGATAATAAAGTGCTTGAGTGCGTCACAGAGATGAACAGTTGTCACTTCATTGCTGCAGATCGAAGCATGTGAAATTATGCAGATCTTCGGTGTTTCAGAGAAAGATTTTAAAGCAAGTCAAGGTTGGGCAGAGCGTTTCATGTGCCTAAATGGACTTCCTCTGCAGAGGAGAAAATCATTGTGCTTCTTTCTGACTACACTAACAAAATGATCCAATTCCATTGGTTTGTAAAGAGACTTCAAGGGGAATATCACTGTCATATTCCACAAATTGGCAATGCCAATTGGACTCTAATTTTCTTTGACATGCTGTCTAATACAATGATAAATGTCACTGGTCCCTTGAGCATTCTAGTCAGAACATCTGGAGTCAAACTATGATGCACAGTGATCCCATGACTGCTGACGGCAGAAAGCTCCTGGGAATGACACCAGGAGCCGAACTGCAAAAGATATCCATGCTCGTATTGGACAGCTTCTACGGCCACTTACTGGACACCATGAATAAACAAATTTGTCTGTCCAGTCATCATAACAGAAGCCGAATGTCTATTTTGCTGCTGTTTAATGTCTGCATTAATAACTTGTTTAGAGATCATATTAGGAGTTTCTATGATAATTGTATAAATGGTGAACATGAGATGATAGAAGACAGTAAAATCGAATGACTTTCATTCCAAATCATTTGTGAGTGGATCCTGATATATTGAGAGGGGGGAAAACCCTAATATCTCTCCTGCTATGGATGGTATGAAGACTGTTTTCCTGGAGTGACATAAATGGGAACTCAGACCAGCCGAGTGACTATGAATTTAATGATGATTTTGATGACCGTGAGAACGAAGGGGAAAGAAAACTGATTTAAAAATTTATTTAAATAATATTGGGAAATAAAGTATCAGGATATACTGTATTAAACACAACATTTTCCTATTTCAGGCAACTACTGGCAGCCTAACTGCTTAATGCCGCTTGGTACCTGTCACCCAGCAGCATGCATGAGAACTGACTGTTCCAGTGCAAGCTATTTTACCCTAGAAGCAAGTTAATTTAACGTGAATTTAAAAAGTCCTTTCTTTATTACTGTGTTGTAAATAGCTTTAGATAAATACTTGTTCATTGGTTATTTAGATAAATAATAATTGTTGGATTAAAGATCAAACAAGGCACTCTTTGTACCTCAAAACCCAATCTAACCAGTCTATTATTTCATACTCTTATTATATCCTCCCTCATTTAAGAAGACAAAAATTAAGGGAAAAGTGTTCTTATAGGTGAGTAAATATGTTATTTAAAAACTGTAGTATGTGAAGATGTGAAGATTTTTTTTTTTTTTTTTTTTTTTTCATTCATGTTCTTGTCTCATCTATTGCTCCCTCTTCCTCTCTGACCTCTCATTGTTTATCCTGTTGTGTGTTGATTTTCATGCTCCTATCATTCTGTATATCACTTTTACCAATTATGTAGTCTTAGATCAAGGACACTCATTGCACATTGCCATTCAAGAATAGATTCCTTGCAGACTGATACATGTCAGCACCTGTAGAGTGAAGCAGTAAAATTAGTTCTGTATTTTACATGCCATTGCCTGTAATCTCTGTCTAACATATTATCTTATCTTTTCATTATTTCCTTTTATATGATTTCTTTACAAATGTCATTTGGTTGGTCTAGCTGACTTTCTCATTGCATGTTATGTAATACCTTTTGTGTGTATATTTTCAGGTGACAGTGTTGCTGCTGGCAAACCATTAGACAGGCCTGAATGGCCAAGGCGAACAGGTATGTAAGTGTACATGTGTGTGAAGTAATTTTTATGATACCTTGAGTTGTTTACAATGTTGATAATTTTGGCTGCTTCTTTAATTTATACTGTCTCTACATAGGATTGAGGACTTTGTTATACTATCTGTCAGTCTGTTTGTGACGGCTAATCTTGAGAACCACTGGATATGGATTTTAATATGGTTTTCACCATTCTATTAAGCATTTCTTCAGAAAGGTTTATATTTATAAATTTTCGTCTATGACCTAAGGAAGTTGAGCAGTAACAATTTCAGTGAAGCAAGTGGAAGAAAAAATGGCAACCGTTAAATCTCCCTAAATATACATTGCAAAACAGATACAGCGTACTGAACAGAGTATTTAATTTGAAAAAAAAATTAATGCTCTTAATTAATAAATGAATATTGGTCAACATTGCAGCTACATGTACGCTGTTGAATGACAGAAATGTGGTTTGCCTCATGTCCATCTTCTACTATATTTACATAATAAGATTCGACCAGACAAGATAAATAGTGTAATTTCAGCAGTTACCAATTAAACACTTTGATCCAACATTACATGATATTGTGTTAATGCACTTGATTCATGGTTCATGTGGTGATTAAATGCAAATTCACCTTGCTTACGTGGAGGAGTTTACATCAAAAGGTATCCTAAACATTTCCAAAGTTGCATACCTACTGGTGATGATGGGTATCCGAAGTACCATAGGTTGTCCCGTGATCGTTGTGGAGAAATTGCAGCTCTCAGGAACAATGCAGTAGATAACTGATGGAGGAGTTCACTAAAGTCCGGTTCTCGTTAAAATTTTTGATGCGCTCCTCAACGTCGAATTATGTCATTCTGTCAAATCATCAAACATGTCCTGTTAGTACATAAATGAAGGCAGTGATCAGGCTAATTTCAGCATTCAATCAACAAATGAGGTTCAGTAATACTGATCATATATTCAACTCCAAGGCAGTATGGCACATTTTGTCGTTCATTGTACATGAACGAGGAACTATAATCATTCACCTGGCAGTCCGTTCGAAACAGATGACCATCAAATATAAGATGTCATTCCCTCATAACAAATGAAAGCTTTTCAAATTTAGAACACTGCTCAGCTTCCGACCTCAGGCGATATTTGCTTTCAGAATTTTGAAGTGGGCTGATGATCTTACGAATTTCCTCTCTTTCATTTTGATTGTATCTCACCATGGCGAATGAGGGCCAAGCATTCAGCAGCATATAAGTGTTCGGGATCTACTACTGTGGTCTAGTGGCAGTATTTGGCCTGTCATGAGATCGATCTGAACTGATGATTGGGTTTGCACAGTTGAAAAGCTGTTTCCCTGCATTTAGCCTGATGTTTCAGAGCTTCTTTCTCCAATGCATTAAAGGAAATGACCTTAGATACTTCAGATGAATGCAGCATTTGATTTTTCCATATTTGGTATTAAAAAGTGCATGGTATTACCGCAGTCAGACATCATTACTTCAATTTTTTCAAAAGATATCTGGAGCCTATAACTTCAGCTATATCTTTTGCAATGTTTCAACCTGGAGGCTTGCGATGTTGAAGTCATTTGTCATTAGGACGACATCTGCAACAGCAAGGCGGTTTAGACGCTCACTGCTTTGGATCCAGTACCCAGCGTAATTAGACAGTCTGTTTCGACACTCAATAGCTGGCCATACACGGAAAGATTTTTTGGCAGGCATCGCCTTTGGGGCCAGATCCAGCAGGCCGTCTGCCAGGCGTGACCTTCAGAGACCCGGCCTGCTCCTCGCCATCAACTGTGACACCAAGGCCGTCGTGTTGTGCAACATAATCTGTCAACATTCCAGACCTTCCCGTTCATGGAATTATCCCTGAGTTCTCGGCAGGCCAAGCCTCATACGCTGGCCTTTCAAACTAGTTTGAAATCCTTGCTGGTTGGGTCTGCCGTACTTAAAACTGTGCGATGGACATCGAAGCAGACAGCGTCCAGAGGAAATGAAAATTTGCTGTTGCGGCTGTTGGAATGTGCATTTTGCTATATGTTAAATCATACAAAAGAAAAATCGATCGAAGTGGATGAAATCATGGATAAGAGAGCGAGACAGCTTTAGTCACATGAGTGTGATACAACACCTGAGAGAAAATGAACCAGACGATTACAAGAATTATTTGTGAATGGACCACAGCGATTATGATATGCTGTTAGGTTAGCATGTATGGATTTTTCTCGTTATTACGTTAAATGTTTGATCTGTCTGTCTCATCCTTGGCTTTGGCAATATGAAAGTGACTGAGGAATGAGCGATGCTAGTAATACCATTCCTTATGCAGCCAGTCCCTGTTATGATTGGTATGGAAATATCGCTCATAGGGTCAGTTGGTGCATGCGTTTCAGTGGGTCTAGAGTCAGAAATTTCATTTTTAGATTCTGTATGGAATCAAGATTTACATTCAAATTTGTTAGGTATGGGGATCCACCTGTTCAATACAAGTAATAGTGATAATTATAAAGTCATCACATATTCATTTTATTTGGGACTGGTTTTGGCAATAGGGTATGCCATCATCAGCCTAGGAAGTAAGACAAGTAATTTTGGAGATCTCAGCGAATCGAGTGGTTCAACACGGCTATGGTATTGGCTAATCAGGATTATAGGGAAGGAATCCTCAGTGTGTTGTGTATGATATCATTTTCCCTTTTCCAGATGCAGCTTGATCAGGGCAGATATTGTGCCTCTCCATTTTACTCAACCTCTCTACACTTCACATCAATCACTGTTCTAATCCTAATCTCAGTACATTACATTACTTAAAATTATTAACAATACTTTTTTTAAATGTACATGCTTTAACTGAATTACTTTACATATATATACAAGGGTTTTTATTATAAAAATTGAATATAGAAATCTGTACACCAAATATTTGTGCAGTTAAAATTACGAAAGTGGAATGAGCTTTTTTCATTGTAAGAGGTTGTTTTCAGTGACCTTCAGATGTTACTGTAGTGCTAGCATGCATGTGCCAAGGTCAGTGTTCTGAGGGATATCTAAACCAGTTTAGCTGTTGTCTGTGTAGTATTCACAAGCATGCCGCTGCAGCGATGCTGAAGAAAATTGAACTATCCTTTACAACATAAATTACAGCTATTCTTCTATTACTGAAGTGTATAAGAAGC
The DNA here is from genome assembly GCF_040414725.1 of Anabrus simplex. Classification (NCBI taxonomy): domain Eukaryota; kingdom Metazoa; phylum Arthropoda; class Insecta; order Orthoptera; family Tettigoniidae; genus Anabrus; species Anabrus simplex. The sequence goes on along the minus strand of NC_090267.1, from coordinate 326,401,192 downwards.
AGAATTTTACAGTGTTAAACATAGGGATGAGCTGTGTGTTGAATAAGACAGGAAAGACCCATAAGGGATTAATTCTGAAGGGCAAGAAACAAACTATTCCACAACCTGCAACAAGCCATACTCCAGAGTTCATGAGGACGGTCAAAGCCCTTGTTTCTGACAGCAATCCAGCAAATATAATGAGCCATTGCAAGTAATTAAGAACTTTTAACAGTATCATCAACCAGAATTTGAACTTGAAGAAACGTATAAGAGTAGAGTTCACAAGTTGTTTGATCGTCACTGTGCAGATAGGTGCACAAACAGTAGAAAACTCTATGAGAATCATTTGGCACAAGAATGATGGAAATTTGTGATTGCATTGGATAAAAGCATATATCTAAGTGACTGCAACAAACACCATGCGATCTACCAGCAGATGAAAGGTGAAAAAGGTCATAAAAAATGGTACTCGGAATGTAAGGAAACTTTTTCCAGGGGATTTATGGTTGTCATTGGATAGTGTTGTAATGGGAAGTTAACTATTCGTTGTGTTGCTGAAAAGGGCTAAGTTAACTCTCTATACTGTCAAACTAAAGTCCCGACTCCAATTTGTCATACTGAGATCCCAGCTGTGTATGGTGAAATCACCTATTGCTTTTCACATGGACTTTGTACGTTTGGACTTCTGTAAAGGACGTTGGAAAACAGGTGCCCTCTTACTGTGGAGGGCTTATGAGAAGCCTGGTAGAAGGAGTGGGAACAGATGGACATGGCTGTGTTTTGTAGGAGTCTTCAGTGGAAAGTAAGGTGCAGAACTGTAGCTTTTATGAAGGGACATCACATAGAGCAGGTAAGACCCTAGTGCAGTTTGTTGCCAAAAATCTGAAACAACCTCTGTCAACTTTTTTTTTTTTTTGGTTGGTGTAAACAGGGTTTTTAATGCATTTCCTATTGTTCTTTTAGGTTATTTCACTTAGTCTGGACCTTCGCTAACCTGATCAATTTATTCCCCCAATTAGTCCCTATTAACTAGCGGGTACAAACAGGTCGGAACAATGGCAGAAGGGTACTAGAAATGAGGAGATAAACGCTAAATTAGGAATGAACTCAATGGATGAAGCTGTATGCATAAACTGACTTAGGTGGTGGGGTCATGTGAGGCGAATGGAGGAGGATAGGTTACCTAGGAGAATAATGGACTCTGTTATGGAGGGTAAGAGAAGTAGAGGGAGGCTAAGACAACAATGGTTAGACTCAGTTTTTAACGATTTAAAGTGGTATAGAACTAAATGAGGCCACAGCACTAGTTACAGATAGAGGATTTTGGCAACATAGAGTACATTCACAGAGGCTTGCAGACTGAACGCTGAAAGGCATAACGATCTATAATGATGTATGTATGTATGTATGTAACGAGTTTCTATTATAATAATAATAATGATAGAGGTAACTTTTGTGGGTGAATACAGGTGCCGTATGCAAGCCTGGATGTCGCTGATTATAGGCATCCTGAATGCGAGTTTACTGGCAGTAAGGTTGACAGTTCCTTTCTGCTCCTCTCAGTGAATAAAGTATGGGTTATCCATCTAAATGGTGATCATTCCCATTGTTGCTTAATTTTGGAGATCTCAGCGAATCGAGTGGTTCAACACGGCTATGGTATTGGCTAATCAGGATTATAGGGAAGGAATCCTCAGTGTGTTGTGTATGATATCATTTTCCCTTTTCCAGATGCAGCTTGATCAGGGCAGATATTGTGCCTCTCCATTTTACTCAACCTCTCTACACTTCACATCAATCACTGTTCTAATCCTAATCTCATTATACTATTGTTACCAGATCATTCACTGTAATCTGGGTCTTTCTTTGTTTTTCTTTCCTTCTGTCATCTTGCATCTGTTTAATTTGTCTAACACATCTCATAAATACTGTTACAAAATTTTGGCACACGCTGTAAACTGTTTTGACAGATAAAGAACCGCCAGTGTGCTCATGTTACATTGAACCATTGTGAGCTTGTCTGTGAAAGAGGAAGCATTTAGCTGCAGGTTTAAACATGGAATGGGGTGACTACGAAATAGCCGTGATAGCGTTACATAAAGTTGGAAAATCTGCAAGTGACATTTTCAGGATGCTACAAAAGCTCAAAATCAGTCATATGTTTGTCTACCGGACCATTGAACGATTCGCTGAAACCGGCCTGTGAAGAATTGTACGAGAGAGGGTCACCCATGCAGTGTCAGGACTCCAGCAACACAAAAAGCACTGGCGGCTCGTATTTGGAGAAATGCAGGCTATCTTGCCCCGTGAAATTAACATTTTGAGAAGGTCAATGTCCAGACTTCTGTCAGAGGACTTTGGACTAAGGGCTTATCGCCGAGGTACAGGACATTACCTTGCCGCACGCCTAAAGAAAAATGAGTGTGCTAAAATGTCGACATCTCCTGCAGTGTTATGTCCATAATGGTCATCGGAAAATCCTCCTCACCGATGAGAAAATATTTGCCATTGAGTCTTTCAATCATCAAAGTGATAGGGTTTATGCAAGAACTTTTCAGGAAGGCAGTAAAAAGTTCTAAAAGCTCAGAGGGCCCATCATCCCTCCTCAGTGATGGTTTGGTTGGGGGGAGAGTTATTCTGGCACCACCCAGCTGCAATTTTTGCGAAAAGGGAGTTAAAACCAGTGCCAGAGTGTACAAAAGCACTGTTTTGGAGCATATTGTGAAGAACTGAAGTGTGACATTGTTTCAAAACCAACTCTGGACTTTCCAGCAGGATTCTGCTCCAGCCACAAGGCAAGATCAACTCAAGGGTGCCTTCAGCATTACGTCCCTAACTTCATTTCGCCAGAAGATTGGCCCAGTAGCAGTCTGGACCTGAATCCTTTGGACTACCAACCATGGTCAGTGTTTGAGGGCATCGTCTGCACGAGGAGACACCCTACCCTTGAAAGTTTAAAGCATTCCTTGTTGACACCAGTTGTGGATTTTCCCCTGGACATCATGCATTTCGCATTAGACGAGAGGCCACAAAGACTCGGAGCCTGTGTCAGTGCAAAAGGTGATGCTTTCAAAAAGTGATGGGTGCTGTGTGTAGTGAATGCATGTAAAAACAACATACTGAAAGAAAATATCTTTCATGATAGTTGCGTTTTTCAATTTTTAAGTTGTAACGGTATTTATGGCAAGACGAGGTATTTCTCCTTTTTACTACTTCAGCCTTTTCGTCTTTATTTCTGTATGTCTTAATTTTCTTACTCTCGCTTTCCTTGTTTTTTATAACATACCTCTCAAAAGTATTATTTCTGCTGTCTCTGTTTTCATCTTTCTGTGTCGCTGGCAAGCTCTCAACTATAAGTATGTAATACCCCTTTGCACATTATTTATCCTTTTGGCTTTGTTCTGTAATAGATCATGTACTCTGTGAAAGAATGAGAGAGAAAGGAATTGTTTAACACTGTTCTATCTGTTAGCAGTCTTTAATGGAATATTGTACCACATGAGTTCTTTAATGTGCCAGAAGCCAACCTTGCAGACTTATCACATTTAAACGGTCACAAATAACCTCAATCTCAGTTGGAAACAAACCCTTTGCCATCGAGACAGAGTGTGAATGATTAATCTCCACCACTGATGTAAACGCGATAGAAAAAATTCCTGAGTTGTATCCTCCTGCTGATTTCTATAACCAATCATGAATTCTGTATTAATTAACATCCTAAGTTCGTAAATGTTCATCCTGAGTTCTTAAATGTTCTCAACTTCAAATACCTTTTTCTCCTATTTGTTTTGCTTATTTTCCTTCTCTCTGTTATCCTTGCTGTTGTCTGGCTTTTTCCACACTGATTTGCATTCTCTGGTTTTCAATCCTCCCTTTTAATGTACAAGCTGCTCATGGATTTTTCTCTCATATATATTCTGTAAATGGCAATATCACTAGGAAATAGCATGTTATTTAGTGTAACAGTTCCTTAAGCTGCCTTTGCTGGCCTCACAATACAATACAAAATGGAATACCGGGTGAGTTGGCCATGCTGTTAGGGGCATGCAGCTGTGAGCTCGTATCCGGGAAATAAATGGGTTTGAACCCCACTGTCGGCAGCCCTGAAGATGGTTTTCTGTGGTTTCCCATTTTCACACCAGGCAAATGCTGGGGCTGTACCTTAATTAAGGCCACGGCTGCTTCCTTACCAGTCCTAGCCATTTCCTACCCCATTGTCGCCATAAGACCTATCTGTGTCGGTGCGACGTAAAGTAAAATTGAAAAAAATAATGGAATGGTTACAGTACACCTCCCTATTTTGGTCTAGTCTCAATTTCCAACCACCTTCCCTGTCTTGTGTCTGGACATAACTGCAGTATTATATTGTTTCTACCTGTTTTATAGTTGCTTTTCCTGTTCCTTTCTGCACCAGACTTTCTCAAAATCTTACTCTTGCAACAATGTCATCAGTCTTCTCTAAATCAATAATTGTTGTTAATACAATATCATCATCATCATCATCATATGCAGTTTCCAGCTGTTGGTCAGGTCTGCTTTGTTAATACAATATATCCTTCCTAATCTTCCAATGCTTTTTCATATTTTATTTCAGAACAAAAATTATGCTATGTTTGATAGTGTTGTCTGCAGTTGAAGAGCATTGCAGTACTGTCTATTGGGACAGTGGGAGAGAGAACTTGAGCTGAAATTCACTGCAAAATGCTGAACATATACAGTAGAACCCCTATTTACTGTTTTTCTAGGGACCGGAATATTTTAATCTTAAATGGGGGTTTAACCTTAAATCGAGGTTTCACTAGAAAGCAAACTTTTTCCAGAAATCTTTGCCTGTATTGACAAATTGCATCAACACACATTATTCACACAATAACAACAATAAAAAAAAAAAGGACATACCTATCCTACACACTATACTGTAATTACAACTATTTCTGTAGCACTAATACAGTAGTCAAAGATCGTAGATTCCCACCACACTACAAAATTATAACACCCACAACATATTTACACAATGGCAACAATATGTTGAGCTACTTTGCCTGTATACAGTACATATTTATACAACTGTCAGACTGGGCAAGTTGGCTGTGTGATTAGGGGCGCACAGCTGTGAGGTTGCATCCGGAAGATAATGGGTTTGAATCCCACTGTCGGCAGCCCTTATGATGGTTTTCCAAGGTTTCCCATTTTCACACCAGGCAAAGGCTGGGGCTGTACCCAATTAACTCTTTCCCGCAGGTTGCGTAGTAAAGTGTATTGGAGTCGCACATTGTCTCCCGTGGATTGCGTAGTAAAGCGTACCCGACTTCCTCTGCCATCTGTCTGCTAAACATATTACTTCTTTGAACCATTGAATCCCCTATGCGTCCTAGATACAACTGGCATGCACGGAATCCTAAAATAAAGTGTTCTCTTATACGTTGTCATAGATATAACAGACAGCTGACTGAATGTAAACACACTACAGCAACATGGCTGCACATAACAGGTTGAGTGCAGAGGATATTTGTTACAAATTAGATTAATATATTGACGAATGCAATTGTAGTGAGTTTGAAGTTGTAGGTATGATAAAAATGGTGTGGGAAGCAGTTGGGACAGAAGATGAATTTAAGGTAAATCAAAATATGGCACAGGACAGGAAATGTTCATTCAGGTACCATCTCCTTTCAAAATATTAGGCCTACTTATACAAAACCTAATAATCAATTTTAATCCTCCAGTTAATTGGGTGTCGGATTATGGGCCCTGTTATGAAGAGAATTTTAATTTTTGCAAATGTATTTCATTAATTGAAGTTGGCACTTTCCAAGCCTATTACCGATTGGTCAGATGATTTTGTATTGTTGAAAGTGGTTACGCATGCAACAGTCATGTCCATCATCAAGTCATTGCATCATTAAGACATATCAAATTCAATAAAGTATTGAAGGCACCAAGTTCCTTTACTTCAAAAATCAAAAACAAACATTGGCGCCCAACAGCACGGCTCTCAATAACCTGAGATGTTCAATACGAGCAAGATCATGAAAAGTGAAATGCAGAAGTGAAAACAATGCGTCGCAATTGAGGTTAAGCATCGGAGTAAAAATACAACACATCTCGAATTCGTGCAATCTTTCACGGATACTGCATTCTCGTTCATAACGAATATCAGACCGCTGAGGCCAACAATTTCAACGGAGTGCAGCATAAATCAGTAATCAGGCAAGTACGATTTGATGTTTCGTACATACAAAGAAGTAAAGAGAAAGACAAGATTTCAAGATCTACATTCTTCTCACTGCTCAGTGCAAGAGTCTCCGTGAGACCATGAGTCTCCTTGACATATACACCATCCTTGCTATACGTACGGTACTCTTAGGACTCTTAGATTCTAGCCTCTTTCCCTTGCCGCGTTTTCGTAACATAAACATGCACTGATCAACATAATAATAAAATAATAATTGAAGTCTATCGATCCTCCTGTTGTCATAAATATAAAAGATACAATTTCCTTTGTCATATAACCTCAATTCAGCAACAAGATTCCTTTGAACTTACACATAACCTTCACGCAATCCCTTCGAACTTTCACAGCATAACCTTAATTTTAATGTCTCAACTAACGAAATTGAAACAATTGCGTGGTCGAGTAAAAGGCACGTTGACAAGAATAATAAAGTCGATTACAGCTGACATGTCAAAATCAGAGGCGAGGGTTAAAATTTATGTGAAGAGCTATGGAATTCTTTTGAAGAAGTGCAAATTAAAATAGAGGAAACAGAGATCACTGATGAAATAGCTGCACTGCAGTTTGAAGAGGAATGTGAGGGAGAGCGAGAGCTATTTGAATCTATTTATTTCAGTGCAGTTACACAACTGCAAACGATAATAGATGAAGCAGAGGATGTTCAAAATAATTTGCTAGCTCAAATGAACACGGCAGTAAACAACGCCATTCATCAACAGGAAGTTCCACAAAATCATAACAGAAGAATACAAAAATTACCAGAAATTAAATTACCGGAATTTAACGGTGAATTCACAAAATGGTTGCTTTTTAAAAACAGTTTTGAGTCAACCATTCATAATGATACTCAACTAACAAGTATTAAAAAATGTCAGTATCTGATTGGTCTTCTGCAGGGCGAAGCACGCAAAGTCATTCAAGGTTTTACCATTTTTGCTTGGAACTTGCTTGTAGATACATATGATAATCAAATGATGATAATCGAGATACATCTAGATGAACTTTTCAAGTTTCTTACAGTTTATAAAGAGAACAAATCTGAATCACTCAGGCAATTACAATTTCATATTCAAACTCACATGGCTTCATTAAAAACAATGAAGCAACCAGTACAGTATCGGGATACATTGGTTATTCATCTAGCAAAGAAGCAGCTGGATTTCATTGAGCAAAGAGACTGGCAGGAAAGGGTGAAAGGCAACACTCCAGAAAAGATGCCAACATTGGATGATTTCTTGAAATTTTTAACGGAGTGTTCCCAATCATATATGCTTTTAAATCATAACAAAACCAAGGCATTGAACACAAAGGCAAATCCGAAGGACAGACAACCTAGCAAGAAAGTTGTTATGATGACGCCTCAGGCAAGCTGTAATCTGTGCGGTGGAAGTCACCCATTTTTACATGTGAAGAATTAATTAAGCGATCAGCTGAAGACAAGAAGAAAACTGCTCCGAGAAAAAGGACAGTGTCATAACTGTTTGAAACAAGGACATATTGCAAAAAATTGCAGAGGATCAAAATGCAAGATATGTGGACTTCCTCACAACACATTTTTACATGCTGAGGAAGATGACAAACAGAAACAAAATGTTCAAGAAAATCAAGTGCCCATAAACCTGTGTGTCGAATCTCAGCATTCACCTGCATCACTCAATGCAAGAATACAAAAATTACCAGAAATTAAATTACCGGAATTTAACGGTGAATTCACAAAATGGTTGCTTTTTAAGAACAGTTTTGAGGCCAACAGCTTTGGTCAACAGCTTTAATTGATGTGAAAGATGTTCACAGAAGAAGAATGACATGCCGAGCCTTACTGGATCCGGGATCTCAGTCGAATCTAATAAGGGAAGGTCTGTATAAGAAACTTGGTTTACCGAATGTCAAGACGAACACACAGATCATTGGAGTAGATTGTTCCAAAGTGGGGAAAAAAGAAAAAAGAAAAAAGGATCACAAGAGTACACCTCACTTCAAGGAATGACGGATTTGAGGTGGAAGCAGAATTTCAAGTTTTGCCAACTATAACAGGACGATTGCCACAGTTGGAGATCAAGAAGGACAAAATTATTATTCCAAAGGACATTCGCTTGACAGATCCCACATTCAACAAGCCTGGAGACATAAGCATGTTAATTGGTGCAGGACTTTATTGGAAAATAGTCATAGGTCCACCCAAGAATGAAGCTGAAGGACAACCAGCTTTGCAAAACACCCGATTAGGCTGGATTATAGGCGGTGAAGTTTTTCGAGAACAAACAAGGATCAACAACAACATGCATTAAAATTAGCAATCAACAATTATCAGATCAGATGGAGAAATTTTGGAAACGAGGAGCAATTCCGGAGATTCAACATTACACATCAGAAGAAAGAATATGTGAAAGACAGTTCGCGGACACCGTTTTGAGAGATACAACAGGTAGATTCATCATAAGGCTCCCTATTAAGCCAGATGTCATCCTCGGAGAATCGAGAATACACGCAATAAACAGACTAGAATCATTAGTCAAGAGATTAAGCAGGCACCCTGAACTCAAGACTGCTTATACAGATTTCATGAATGAATATGAAAAACTAGGACATATGAGCTTGATTGAAACAAACCAAAATCAAGATGTACCAAATTCATAATTCATACCCCATCGATCAGTGGTACGTCCAAATAGTGACACCACAAAGGTCAGAGTGGTATTTGATGCCTCGGCAAAAACATCACTCGGGACATCACTCAATGACAAGCTCATGACAGGACCTAATTTACAGCGAGATCTTTTTCCCCTTGTACTTAGATTTCGCAGCCATAAGTTCGTCATAACGGCAGATGTGGAAAAGATGTTTCGGCAAATTCTCAACCGTCCTGAAGATAGAGCATTCCAGCAGATTTTGTGGAGAGAGGAATCTTCAGCCCCTGTGAGGATCTATCAGTTGAGTACAGTAACATATGGAACAGCATCAGCACCTTACCATGCCATGAGATGCCTAAATGAATCTCCAGCAGCAGCAAAGGCTATTCGCGATGATTTTTATATGGATGACTGCGTAAGTGGAGGAGAAATTCTAGAAGACTTGATCGGGCTACGGCGGCAAATACAAAATATACTAACGAGTGGTGGAATGCATTTGAGGAAATGGAGGTCAAACAGCAAAGAGATCTTACAGGATTTGGAGAGCAAAAGCGACGAAGGGACTTTACTGATTTTAGACAAAGGTGAAGCTAGTAAGACTCTTGGACTCCTCTGGGACTCAGCACAAGATTGCCTTCAGTTTCAAGTTGAGCTGGCAAAGCAATCACCAAGATCCAAAAGAGAAGTCGCCTCCAAAATCGCACAGATTTTTGATCCACTAGGACTCGTGGGTCCAGTACTGATCAAAGGGAAGTTGTTGATGCAACACTTATGGATAGATGGATTTGAATGGGATCAACTATTGTCTCAAGAGCACCTTCAGATTTGGAACGAGTATTGTACATCATTAGAAAGACTGAACAACATCAGGATTATGAGCAAGGGTGCCCATATCCGGGGGCAAGGGGGGACCGCGGCTCCCCTCTAGCTCCCAGGGAAAGGCAAAATTCTAATGTAGTCAGGTGTTTTTCTTTTAAGAAAATGACTTAAAAGTCAGTATTACGGTGAAGTGGTAGTACCGCATCCCACCAACAGGCAGAGGATAACGTGGGTGTTATTCTACTTCGGAATACAAGTCGCCATTCATCTTTCAAAATATTAAAAATACTACACACTCCCAGGTCTAGGCCCCTCTCTAAAAACTGTCATATGGGTGCCCATGATTATGAGGAAGAGAAATCCTGGGAATTGCTCTGGTTCTTTTGATTTGTTTGCATTTAGTGATTCTTCAGAGAAGGCTTTTGGAGCCTGCATTTATACAGTTTGTCAAACGCAAAGTGGTCTCTACATTTCCAATTTACTTCGTGCAAAGACGAAAGTAGCTCCTTTAAAAACCATTTCGTTGCCAAGACTCGAATTGGAGGTAGCCCTTCTTCTTGCACAACTTGTCAAAACAACAGTGAGTGCTTTGAAAGAAAAAAATTGGTCAGATCAGATTATGGAGTGACAGTAGAATTGTTTTGGGATGGATCAACACTGAGCCAAGACTACTGAAGATATTTGTGGCAAAGAGGATTGCCAAGATTCAAGAAGCCACTGATGCAACCACCTGGAAACATGCTCCTTCGACTGAAAATCCAGCTGATCTTCTCTCAAGAGGAATTACTTCAGCAGAACTCGAAGATAAAAAGCTGTGGTGGAGTGGACCTTCTTGGCTTCGCACATGTCAACAACCAGAGCATTCAGAAGAATTTGAAACAGAACTACCAGAGCTGAAGGTCACAGCAGTTACGTTGACAGCAACATCATCCAGCATTCTACTGAATAAATTCTCGTCATTTCCAAAATTATGCCGTATAGTAGCATATTGTCAAAGATTCATTTATAATCGCAAACTCAAACCGCGAGAAAGGAAAAAGGGTTCACTAGAAATACAAGAAACTTGTAAAGCAGAGAAACAGGTAGTCAAATGGACACAATTAGAAGCATTTTCTCAAGTACTACATTGCTTAATTAATAATCAAGACCTCCCAAAGAAGTGTTCTCTAAAGTCACTCAGTCCGTTTCTGGGTAGTGACGGATTGATTAAGGTTGGAGGAAGGCTTCGTTTTTCAGAGCTAACATCAGAACAGAGACATCCTGTGCTTCTACTAGCAAATCATCACATCACCAGAATGATCATGGAAAATGAACATCGTTGTCTGAAGCATTGTCCCCCAGAGCAACTGCTACATGCAACTCGACAACGATATTGGCCTATCAGCGGCAGAAGAGAAGCGAAAAGGATTGTCAAGAGGTGTCTGAAGTGCTTTTGTTACCATCCTGCAGTTCCAGAGGTACGCATGGCAGATTTACCAAAAGAAAGGGTTACGTTAGTTGTTCGACCCTTTGTTACCACAGGAGTGGACTATGCAAGTCCAATATCTGTAAGAGAAAGCCAAGAAGAGGCCGCATTCATATTTACAAGAGTTACGTAGCTGTATTTACATGCTTCGGTACCAAGGCAGTGCATTCGGAGTTTGTGTCGGAGCTAACGACCGAAGCTTTCTTAGCTGCACTGCAACGCTTTACGGCAAGAAGAGGTTTGTGCCAGCAGCTTTTCTCTGATAATGGGAAGAATTTCATTGAAGCAGCCAACGCACTACAAGATATCCAGTCCTTTTTGGAAAAGGGGTCAACGACCATTACCTCCTCACTCGCTCAGCAGCAGATACAGTGGAGTTTCATTCCTCCCTGGTCACCCCACTTTGGGGGATTGTGGAAAGCAGCTGTAAAGATGATGAAAAGACATTTGCTGACTGAAACACAGGGACGCGTGCTAACTTTCGAAGAAACCTACACTATTCTTTGCGATATAGGGGCTGTATTACTCCCTTGCCAAATAATCCAAATGATTTAGAAGTCTTAACACCAGCACATTTTCTTCTAAGTGACTCGATCGTGCAACCCGTGCAAAGGGATTTGTTGAGGGAACCCGATAACCGCTTGTCACGTTGGCAGCACTTGCAGAGATGGCAGCGAGAATACTTGCAGGAATTGCAAAACCGCGTCAAGTGGCATGATACCAATCGACGTATTGATGTTGATTCTTTGGTGCTATTAATTGAGGACAACTTCCCTCCTCTAGAGTGGCCCAGAGGTAGGATAGTTCAAGTTCACCCTGGACGAGATGGTGAGGTGAGGGTTGTCACCGTTTGGACGACTGGTGGAACTTTCACCCGAAGCATCAAGAAAATATGCCCTCTTCCTATTGAAGGGGATGACAAGGAGAACTGAATTCAAGATTTCCTGTGATATCTTTAACTTTGTGTTATTTTTCATCAAAGATATAATTTCAATATTATTTTCTTTTAATGATAAAAATATGTATGTATAGAGTTTTGTATTAATGCATATGTTAAGAATAAGTATTTTTACAGTAGGTATAAGATTACAATAGTTAGTTGAAAGAACTCCTTTCAAGGGGGGCAAGATGTTATGAAGAGACTTTTAATTTTTGCAAATGTATTTCATTAATTGAACTTGGCACTTTCCAAGTCTATTACCAATTAGTCAGATGATTTTGTATTGTTGAAAATGGTTACGCATGCAACAGTCATGTCCGTCATCAAGTTGTGATATCGCATCATTAAGACATATCAAATTCAATAAAGTATTGAAGGCACCAAGTTCCTTTATTTCAAAAACCAAAAAGAAACAGGCCCCTACACAATTACATAATATTCCACTTAATGTCAATTTATCTTATAATCCCATTCAGTAAATAATTGTTTATAATTTCGAAGTATGATTTGCTATCTAAATATTGTCATCCAACAGATCCCAAAAATGAAATAAATTGGGAGATTCAGGGTGAATTCTTGCATTCTCTGTATTACCAACGAAATAAGAGCCCCATCAGGTAGAGCAGTTTAGAAGAGTAATTTAACATTATGCACCGTATTGGATGCTTCTTGTTTTACCATTCCTAACAGGGGGGGGAGTCTGCGTGTAATTAGGTGATCTCATTGTATCATTTTAGAATAACTATAGTGTATTTTCCATTGTTACTAAATTTGAAAGCGATATCTTTTGTGGTTTTTACAGAATAAATTATTTAGTGAAGGTACTCCACAACTATACCTGATAAGCAAATTATTACTCTAGGTTGTGCCAGACTGAGTCAAAGTTAGTCCATGGGAAATGGTTAAGGCCGCGGCCGCTTCCTTCCAACTCCTAGCCCTTTCCTATCCCACTGTCGTAATAAGACCTACCTGTGTCGGTGCGATGTAAAGCCAATAGCAAAAGAAGAAAGGAAATCAACTGTCAGCATCTCATTTTTTAAATAATCAAAGATGTTAGTCTGCTTTTTAGCACGGTTGGATTTTACGTTCAAAATGTCCACTTCCAGTTGGTTTAGTCCGTCTATAACAGAGCTGTCAACTAACGGGCACATTTGCGTTTCTCTCCACTTCCCGAATCAAGTCCACTTCATCTGCGACAAATAGTTTTTCTTTTTGCTGCCAAAGTCAACAACTGACATTGAGCTGGATAATCCACGTGATGCACAACACACTTTACAAAGGTAAAATTAAGTGTATCCTCCTAATTCAATACATCATTCCATCATTAGATGGAGTAATCAAATTCAAACATGTTTAGACTCATTTGAGCCATCTTCAGTGAAGGGGGGGAGGGGTTGAAGTAATTTACATAATGCAAGCTAAAAATGTGCCAAAAAACATAATGAAGGAAGAAAGAAAAAGACACATGACTGAAATAAAAAACAGCACAATATACAGTATTTCCATCATCATTTATGGAACAATATACAACTAGCTGCGATAAAATTCAGTGAAAATGGGGATTAATTCAAAGCATAATTGAATTTAAAAACTGTTAACCTAAGAAGGAAAGAAATGAAAACAAATGATACAGATGGAAATGAAAAATAAGTGCACATGTACCGCACCCCTCCCTTACCGTTGGTAATTGACCCATTAAAAAACATGCAAGACGGGAGATTCAAGGCGTGGTCTCCGAACAGGAAAGGCAGAAAACAGCCCGAACTGGAGCTGCCCCTCGTAATTAATGAACAAGGATATATACTAAGGCCTACTCTCAATGAAAATCAGATGAAGTTAAAATAATGGTTTATTGAGAGAGTAAATATGAAACATAAGGGGACTAAAAGCCATTAGTCAAGCTAAAATAAATGGAATAAAACATAACGTACCTTTACAAATGATCTACTCGAAGCTGTGGTGTGAACATAGCATTATAGAGAGCTCACAGTTTTAGTAATGATCTCGTTTCATCAAGTATTAATACCTCTGCCGTGCACACGGCTGAATTAAAATTGATCATTTTACGAGAATAACTTCATTCATATTAGACTTCTTTTCGCTTCACTATCCACACAACAATAGCACACTGTTACAACCAAACAAAATCCCACACGTCCAAGGACAACACAAAAAAAAAAAAAAAGGAAAAGAATAAACATGGAGCAGAGAGGAAGATCTCTGGACCACAGAGATAATAACAAACACAAGGGACCACGGGCAAGCGCGCGACTCAAATATAAGAAGATAAACGTGGCCGCCACGCGGACAAGAAAAATCAAGTTAAAGACCCTGCCAAAAATAAATAAAGTTGTACCGCAAACAAAGATATACAGAACAAGGATTAAAATGGAAACAAAACTAACCGAATGGTCATCTTTTCACTTCACCCAATCACCAACACTCATTCCAACATTCACACTATGTCGGTATCGGGAAGTAATGATGCGAGCGGCCGCTCGAGTCGAAGGTCAAACACAAATTCCGATGATGATAATAATATGACTCACCTTGTCACACAGATAGGTCCCACATATATCAAGTAGTAGCGTGCACACTGCTCAAACATTATACGCCCGGAAATCAGAGAGAACCACATACCAAAACCCATCAGGTCTGCGCTTCGAACGACCCAAGTGGAAACTTCTAGCCGACTCGAAGGACGTACAATCATTGATGGCGAGATGTAATAACCGCAGTGCACGAAATATGTAATCGGTAGGAGACCCAGGTTACCAAGATATCATGACCATAAAGCAATTATACGCACCCACACAGATCGTTTCACGCAGCGAAGCAGAAAGGGACACATCGATCAGTTCTCAATGACCGAGTACAAAGTACTCAAAGCATTCTTAAAATCAAGGTTAAAAACTAAGACAAACTAAGACCAACATACCTGTAGTATTTATACTCATCTTACCAAAATAAAGTAGTAAGAACAGGTTTTAAATATCTCAAATAACCATTTTGAACACAGGAACGCAATTCCGGTCTGTATGGGCTCCATTGTTAATAAGTCTTATGTCAACAAAGCAAAGATAAGACTCAAAGAAGATGAAACACCCTTGTCTCGTAAAAGGAACGATCTTTGGTACATATTATGAACAGTGCTGCGCTCTCGAGCGCAGCCATGGAAGTAGATAAGTAATTTGAATTGAGGTAGACAGAACTCATATGCATATCAAAACATTGCATTAGCAACACAAATCATTTGAATTAAAGAAACATGGTTCACACATAGCAAGGTTGCGGACCTTTAGTCTACAAAATTTTGGTTTTACTACTGTGTGGAAAATTCAGGCCGAAAGTCTGCCTTTGTAGAAACACCATCACATGAAATGGCTGGGAGCAGTAGCAAAAAAGTTTGAGAAACCAAGCCTGAGATAACGTGCAGGCGAAATGCATGTGACAAGTGATAGGAAAACGCAGATGAAATTTAAAACTTTAGAACAGCAGCATTCTCAATTTCTTCTCAATCTAGTGGTCCCATTCTCGATTATTGTTTCACAGTGTTGGCTGGTTTGTTTGCCTTCTTTTAAAAGGTCAGGAGGGCCGCGACAAATAATACACAACACACGAACTGACGCCAGCTTACATAAACTGACGCTATACTCTAATGCTGTGACAGATGTACACAGTCGAACAGAGATCAGCTGTGTACTGCGAGCATGCAATCAAAGCATAGCGAGTGTTTGAACATTGTGTCATTGTTAGACTTCGGCCGTGGTCGACTGAGTTCAAACTCGCCCGTGCGTGTTGCGAGGAATTGATACAGAAGATAATCTATCATGTTACATAAACACTGGGGTCGAGAGTATGATTATTGATAACTGAGAAATTAACATGGCCCAAATTTGCACGTAACAACGGATGAATCAGTGAAAGGGTTCTTATTGTAACTGAAGGATATTGCACACAATAATATAAGAATTTTCGAAGGGCATAATATATTATTATAGTTG
Organism: Anabrus simplex; assembly: GCF_040414725.1. NCBI lineage: Eukaryota > Metazoa > Arthropoda > Insecta > Orthoptera > Tettigoniidae > Anabrus > Anabrus simplex. The sequence goes on along the minus strand of NC_090267.1, from coordinate 326,385,117 downwards.
AACCTTCCTTCTGCGGACACCGTCGGTTCCGAGGAAAAATGTCCGCTACGAGAGGTGTCCGCTAAAACAAGTTTGTAAAAATAATCAAACATTTTAACGGCAAAGAACATCCACCTTATATAAGCATACATATCTTTATTTTTATTATTCTAAGTCATTTCTGTGTTAGTATTTCATAGAGAGTTATTATAAGTGATTTTACATCATTTACAAACATTACAGCTTTGTGAAGTAATCATGAAGCTTCGTCTGTGTAAATTTAGCACGTTTTCTTAACTGCGATATTCTCGAAAACGGAATAAAGTCTGTTAAATGGTTCCATAGTGTTCTCGCCGTACTCGCGGTCCAGTATGATACATAAATTCTTTATCTGTTTAAGCATATTTAGTCCCTGCTTCATTGTCAGAACTTCTTGTTTTTCTACCACCTCACCGTCATCGTCACTTTTCGTTCCTGATTCGGGCTCTGTAAAACAATAAAAAGTTTTATTCAAAATAGTCCTTTTGTACGACTAATGAAGGCTGCTATGGACAGCTAGAAATATTTGCAAAATGCAGTGAATTAAATGAAAACTGAAAATTTAGCTTAAAAGAATTAAAAGCTGTCTATCATAAGAAGAAAATGAATGAGGAGTTGAGGTGTAAACAAACATGGACCTTGCGATACGTGCAACACACAGTTACTGTATAACTTGATAACACAGAAAGCTTACCGTAAAGTGCGTCCTGGAGTCGGGATGCCAGTTGCCCTCAAGATCGTCACAGCAAGGAATATTCTCTTCTTCGGCTTCAGTATCATAAGTCAATCCAGCTGTCGTTGCTAAAGTCTGAAGTTCATCATATTCATTTTGAACCTCTACCTCTGCTTGTTCTTCAACTGTAAAATTAATGATGCCGCATTTTGCAAAGCATTTCCTGATTGTGGTTTCGTTGACTGCATTCCAGGCTGCCTTTGTCCACGAAACTGCATCGCCAACATTGATCTTCTTCATCAAATCAAAAGCTGAGTCTGCTTCATCCATGTGTGCCACTAACAACCGTAAAACCCTCTTACGATAGTCTAATTTGAATGCTTGAATGATTCCTTGATCCAATGGCTGAAGATGAGAAGTGGTATTGGGTGGAAGGAACAAGAGTTTTACATTTGAAAGCCGTATTTCTGGATGGCACGTAGCATTATCTAGCAATAAGGTCACGTTACGGTTTCTGACCTTCATCTTGGAATCCAAAGCTAGGAGCCAATTCTCGAATATTGCTGACGTCATCCATGCCTTTTTATTCGCATGCCATTCGACACCAAGACAATTTAAGTCCATGTTTTTAAAGCACCTGGGTCTCAAGGATTTACCAATTATTAGAGGATTTTCCTTTTCACCGAGTGCGTTACAACAAAACATGATGGTGATTCTTTCTTTTGATATTTTCCCACCCTTGCAACTTTCATTCGGCAAAGTCAGTGACTTCTTCGGGATCGCCCTAAAGAACAGACCAGTTTCATCAACATTCAAAATGTCTTTCAGTTCGTAACTATTCAAAATGTCTGGTAACCTATCTTTCCAATCCGCTACTTCAGTCACAGACACATCATCACCTTCTCCACAGACTGTTTTGAAACTGACGTTATGACGTTTCCTAAAACAATCTAACCAACCATTGCTAGCTACAAAATTCTCAACTTTCAGATTATTTGCGATTTCTCGAGCTTTTTCTTGTAACTTTGGTCCACTCACACACAGTTTCTTCACTCGAGCACACTTGAACCACTCATATACTGCAACGTTCACTTCTGAAAAAACTGACTCCCCTTTCTTTTCACTCCTCGATTCCTATTTTCCTCCCACTCCTTTAAAATTTCAGTTCTGTTCTTCACAATAGTGTTTATTTGAGTTTTCCCGCAGTTGAATTTTTCGGCAAGCTTTCTCACTGAAAGTCCCTTGTCACTTTCTGTAATTACATTTCTTCTTGCCTCGAGATCTAAACACGATCGTCCCTTGAATATTGAATTTTCATGACCGCATTGTAATCGAAACAGACTTTCAACGTATTAAGTCGTGTCCGGCTGGCCATTTTTGTTCTGTACTTAACATCTCTTCAACACGTACTACATGTATGTAACACGACCTAATACGTTGAAAGTCTGTTTCGATTACAATGCGGTCGTGAAAATTCAATATTCATTGACATGCCCCACAACGGGCAACTTAAACGCACTCTACAGTGTGCTAGCAGCAGTGCCAGACCTGTAGCTCAGTTGGTAGAGCAAGCGACGCGAAATTGGGAGGTTGTGGGTTTGGATCCCACTGGTGTCCGGCTGGCCATTTTTGTTCTGTACTTAACATCTCTTCAACACGTACTACATGTACGTAACACGACCTAATACGTTGAAAGTCTGTTTCGATTACGATCGTCCCTTGTTACTTATGTTTAACAGACAACTGAACTGCTACGGTATTTCTGTCTCACTAATTAGCGTCTGTATTGTCTTTTCCTTCTCAAGTTGACTACCTGAGCTCGACCTTATCAGCGACAATCCGAGTTATGAATAGAATGTTGCAAGAAGGGACGAAAATCCCCAAGTAACTTGTGAGTCAACAGTCTCTGACAGCATTTCTGGGCAATTAGAATTCTCGGAATAGGCCTATAGACCACTAGGTAGAACTGCATTTCGATGTACACTCTCTCCCCGTGCACTCGAAATAGTACAAACATTCAAAAGATATTTCCTTATGACTGAAGAATGGTTTTAAAAGAAAGAATGACATGTAGTCTGGCGTAATAAATTGTCCTGCAACGTGTAAAGTGTCCGCTTAAGTCAAGTGGACGGGACAAATGGCGCTGTCCGCTGTCCGTAGTTCAAGGTGTCCGCTTAAATAAGGCCAGTTTAATACTTGTCTTATGTAAAATAAAATCGGTTCTGAGGAATATTGTCCATATAGGGAGGTGTCCGCTGAATAAGGGTGTCCGTTAGGACAGGTTCGACTGTACTTCTACTGTACTGCAGTGGCCGCGATTGGATGTGTATCAGAGTCTGACCTTTCACTTTAACGCTACGTGTCTGCACTCTAAATTCCTCTTATGCCTTGATTCACCCTTAGTAAGCTTATGCCGTCTTTTTCATACGCTCTTAATGTCCCATAACCATAACGAATTGAAATAAATATTTGCAAATTTTAAAATTTCCTAAGGCTGAGTGTGGGTTTTGCCGTGATGTTAATTACATTAAATCAAATATAAAATTGCATTGCTGTTATGGCGTAATTTTTGTGGCTTGAAATTTCTACCATTAAATGCGGGTTTACGTTAAATCCAGGTAACGTAATATCGGGGTTATACTGTATGATTACAAGGACTCTGTATGGTGTAGTTTCTTGATTACCTAGTCACTGAGAATGTCAGGTTCAAGAGAATGTTCATAGTCACCTGAATGAGTGGGCCCAAATTGTGGTAGGAAAAACACCCATACACTATCACAGACATTGCTTCTTGAACCACACCCTCCACACACCTGGATGAAACTTTTCTTTGGGGCTTTGGTGTACTTGCACCTTGCATCCTTGGAAAAATAGCCAAAAACGTGACTCTTCTAACCATACTATAAGTTTCCTGTCTGCTACAGTTTAGTGTTGGTGTTCTCGAGCCTTTTGAAGATGTATAGCTTTATGCGCCCCTGTGAACAGTGGCTTGTTGTGTGGTACTCAACTCTAAATGTTTATTGTATGCAGTTCCTTCTCAATGTTCATTCAGAAATTGGTTGTGATGGACATGCATTCACTGACTGCAGCAATCGCCATCGAATTTGAAACAGGTTTTCAATGACTAGGCGTGATACTCATCTATGTTCTCTCTAGGTATGGTATTTTTGTGACCACAGTTCTGATGCAGTACCTGTTTTGTGCACACACATTGTATACTATTCCTTGTAGATGTGTTAGACCGGTAATATTGATACACCAATGAATCGGCAAACTTCATTCAGTGTGTGCCCATGAGCACTCCCAAACATGATAGCACTTTATGCCAGTCACATCTTCGTCCTGATCCACCTTGATGTTTATGTACAACCGAATGGCACACTCGTGCCATGGTCATGTGTCGCCATGAGTGGTCATGTGGTACCAATGCAACACCATCTAGATCAACATAAAAGAGAACCATTATACATTCCTAAATGGGTGACTGTTTGTCCAGGAAGCTTATATCATATATGAACCAGAAGAATTGCAAGCTGGGTAACTTCAGTGCTCACATCCAGCTGTAAACTGAAGGAGCCATTTGGTTTTATTTGTCTGGTTTAGTTCTGTACATGAACTCCTGTTCTGAAGGTGTCTTGAAACAGTAGATTTTGAACACATTTTACCATTAGCAAGACTTTTTGCTAAGGGTAAATGTGATTTCTGATGAGGTTACAAGTTTTCATGGTGACTAGCCACAGTGACAATGACGCAGAGTTTTGATTTACTTCATTCTTCACACACTTAGAGTCAGGAGATTTGTCTTCAAAGTCACTGACAGGATTTCAAATGTTGTTGCAACTTCACAGAACACAGTTTTAGTACTGCTGTGCTGGAAAATGATTCCTTGAACTTCTCAGTGTCCACAAACCTACTACGCTGGTGTAGCAGGGGGAGAGATGATACTCCCACATGGCGCGTCCTAGGTGGCGGATAGGGGGTTTCTAACTGGCTTGCCGGCGGACTTGAGCAAAATAAAATAGCTCTCATGGACCAAACACACAATCCCCTGTGAGTGGGATACGCAGACAAAGAATACAACCGCGTTATCCCCTGTCTGTCGTAAGAGGTGACTAAAAGGGGCGACTAAGGGATGATCGAATTAGACCCATGAGACTACCATCACGCAGGGAACAGCATGGGTCACTTTTACTTGCGTGTAGTACCACTATGTTTGGTACACAATAGGTTTGTGATTAGTAGTGACAGTATGTGCTTCTGGCTGGGTTTTATGGTACCTGTGATTAGTACCACTATATGAGTGACACCATGGGTGAGCGACACTGTGGGTCTGCCTTGACTATGATTAGTACCCATTATGTGAGGAACACCATGGGATAGTACGAGTCCTTGTGGTTAGCACACTTATGTGCGGAACACCATAGGTTTGCGTTACCTGTAAATGGCACCGCAATGTGAGAAACACCATAGGTCTGTGTTACAAGTGCGCATTACATTACCTGTGAGTAATGTGTGGAATACCGCGAGTCTACGCTACTGATTAGTACCGCAACACGACAAATACCACGGTTCTACTTCCCTAGCGGTAAGTATCACTGAGGGGTCAATGACCTGGATTTTGCACCTGTTTAGACTACAAGCATCATTGATTCAGTATTGTGCTTTAGAAGCAGTCCCTTGGTTAGTAATACCATTGTTTAGCGCTAGTTTCTGGGAATGTGGGGCATTGCAGGTTGGATTCACTGATTGTTTTAAATTCAAATCCATCCATTCATTCTTCGACCTCACATTTTGAATTCTGGTCAGTGGAGGATTTTGGACTTAAAAATTGTCATTACATTTCATCTCATTTTGTACATTAGGGGCTGATGACCTAGATGTTAGACCCCTTGAAACAACAAGCATCATCACCATCATCATCATCATGAACTTCTCAATGTGTCACGCTGAAAAATGGGCGTACATTTCTAAAAGGTGTTCGGAAGGGCACACCACACACTGTGCACAACAAAACATGCTGATATGTTGTTGAAACATTTCCAGTTCTTGCCTTTAAAATAAAAATATTAAAATACACAGTCTGCAAAATGAACCCATAATTATGATGTTTAAACATGGATTACATTATCTTACTGGAATTCCCTCCTCTAAGATCATGAAGAATGACAGAACATGCACAAGCACGTTGGCAGAGTATGTTGTTCTCTTCTTGATATGGCCTAATGGAGAAATACATTTTTCAAGTGCTTGTCACTTAGTTGTGGGTCCCGTTTATGACAAAATTAAACAATTTGTCTGGGTAATATTCCAGCACATACTGTGCAGTCTAAACCTGGTTCCATTGTACTGATATCTGTTTATTCCAGTGAAATTATTGTGGAGCAACTGGTGCTTTGATTTAGATAAAGAAGCCAGACAGATTGCGTAGAGACTATTTATTCATTCAGATGTTTATAAAGCAAGTGCTGTATTTTATTCGCGTAATTAACACTTTTTTTTATATATATACAATAAAGGCGAAAAATCCAGCTGCGTAACTTATTCACTTTATTCTGACACATAAATTGATTTGCTATAAAAGGAATATAAATTAAATATAACAAGATCATTTGGCAAAATGCAAATTGGTTGTCATTTGGAGTTTTCTTCTTTACTGATAAGAGCAAAAGATTACATCTGGCACATTGAGCACCCGGTTATGAAGTAGCCTATGGCTAAGGGTACCAGAAAGATATTTTTTACATTGCAAGCTAATAATAGCGCTTGAAGTTAAAATAAATAAGAATTAGCTTCAATACCATTCACATATATATATATAGTGGCATACTGGCAAAAAAGAAGAAAATCCCTTCCTTCATTGTTACTGCATGACAGAACTGCTGCTGATATTACTACTTGCATCTTTCCATAGCAAATTATCTTCACTCCTGTCCTACGTGTTTGAGATTTCCAATTTCTGTTTTCCTTTTCCTGTTTTCAATTATCCCTGAAGAAATCATGTAGTGAGAAATGACATAACCATTGTTATACAACGATATCATATATTCCAGAAGTTCCTCTTCGACTTTCAAAAACTTTCCAGTTTTTTGGCGAAGATGTGGTTTACGATAGTGAAGTCTCCATGGCTCAGGCGGCAGCGCGCCAGCCTCTCACCGCTGGGTTCCGTGGTTCAAATCCTGGTCATTCCATGTGAGATTTGTGCTGGACAAAGCAGAGGCGGGACAGGTTTTTCTCTGGGTATTCCAGTTTTCCCTGTCATCTTTCAATCCAGTGACACTCTCAAATATCATTTCATTTCATATGTCATTCATTAATTGTTGCCCCAGAGGAGTGCGACAGGCTTCGGCAGCCGGCACAATTCCTATCCTCGCCACTAGATGGGGCTTCATTCATTCCATTCCTGACCAGGACGAACGACTGGAAACAGGTTGTGGAGTTTCATGTGGTTTACGACACTTATTGGTACTTGAAGTGCGTTTTTCTGTTTCTACTAGTACCCCATGTTGAATGCAGACATTGAAAACTGTCCTATTCCCATGAATCTCGGTGTAATTGATGATGATAATATTATTTGTTTTACGTCCTACTGATTATTTTTACGGTTTTCGGAGATACCGAGGTGCCTTTTGTCCCACCGGAGTTCTTTATCGTGTTGGTATATCTGCCGACACAAGGCTGGCGTATTTGAGCACCTTCATATTCCACCAGACTGAGCCAGGATTGAACCCGCCAACTTGAACTCAGAAGGCCAGTGCGAGTTACTCTGCCCAGCAGCGTAATTGATTACTGTAGCATGGGTTTATATAATGCAGTATTACTTGCATGCTTGCTCATTGTGAATTTAATAACAAATGGTCATGAGATCACAGAACACATGTGAAGCACTCTTACAGAATACAATATGTTCATAACAGACTCCAAAGAACATTATTACATCAGATCAGAACTGACTCATAGTCTCAACTAGTTGATCACTGCAATTTGCAAATACCAGATTTCAAAATAGATAGGCTCATATTTACCACCTGCATTTTGCAACACTTGCAGAACTGCACAGTAAATGCTTGAGAAAGTGAGTGTACCAAATATGCAAGAAACATTTTCTCGAGTTTGAACTAGAAAGGGACAACGTGCATAAATTATGTGATGGTAATAATTATTCAAGTAAATACAGTGTTCTGAAATTGATGCAAAGATGGAAGAAATATGTTGAGGTACAGTATTAGGAAAACAGTTGTAACATACAGCTGCTTTGTGTATATTTATCACTTAACTATTAAGCATTTTCCTTTTTTGAACTTTTCTCTTAAGTACATTAACCTTGATGACCAAACATCTGAATTAATGATGGTTGGATAAACAGGGTTCAAGAATGCTGATGAAGATTAATGAAATGTTATTGGCACTCTATGGCCTAGAAACTATAAATTTTCTTTTTTTGAGTGTCCCTACATTGCTGGATTTACTAAAAAGCATTCTTTCTTGGTGATAGTCAGTACTTCTTGTATGCTAATATGGAAGGGTATGATATGATGTTCTTTCATGAGTAATTTCTTCTTCACCACATAGAAGTGACTGCATTGCCATTTACAAGTAGCACAAACATCAGTGCCCCCCCTCCTGTTAGAAACTACTCTTGATTAAGTGACACAGCAAAAAGATTAATAATGAGGCCATTCCTTTCTTGTACAAGTACAGGTTATCCATAAAAGAACTGTGGGGTTTTGAAGTTAAATATTTTAATGAAAACAAAAATTAAGAAATATTTTAATGAAAACAAAAATTAAGGATAATGTGCTATACATAGTTTGAAAGTTAATATTATCAAGTTTCTTTTACAGTTTAGTGCAGTTCAGTATGTGCCCCATTTGTGGCACAGCATACATCCAATTGGTAATCAACCTCTTGCCACGTCCTGGCCAGCATGTCTGGTTGCCACAGAAGGGATGATCATAGCAAGCAAGTGGCATTAGTTAACTCAGATTAGATCATAACAATAAACATTAACAGTCATAACAGTTAAATCCATATCTCAAGAAAGTTTTATGCACAACGTGAGCACTATGGAACGTTGACCTTGAAGTGACCGAGCAGTGCCTGACCCTGTCTGTGCAGAGCAAAGATGATGCCACACCAGAAGGCTCAGTGTGGTATATGGCTTTGAAACTGGATCAGTTTTTACTGTACAGCAGAACTACTGACGCCAGTACTGCACTAAATTGTATTTTTCTTTTAAACTTGTTAGTATAACCTTTCAAACCAATCCTTAATTTTTGATTTCATTAAAATATTCATCATCAAAATCCTGGAGTTCTTTTATGGATACCTGTATAGCTTGGTACTGTATCTTACATTTTGTACTACAGATCGGAGCAGCTAGGAAGACGTCTGGCTGTGCATGTGAACTCAGAACGATCCAGTGTAGCGTAGTCCCTCCTACCAGACCTTCTGCTACAAGGACAAATCATTGCATTAGTTTATACTTAGCTGTCTAGATTTGCGCACTGCTTTATAATTTCTCATTGTTTTGTAACTGTTGTGAGTGGTGTCATTAGGTCTGTCTAACAGTATGGAAGCCATTAAAAGTAGTCTGCTTCACAAGATACTAAAGAGTCAGGCTCGTGGAGCAGTCTCGAATGTTATGGACTTTATTATTATTATTATTATTATTATTATTATTATTATTATTATTATTATTATTATTATTATTATTACTTCATAATCGTTTGGCTTCAGGTAATGTGCAAAAGTATTTTTAATTTCACACCATCTGGCTGCTTGCTTGTCAATTTCAACGTTCCATTTTACTCTAGGCTTACTTGATGACAGAGTAAACCGAACCTCTCCTGGGCGTCTGTGGCTGAGTTTTAATTAATTTTGTTGGATAAACACCAAGTGTGTCACCAGAGATCTTTTACATGCCAACATGGTACGACTGAAGTGTTGGACATTTTTCCGTCATTCAAAAATCCGACTACCTCTGCCGAGTTTGAATCCACTGTACTGGAATCCGGAGGCTGACACTCTACCACTGATCCACAGAGGGAGCTTTATGGACTTAATAGAATCCATTTTATTGATTGTAAGAAAAGGAAGAAAAGCAGCTGTTAGTGTCAGAAAGTTTTTTTGGTACGGATTAAGACCGAAAAATGAAAAGTGATAGAGAAAGGTAAACCTGTGGATTGTCTGCTTGAAACACCAAACAAACAAAAAAAAACAATGCTCACAAAGAATGTTCCGCCGGGCTGAGTGGCTCAGACAGTTAAGGAGCTGGCCTTCTGACCCCGACTTGGCAGGTTCGATCCTGGCTCAGTCCGGTGGTATTTGAAGGTGCTCAAATACGTCAGCCTCGTGTCGGTAGATTTACTGGCACGTAAAAGAACTCCTGTGGGACTAAATTCTGGCACCTCGGCATCTCCGAAAACCGTAAAAGAGTAGTTAGTGGGACGTAAAACAAATAACATTATTATTATTAAAGAATGTTCCTGGAATGGACGACTTTCTTTTCATGAATTATACAGTAATATATTTCTGTACATGTGAATTAAATAATCATATCAAAAGCTACATTTCTTATTTTACAGGAGTGAAAACAACAAAATCTTCGCATTAAGGAGCTAGGGACATATGATCATATAGTCTAACCCCGCTTTCTCACCTTGTAGTAAAAGTACTTATTATCAACTTATTTTACATGACATTGCTCAGGCTACGAAGCCTGTTGTTATGCCAGACCACATTCTACATTGTATATCTACTGCATCGTTATTTGTGTTTTGAAACGGTGGTTGTGCAAATTGATAAAGAGAACGCATTTTGATAGCTACTATAATAATAAGTTGAATTATGCTTTAATTCCTTAAATCTATGTACCATCTGCAGCACTTCTAAATAAATACATTTCTGCTGGAAATGTCTAATTTACAACCAGAAGGGAATTCCACTAAATAAAAATGTTTTGTGTCAAGACAATTTGTGGAGTGTTATATGTCATGTTATAACAAATTCGGGTTGACTGTACATTGCCACAACACCAAGCAAGAAGGGCAAGTCAGCAATCTCACTCCTACGCACACTTCCCCTCACCAGCAGTCTTCGTACCTGGCCCGATCTCTAATATGGAAATAGTGTGCTTTCATTTAATAAAATGGATGCAAGAGTTGTGTGCTTACTAAAGTGAAATGTCTTACATTTTTGTTTAGTTTTGTCCCTAAATAAAACAAACATTTTGCTCAATAATAAAGCCCTGTGGAACCAAGCTTGCCAGTGGATGAATGCCTTTCTTAAGACATTGCTGAATATCATGTGAACTGGTTGGTAAAACACACTTTAGGTAATATTGTCTTTGGTAGGTTCACTTCACTTTGTTTAAATTCATTCCTCATGAGAACTAGTAAAATTCTGTAGGTGGAGTTAAGGATCTAATTTAAAAACTATTCCACTAGCTCAGAAAGATGGAAATTTTGCCATAAGTAACTCAAGAAGAAAAGATTAAATGTTTTCTCCATTGATTTAGTCATATCACAGACTACTACTTCATAGTTTTCTCCAAGGCCTGCTGCCATTTCTTGATGGATACAGTACTTTTGTATCCATCTCTTGGCACAGGCTAGAGTAAAGTGTAGCTTCCACCGAAGTCCCAGTCTCATCCGTGGCTGTGACAATATGGAAGCTGCTGGGGTATGGGTGGTGCTGAGTAATGACATTCAGAGCACGACTAGTACATGAGTGTTATGAAAGGTGTTGCTCATAGGGTCAGTCGTGATGCAATAGCACTTTCTGAACCAGTGAGGAAAGCAATGGCAAACTACCTCACTCCTCGTCTTGCCTAGTACGCCTCATTTTGGTGATGCCATTGGTTTTTGCGGTTTCCTTATAACTGCATAACCTTTGGTGGTGCAATTTGAGGATCCAACCAGCCTCTGGGCTGATGACCTAACAGACAGACAGTTTTCTCCACATCCTGCTGGGGTCATGGATCGAAACTGTGTGGCACATGTAGAATTTGCCCATTTTATGGCCAGATGCCCTTCCTGCCACCAACCCTATGTGGAGGAATGTATTCACTATTATTATATGTTTCTGTGGTGACTAGTAGTGTAGTATGTATGAAGAGGTATGTATTGAGACAAATACCCAATCTCTGAATCAGAGGTATTAACCAAGCATGGGTATCTTCATAAATACTGTATACATCTACAGTAACGTTATATTCATGCTTCCTATTAGGTTTTGTCCTCCTTCCTATCTTAGTATATGCAGCCCTCATTAATCTATACAATTCCCTCCTTATCTAATATTTTTAGTTACCAATCTTTGTGTAACTTTTGTGAAGTAGTGCTTCATTTATATTTCTTATTTTGTTAATTTGTTATCACAAGCATCCAGATTTTAAACTGAAAGATATCCATTGAATTATGTTGTATTTATAGCAACCATGGGATTTATAGTTCAACTTCAATATAAGGAGAAAACTAATACTGTGGTTTATGTGGTTTTTGAGTTATTGAAATGAGATGCACTTGGACACAGCTCTTTTTATTTTATTTTATTTTATTTTATCCCATTAATATGTAGGTATGTAGTTATCCTAGGAGTAATTTTTCATCATTTCCCTGGTTCCACTTCAAGTGTATGTAAGGATAATATATAATACACAGTATATAGGTCACAGCAGCTTCCATCACAGTAATATATGCTAAGTGCATGAGGCTGTTGATCAGGATGTTCCAGGCCTCTGAAATGAAGCAAGTACATCATTTTAGAAAGATTAGACAAGCAGTAGGTGTGATAATATATAGCAAGTTATAGAGTAAGACCATAATGATCCCTTATGTAATGAGAAACTTGCTATTTTTTATTATACTTAAATTTTTATTTTTTTTCCTTTGTGTATTTCATGTCCAAGTGGTTTGATGGTTAATTTTGTAGAATGCACTTTGTGTTCAGTTTTATTTATAATGTTCCACAGTTTTGTTTATAATGTTACAGAGCCTTAGTTTCAAAAATTGAGCTGACACATTGAGACATTCCATGTTTCTTATATGGGCTGTAAAGGGTATTATTCTGGCTGTTTTCTTACACAAGGGTTATCTTTTGTACTGGTAGTTGATCCAAAGAGATGATTTACTTATGTTCTCACCACACTGAGTCTGATAGCATTTTCAACAAGGTATTCTTGTCTGTAAATCTGAAACAATACTATGTTTAAATTAGGGTGGGTGGACATTAGATGAACGTAACTTACATAAACTTGGGAATTTATTATATATTTTTAAGTTAATTAAATAAGTGGTAGTTCAGCAAATTATACCAGATATCTGTTGACCCAGAGAATGGTAATTAGAAGGATATTCCCTAGAATCGTACCTTCCTCCTTCTTCAGATAATTTTAAAGAGTTCTGAGAGGTCAGATATTACAGATATCATTGTTTACACTGGAGGCTAGCCCAACTGAAATCGTGCTTTTTACATATATAGGGTAAAGTTTGAAGCTTAAAGATGCTGTTCTTAGATGCATTGCATTAAGTGTTAATCAGCTGCATTGTCTTGGAAGTTAGTGCCATCTTTGATAGCAATCAGGCAAAAATCATGTTTCTGAACAGTTCTTCCATAGTTTAAATATAATTTATGTTTTATTAATTTGCTGGCAATCTGAATGTTGTGTGATTTTTCAGTTTTGACTGAAGGTGCTCAGTTTGAAGAGTGTGTTGGTAGCAGCGACAATGATTCCACACGGGTAGGACCACGTCGTGTGAGTCAGAGTAGCGAAGCAAGTTATGGGAGCCCACCTGTTGACCCCTTGGTGGTGAATTTTGAAGAAGGTATGCGTCTATACTAGCCTCGTCCTGGTTGCGCCGATCATCAGCCTTGGAGCAGTAGGGGTGCCATTCAGTCATTTGTAGTAGTTTGGTCGATTGTTGATGTGAGAATAACTCAGACTTTTTCGTACATTCCATATTGTCAATTTGGCATTTACCATTTCAGTAATGTAACTAGTAGTAGTCTCTTGTGTGATTGCATTTGCTCAGTTTTTATTTTATCCCATTGATAAATGAGTTGGTGGCAAAGTAAAGACTTGCTTCTAAAAACTATTTGAGACATATATGGTATTAAATTAATTGTGTGTCCTCTGAACTCCCAGTGTATATTGATATATGAATCAACAAGGTGTTTATAAATGGTACAGTTATTGGTTAGGTTGATTAGCAGTGACCTATCTGTGATCTTGAACTAATAGTCACCACCTATGTAAATAGTAATCACTTAAGATTTGTAATTCCTAGTATGGTTTTGTTTAATGGGCGCTTCCAACTCACTTTTCAAGTACTTAAATGTTGCAGTCACAAGCAGGGTTACAATTTACTGTGGTATATGGAAAAGATTCATTTGAATGGCACTCCTAAACTAAACCTGATGGATGTGAAGTGTGTTACCATCATTTTTTTAAATTCTCTTAGATATGTACAGCACATAATTATATTTAAATAAGTCCTTCTCCAAGGTGATGAGTAATTTCACATATTGTGCTGTTCATTTTCTCACATTCAATATAAAATTTTATACATTGTCTTGAAAGAATGCCTTCTTGAATTTTGACCAAACTAAGATTTGAGTTACATACCTTTTTTCTGTTCTTTGTTGAGGTGGACAGAGAATTTGGAGCTTGAATCTAGATTTACCTCAAATAATCTCGCTGATTCAAAATTTCTCTCTCTATATATAAAGAATATCTTCTGAGCTCATTAGTGCTCTTCCCCCCCCCCCCCCCCCCCTGTATTTCTACATACATGTACTTCCAAGAATATTTAAAAATGTTCACATTATTATTTTATACTTTTTTCATACATTACAATTTAAATTATCGTTTTTGTGATAAATAAATAACAATTATAATAATAACTTCTCGTATCTCTTCTAGAGAACTTGCAGTTGTCATAATCTCTCCTTTTGTTTGTAAATGGCATAGTACATAACTTGTATAATCCACACCCTTGTGACTGGTGAGAATGTTGGTATGTTGCATAAAGAAACAATATATTTAATTTATTTCAGTTGTAGTGTTTAGCAAGTGTGAACTAATGGTAAGCTTGATGACCCAGAAATGAATAAGTATTGACTTGTTTAACACATGAGCACACACACAGTGTGGCAACATTTGCTAAAGATTATCAACAATTATTTAAATTTATAAGAGAATTTATTTTGAAACTTCATGTAAATTGGTCATGACTGTTTATCATTCATAGCTAATTCCATGAATTATTGTATGTACTATATGCATAAATAAGCTTACCTAGATCGTTTTGATAGAGGGCTCATTTTCTCATTGCAGCATGAGATATATACACATATATATATATCATGGTTGTTTTGTGAGGTACCGTACAGTAATGAAGTTTCATCTTTATTTGCTTGTATAGAGATATAGGTATGTTGTGGAGTTATTCTTGGCAACTGAAATGAGTAGTTTAGTTTTGTGAGGGTTGAATAACTGTGTTTGCACTTGCTGTATAAAATAATATATATAAAGTTGTTGTAAACACATCACATGTCTGCATAGTCGTCAAGAAATATGGACCATTAATCTGATGAGATAGCTTGACTGGGGAGGTAAAAAGAATGTTTTGTTGTTAGATCATGATTACATATTTCTTCACAATAGCAGTTAAGATTTTTAATCGTGTTAAAGCAATCCTTGAACTTTTTTTAACACTGCTTTGGAAGGCATTGCTTTTTACTTCCTTATGTCCTTTTCAGTGTGGCAGCTAGTCCTGTAAATTGCTATCTCATTTTATATGGCTGGTATTTAAACACTATGGCAAACAGCCTTTCAAGAGTATTATTAAATTATGACTTGTTCTTCCAAAATCTGCCAAACTTGCTACTTCTATCTGATAGCAAGACTTCACTTTGTACATAAGCTTTTTCCTGACTCTCTAACAGTATATGCCACTTGCACGGGGACTCAGTATTTTAAATGCTCATGTGATCTGGTACCTTTTCTGCTCCCAAAATGGTAGCTACTAACGAAAGTCACGTTGTGTTGTGATTGGTGGGATATTTAATTTTTTAATTTTTTTTTTTTTTTTTTTTTAACTCAAACCTTTAAGCCATCTTGGTTGGAGGAAGGAGTCCCCTGCAATACAATGGCATTAGAATACATAACAAAATATATTTGTAACCTCTGTTATTTGCAAAGGGAAACTACTAATATAAGGGAATGAGTGCAATTTTAATTCAGATACTGTATTAGTGCAATGATTCTCAACCAAGATGGACTAAAGGTTAAAAATCACAGAGTAACTTTAGGTGTAATGGGTGGCCTAATTCCGTCACATTTGTTGTTATCGAGTTTTGATTTTCATTTGTTGTAAAATATCTGGACATTAGAGAACACATTATTTATTTACCTGACCCATAGATTTATTCTTTTATTTATAAGTGACTGGTGGTTGCAAGTGCTAAATCTATGTATGGTTTATATTTGCAGAGTTTTTTTTTTTTTTACAATATATTTTTTCTGAGTGGATGGTTTGTAAGCTTCTGATATGGAAGTCATGCAGATAAATACAACTGATAAATAAACAAATTTACCTCACAAAATTGTCTTGGTGAATTGCTGATCTGCAAGAATGCACATCAAGAATGTAGAAATTTTGAGCACATTTGTTGAAAATTAAGAAAGTAATTAAGTAAATTCATTAAAGGAAACAGAGTCCAATTTTGGAACTTTTATTTTAAATATTTTGACTAATGTTTTCTTTACGCGTGTTCTTGCAGAGTCAGACAATGAAAGTGTCCCTACTTCGACTCCCACTAAGAAGCCTCAGAGGAATATACACGTTAAAACTTTGGAGGAGATCAGACTAGAACGTATCCAGGCTGAGTCGGCTGCATTCTACAGCTATGACCACAACAGTGAACAAATTGCTTCCAATGATCTACGCTCCTGGATTGATACTCGGAAGATGTATCATAAATCTGCTCAGGACTTCAAAGTATTGTCATTGGAGGAGATAAGAAAAACCCGGTTTGCAAAAGAAAATTGTGAAGTTAACATTGGAGATGGTCATGTTCAAAATACTCGTGTTTCTTCTCATCAACAGGTAGAAAATAACAAATTTAATTCTGGTATAGACTCTGAAAATAATAATGGGGTTGAATGTTTCATTGGTATAGTTGGGAAAATTAAGAAAGAGGTAGAGGAAAATAGTTGTGCTACTAATGGTTCTTCTGAATTTCTACCTAAGGTTGAAGGAAGGGATGTTGGTAAGTCACAAACTAATAGTCATGTAAAAGGGCCCTCACTGAAAAGGTCACATTCTCCCATAACTTTTGATTCTTCACCTAAAAAATTAGCTTCAGAAATAACTATTAAAATGGAAGTGACAAGTAGTTCTGTATCAGAGGAAGATTGTAAGAAAGTAATCTCAGAAGAGCAGAGTTGTGATTTGAAAAGGACTAGAGATTTGAATCCATTAATAGAAGGTTCTCAACCACTGAAAAAAGTAAGAAAACTGGTTAGAAGAACTCAGGAGTGTGAACGACCTTCTAGACGACGTCTAAGGAGAGGTAACGTGATGAGTGTATCGGACAGTTCAGATGTAGCTTATTTAGAATCTGAATCCTTAAAAAATAGTGAAGTGTTATTTCAAGTGCCTTTAGTGGATAAGGTAGTTGTAGATGATATAAATGGACCATTACAGGATTCACCTGCAGCCTCTGGGAATCTCCCACAGGATTCTCAAAACAGTGAAACTTGTGTGATTCAGTCTGCCATGTCATCGGATTCTCGACTTGTTACAGACAATGTTCCAGAACGTGACTTGTCCCTACAACCAGAAACCATAGTTTCTCCTGTGATGGACCGTTCAAATCGATGTAGCATAGAGTCTGTAGATGAAGAAATGTTTTTGGATGTTCAGGACACTGGCATGACTTTAGAAGCTGATGAAGATATATTACAGGATATAGATGATTTACTGAAGGACTGACTAGAAAAGAAAGTGATTAAAAAAATTTAATAATAAAGTTTGTTTTGGTTTTGTTCCTTTCAATTGGCGTACTGTTTTACTTTTAGTTCATATTTTTTAGGAATGTTCATAGCTTTCTTTATGAATTCTTTGATATAACTATGAAAACTGTACAGACACATTAGACTGGATTTAGACTCTGTTTGTATATTTTTGACTGTTCAAATCTGCAAGAGATTTTGAAATTATATTGAACTTTAACAGTACCATCTGTTTTCAGTTATAAATGAAATTAGTGTCTAAAGGAGTAAACAGGAATTTTCCAGAATAGATATTTTCCTTGCACTTCATAGCCTACATAACTTATTTCCATTTATATGGAAAGTTATGATAGCAGACAAGACACGATCTCAAAAATTTATAAAGTAGAACATTACTAACTGAAAGTTGTTTAATCTGTAGCTTGACTGCAGTATGCCTTCTGTAAAGACTGGAATATTTTTAGTATGCTTCAGTTGTACATTTATTTTAATTACTTGTCCAGTGTATGCAAAAATAACTGTTATCAAAATATTTTTATTTTACATGATAATCATTTTATGTACATTAATGAATTGTACAAATGATACATTGCATGTTCTGTGCATTTATCTGTGCACATACACTTCTTTACAATTTGGTACAAATTCTATAAGCACTAATGTACCTGGAGGTTGATCATGAAATTATCAATGCACAGTTTGTATAGATTACAATATGAATGTAATAAAAAGGTTAATTTATTATTTCAGAACAGTTATGTCATTGAAATATTTATTTCCAAGTGAACCATATCCAAGCCAGTAAATAAAATTAAATTGAAATCCTAGATTTTTCATTTACTGGCAATATTAGGATGGGCTGAGGAATTATTTTTCAAGATGTAAAATTGATGAAACCAAGAAATCTGCTTAAATTATTATAGCGTTAAAAAGAATATAGTGTTTAAATAACAAAAGATTATGCTCAAATTTATGAGAAAATAAATAAGTTTTTTCTGGGTTTATATTAAGTCTGCCTTGAGGACTCCTCTCATCTTATGTATATATGTATGTATGTTGTCCGTTTCTTGACGGGGTTGGGGTGGATAATTTCAATCCATATTCTCTTCCTTGTTTTCAATCCCATTCAGTGAAAATAACATTTGAAATGTAGCTTATAAGATATGCTTCTGCTTTTATTAACCCCAAAAAACAGTTTAAAGTTTTCCATAAAATGAGAGAACATTCACTTCATCCTTGTAAATTGAGCATGTACCTTCTAGAGATACACGTATCATTCAGTATGATATGATAATCTGATATATCTGCCAGGTAGAATTGGGTGTTAATTTTCAAATTACTAGAAATTCTCTGTAAATATGCCAGTAACTTAAAGGTCTTCACCTATAGCATGAAGTCCTCTTGAAATACTCATTCAGTAGTGTATATTGGATATTAAAAATTAAAAATAGCTTGGAAAAGGCTGAATCTATGGTTCAAACCTGGGCAGTAAAATTAAAATATAACTAATATAAAATACTGATTTAATTTCCATTTGTATACAGCTTAGTGATCTAGAAGTGTTGCGTTTGGTTTTTAAAACTATTTTCTGTTAATTTGGTGGATACTGTTTAACACATTGATGACAGGCCCTGAATGGAGACTGCTACCCCTTGTTGACCAGATAGTTCAAGGCTCCAGGAAAAAAGACACTGCTGCATTCAAGCTACTGTGACTCAAAAAGTATTAAACATATCAACCTCAAACTTGAAACGTGCTCATTAGGTTGCTTAGTAGTCTGTATGATGTGATACCTTTCAAAGCAGTAGGCCTACCATTTGTGGCTCCATTTAATAATATTTCTCAGCACAGTGTAGTAGGAATGCCCTGTTTGTGCTTTTCATGTCCTTAATGTATTCAAGTATGCAACTATTTCTCTTTACGGTTACTCCCTGTTTAGTGTTAGCTGTTCATCATAATATCCAATTCACTGTCACTGCACAGAATTAATCACAAATATCGGTATCCATCAGCAACTGAATGCGCCACGCCATGTTGACATCCGCACTGAAACTCGAGGGAATAGCTCTACATATCCAATATTGTTTTGTTAACTACATGAAGGTATAAAGAAATTAGCTGCTATAAACTATATTCCATGACTACACCATTTGGAACCCATGATCTTGCCCACAATTGTATCAGTGATCAAGGACACACAAGGTGCAAGAAAGTGAGAATCCTCGTAGCCCATCACCTACTGTCAGCTAAGAAACTACGAGAATTCTCAGGGCTTATCACCCATGTGGCACATCAGGTAATGAATCTGCGTATAAATATTTTGTCGTTGCGGAAGGCACATTGCTGTAGGCGCGATACCTTGGCAATTGTCTTCAGCTGCATAAGATCACCCGTGTATATAGATTGTTTTTATAGTTACAATGAACATAAAAGTGGTAAAAAATATCGCCACTAGCATCAATGATCCCGCTCCTCCATTACATGATGGCAAGTAGTTCAAACAGACAGCAAAACAAGCTGAAAATGAAGCCACTAAATGGTGATTCCCGGGCCCGTCCACAACCACTGGCCGCAGAAATACGGAGATCTCCAGAGCCGGTCTTCAATGTGTTAAATGTCATTTATCTGGTCTTTCCTGAAGAAAAAACAGATCTTAGAAGTGAAGCTTCAACAGTGTTTAGAATTATTTAGTTCTTTTTCTAGGTTGAATTCTGGAAAGTATGTGTCACAGCCAGGTAGGGATCAGACAGGATATATCATGCTTACTGAGAACTGCAAAGCCGTCACTATCCAATTTGACCAAAGAAGAAATTCATACCCTCAAAACACTACGTCAAGATACAGAAACAATAATCCTACCCGCAGACAAAGGCAATGCTACGGTGATAATGACACGCACCGACTACATACTGAAAATAGAACAATTACTCACCGATTCTACATACAGGAAAATAAGAAACCCTACCAACTGCATTAAGATCAAACTCCACAGACTAGTAAAGAAATTCTAGTATTCCAGCCGAAATATAGAAGAAACTGATTTCCTCAGACCCAATACCTCCTAAATTGTATGGTCTCCCAAAAACCCATAAAGAAGGCATACCTCTGCGACCTCTCGTGAGTGCTATAGGATCTCCAACGCACAATATCGCCCATTACCTAGCTAGACTGCTTCAGCCACATACAGGACACACTGAAACCTACGTGAAGGACTCCTGACATTTCATCCAGCTCCTTAAAGACCAATAAGTCGAAAGTACGGACTTATTAGTAAGTTTTGACGTTACGTCACTTTTCATCAAGGTGCCGCTAACAGAAGTATTTCCGCTATTAGAGCAGAAACTTCCAGAAGACCTGTCAACACTAGCTAACACTAGCTAAAGAATACTTTAACGCCACTTATTTCTACTTTAATGGAGAGTTCTATGAACAGACAGAAGGGGCCGCGATGGGATCACCGCTCTCTCCAATAATAGCAAACCTGTATATGGAACACACTGAACAGAAAGCCTTAGCCACATCTACCCTGGAACCGTTATGTGGATGATACATTCGTGATCCGACTTCGCGGGAGCAATAACCTGCAGCTTTTTCCGAACCATCCCAACTCTATTCACATAAATATTCGGTTCACCATGGAAATCGAGGTAAACGGAAAACTACCCTTCCTGGATGTCCTAGTAAAATGCAACATCAATGGGACTCTGAGTCACGCAGTTTACAGGAAACCCACTTACACAGACCGGTACCTGCATGCCTCTTCTCATCACCACACATCACAAAAACAGGCTGTTCTGACATCACTGATTAACAGGGCGATAGCGATATCGGACGCAGAACACCTCGAAGAAGAGAAAGAAAACCTCACGAGAACCCTCAGTGGAAATGGCTACTCGTTCAGTAACATCCGACAAGTCTTTAGAAAATCAGAAGAAAACAAAGAAAAGGCCATTGTGGAAGAAAAAACGGGAAAGAAGAACTGACCGTCCAAAAACAGCGATATTTCCATACATTAGAAACACTACAGACAAGATCGGCAAGATACTGGATAAAGATGACATAAAAACCATCTATAAACCACACCGGAAGGTAGCCAGTTATCTATAAAAGACACAATAGAACTACAGGCTCCTGAAGTATACCACATTGAATGCAGCTGCGGAACGTGCTATGTCGGTGAAACAAAACGTCTGATCTCTACCCGCCTAAAAGAACACCAAGAACCAAATACAGATATTTCAGCTGTAGCCAAGATTCCTACGAAACAAGATACAGACTATCATTTGACAAGATCAAGATCCTAGCAGCTATCCCTTGGAATCTGGAATGGAAAATCTGTGAGGCTATCGAAATCAAGAAACACCCGAACAACATGAATTTAGGAGGAGGATATAAAATCCGCAATTCTTGGATGCTATCATACATAGATTAAGACGTACAGATCTCAACATAAACACACAGGATGAACCTTTAATTGCATAACAGCATGGGCAAGTCCCACTACCTGGCCGGGACCCATACTTTCCAGAATTCTCACGAGACAGCCAGTGGGTTACGTCAGCCAGAAAGGGTAGGATATATAAGGCCAAGGTCAGGAACCACTCTTGTAGTGTGATTGCTGCCTGGGAGATTGATTACCTTGGATCGAGTAGAGGTATTTCAGTCGCCTTGACAAAGAATACTGCAATGTATTTGAAACGTCTGCAAACTGTACGGAATGTACAGTACCGAAACAACACGGTTCAACCAGGAAAAAGAACTGAAAATAAAAAAGATGTTTATTATGCTGTTGCTAATTTCATATAGAAAGCATAGTTTCAAATATGCTTCTTAAAAATGTCTTTTAAAAGTTATTGTATTTTTGAACATGTTTTATTATTTCCACTTTTCTAGTGTGCATAATATTTGCCATTCACAGTCACTTCTAGAAAAGTGTTACAGTAAAACCTCGTTTCTGCATTCCTCATGAACATGTTTTCTCACTTAGCACATCGTAAATGTGAAGTCCCAATTCGGATCGTATTAGATGTATGTGTATAAAAATACCTCACTTATCGAATCACAAATTTTTGCAATTACCACTTTGTATGATCTCAGATTCTTCCTAGTCCTGGAAATGTTCTTGTCATTTGTTGTGAAAGGAATGAGATTTTCAACATAGAGAAGAGCCCTTGCCACAGAAGGCATGTCGGGGAAAATTGTTGCCGCAATGGGAAAAGACCTTGAATTCCTGAACTTCACATTGTAAGTTGCACCTTCGGGGAGCAAGCCATTAGCCTCAGGAATGTTCAGTATTGTTTGCCAGTTAGCAGCGAGATTACTGAATAACCCAGTGAGCACGTTTGTCTTTGTATTTCACATTCCAGTCAGAACTTAGAAATTTATTGTGTGTAAAGTGTTACAGTGAAGGATAGCTAATATTTTTGGTGTGATAGCCTACCTATGGATTAGAAACATACTTGTGTGAAGTTGACTAGCGTGATGCATATTTGTCTTTCAGTAGCCTAGTTATGGATATGGAAAATGTTGTGAAACTGCTTACTAATAAAGACAAAATAAAATTCCTTCAGGAAGTGACCTAGCATCCGGATCACATTCAAAATGGCTGCCAAAGTCGTCCTCTCACATATGGCCAAGTGTAACCTCTGAATCTCATGGCTGAAGAGTGTGTTCAGAAAATAATGTTTAATAAACTGCTGGTCCAAATATATGGCTTCAACTAACATTTGTTTTAGAAAGATTATGATCTGTGTTGTTACTTTCATGGGCCCCAATGCAAATGTTTTCATATTTGTTATTGGGTGTTTTTCACACCTTTCAACACACTGTTATAAGCACCAGTGGATAAGGTTTTCATATTTTTTCTCTCATATTTTTCATACCTTTTAATACTCTCCTCCCATCTTTAGAAACAGTAGATATAGCTTTCACTGTACCTGTGCATACATAACGTAAAATGCACTCGTTGAAAAAATCCATTAAGTGTTTCCGTATCCCTGGTGGGTAATTCTTATTCATGTATTCAACAGTACATTTTCTTGTTTAATATGTTCCCTTTCCATGTCCCCTGCAGAAACTTAATGAGGTTTTACTGTATTTCCTATAGCTTTATTCGAATTGTATAACCAAATTTCCAAGTGCTTTTATATCCACAGAAACTGCTCTGAAGTCTGCCATAGGACATTCGAATTAGGTGCATCAAAAAGGTTGATGGTGAAAATAACAGCGCTACAAAACTTGCTTTAGATATTTAAAAATTGAGTAGCAAGTACACTGCATGGAAGTCATAATGTCCTAAACTGTGGCTCACGAGCCCTCTGGGGAATTGCGTAGAGTTTACCAACATTTTCCCCTAATTGTGGATTTTGAGATTATCATTTTTTATTGTTGTAACGTTATTACAGATTACACTGGGTATATTGAACTGTAGTAACTATAACTCCATGTGGATTAAATGAGAATTCAAATTATGTTTGTGTTTAGTGACAGGGAGTAGCTACCTTAGTCTGGTATAGGGAGAAAGCTTTGGTTGTGGACACAGAAATGCATGTCACGCGACGGAAAGGAGGAATATGTTATTGAATTGAGTGTGTGCTTGCGTGCGAGATCCACAGTCTGTCATAAAGAACAGACTTTGTTATTACCTGAGTGATCTTTAAATACTTAAATGTGCAATTATGTACCATTTATTAATTTTTTAAATATATTTCCAACTGTTAAAAAGTGTGCAGACATGACTCTGAACCTCTGTTGCTTCTGATAGTATGTAGGGCAGTCATGAAACATGCTGAATTGACTTTTGAGTTGGATTATAGGACATGTTTCTGCATTAATTTCTAAAATTTAAATTCTCTGTTGGGAATGGTTAAGCTTTGCCTCAGAAAATGAACAGTCAATAAAATCATACATTTTTAAATGTAGGAATGTAACAACCAATCACAACCATAGAATTTTGTAGTTTTAACAATAGGCTACCTCTGTTTAGTTTAGCTGGGAAATGCAGTTGCATATATGTATGGGAACCGATTCAGTTCACATCTAAACGGGGTAAGTGGTAGAAATGAGGAAGTATGAATTAGGAAAAAAAAAATCAGGAGTAAATGCTGTGTCAAATTAGTCTGGTCAACTGTGTAAAGAGATGTTTGATGATAATTATATTTGACAATAGCTTAGTAGAAAAGGAACAGCTGGTTCAAGAAAAGAGTCAGTCACAAGGTCGCAAGATACAGTTAGGATGGACAACATAAGACTGTAATAGATCATGCCATCACAGATGAAGAAAGGAGTAGGTTTTTGACAGATGTCAAAGTATTATTTATTTAGAGCCTTGACAGTGAACAACAGTTATTAATAACAGTTTTGAAAGATTTTCACATACCATTAATACCAACCAGGTGGAATGCTAAAGATCAAGATATGAGAACTTCAGGAAACTGACAAGGGAGCAGACTACTGTATCAGGATCAGATAAGAGGTCAGTTGCAAAGAGCTGAAGAATGGGCAGACTGAAAAACATCTTCGTAAAGGAAACAATTGAAATCTGTGGGAAGACAAGTGTGAAAGTTGAAGGAAAAGGAAACATGATGGTGGAGTGAAAGAGTGAGAGCAGCCAAAAGGAACATATCACCGAAAGAGGGAGGCCGGGAGGAAATAAAATTGAGCAACCATAAGAGAAAGAAACATATCACAGAGAGAGAGAGAGAGACCGTGAGAAAATAAAATTGAAATTAATAAGGAATAAGGCAGAGATCAAAGATCTTGGACAGGTGTATGGAGATAAGCAGCTGAAGGTCGAAAGTTGGAAGATTTTTTCACAGAAACTGGATGAAGCGAAAGTGACAAAGTCTTCAGTTCAGAAGTTTTGGTTTAGATTTTATTACAGTATTTATATAACACCTACCCTCTGATGAAGTCTCACATCTGCAGCTTGTTCTATATGTCTAACGTATTGTGACCTTTCACGTATTCTGATTCAGGGTTCAAGTTGTTATTGTTATGCCTCGGCTGGTGTCATGCAGAGATGCAAGGAATTCCACTCAAGGGACATGTTAGTTTGTCGAGTCTGGTCACAGGATCTCATCATTTAGATTTTCGAAGTCCGACTGACGTATGAGAATGTGTATCCAATAATTACTTAAAACTATATCATACTATGATACTAAACTTAACCTACTAATGAGAAATCAAAGAATGATTATTTTCTTGGAAGGATATTCCATTTAATGAATATCATATCATGAAAACACAGTTACAACTTAATCGAAAATCAACATAAATGGACGTCTTTTTGAAATTGAGTATCATGACTAATTATAACTGTCCAAAGTCCCTAAACTTCTTTTGGTTATAATATGTCACCACATTAAACTCCATTCATAACATAAATGAAACATGTTGGCTTTGCTATCAATCTTAAAATTCCAATAAAATTTTAAAAAATCAACATACGAGATGCTGAAGGCTTAATTACGTTATTAACTCATTATTCACATCTATTATCTTTTGGCTAATAAAATGAAATTAAGGAAATTTTATTCATTAGCACTCGTATTCACTGACCCCAAAAATGCGTGTCTTTCAGTATTCCGTTATCTTTTGAAATTGTTGCCTAATTCAGGAAATCTAAATAAAAACAACTTGGATGCTCCAATGATACGTTCTCAACGTTGTCGCTTGTACCAATATATAATCAGGAAATAGGACCACATTATGATCCCTCTAATTACTAA
The DNA here is from genome assembly GCF_040414725.1 of Anabrus simplex. Taxonomy (NCBI): domain Eukaryota; kingdom Metazoa; phylum Arthropoda; class Insecta; order Orthoptera; family Tettigoniidae; genus Anabrus; species Anabrus simplex. The sequence goes on along the minus strand of NC_090267.1, from coordinate 326,358,680 downwards.
AGTAACGTAACAAATTAGAGAAACAGCCACCTTCAGAATTCTGCAATAGCAGCGTCTGGACAACAAATTCCCGAAAATCATAATAATAGTTCAAACTTCCGATGACTTTGTAGCCTCTGGTATTCTCCACTAACAATCCTGAAAAATCTGCACTCAATGCTTGTTACAAAATGTGTGATCTACCAAAAGAATATTATTTCGCAGGAAATCAAGCTACGCATTGCTCAGAACAATATCTACACATCTCATCTGTGACATGGTTTTCATCTACATGGTGTCATTTATTATTGAAGATTCTGCTTCATCCCTTCACATCTTCATGTAATCCACTCACATTAACTCTTAGGTTATCTCATCTTTGACGACTATCACATAACCAACTTTAGTATTCTTCGAAAACCTTATCACAAAAAAAAAAAAAAAAATAATGCATTCATGCTTAAGTACACATCATTCATTACCACCATTAAATTCATACGCATGACGAACATCAATTCTCACCTCAATAAATATATCACCGGGATGTTTTCGAAGACTGCATCACACTATTTAGTGCACAACCCCAATGAATCACTGTCCATCAAACAACACATTAATTATTCACTTTATCACGATGGTCCTATTCAAAAACCCTTCTCATTTATATGCGCATCATGCTCAATAGATTCTCAATTCATTTTCCAAATACTCAAGCACATTATTCTTGAAGCCTACCTTGTCCTTGCATATTCAAAAATCAATATCAATGTGATAATACTGTCATCTTATTCGTGAAAGTTTCACATATGACTTGAAAATCTGATATTGGACGACTCCAATTTTATGCACATGCCAATCATCATATGGTCACCTTAAAATAAAACATATCTACGTAATAAATCATATGCTGAAGTTCACTTATGATGACATTATCTCAGTAAAATGCAGCAACCATGACTAAAAATCTCCTGCGTAATGTCTACTATTAATCGCTTGAACTCAAATATATAATAGACGACAGATTCTAGTTTTCCTTGATTATTCATGATGAGAACACAACATTTCCTGTAGGTTACAGAATAATGATCGACGATCATACAGTATCATTCAAGTTGTTTTGCCTGTACATGTCACATTTTTAACACCACGAAGTCAGTTCTACACTACTTTAAGCATCTACATAGCAGAATAGATGAAATACATTTATTTTTGGGTACTTATCGAACTGGTGGCTTCGAGAAGATGACGTCTCCCATCTCTCGAATCTTAATTTTTATCATTTGGCGTCCGTCTCAACACTCCCCGGATCTTTTGGGACCACCTCTTATTTTAGCACATTATCAGCTGGTAGCTTGACATCATGTAATCAATTTCCTTCATGTGTGGTGACATCATAATACCTGAAACTTGTAATGAAAGATTAGTACAATGTCATATGCATAAATGGCATTTACAGTATACTGAGTCAGCACTCGCATTAATATCCTGAGAGAATAGATATATCTTTTCCTTTTTACAATGAATAATTCCTGCTATTCATACAATATTTTTACAGTTATAATTGGCTTTGGATCTCGCTTCTTCCTAATCGTGTGCGATACTTCTGATGTCATTTTAGAATTATTTTTATTGTCCCTATTGTGTTCTCAAAACAAAATCCAATTCTAAGATACAATAATAAAAGTTGGTTTGCGTTTAATAAATCTTCCGAATTCTACAGCCTGTAATCTCCCTTCCAGATGATTTTGACATTTAACGCCTAACCTCTTTGATACAAAATGCTCTTGAAATAGCTGATCTTGGCAAAGGAACATGTTTGTAACAGTCCGTCGCCTTCATAACTTGACGTACCAATCGACTATCTCAATACGGGTCTCGATTCTCGAATTATATCATAATAGATAGACAATGTATGACCACCGTATATGAATTGAGCTTGGCCCGTTTGATTCAAGACATTCCATGGCCTCCGCTACACATTTTTGTCATTGAAGTTTCATGCCATTTATTGCTATGTGTTTATCTTCCGCTGAAGGAAGTGCAATATTTATCCAATATTATTTCATTGCACTATAACATTTTGTTACCGACCGTCACCTAATAAAATACCACAGGGGTTCTAAGCTTGTGAATTCACCGGTACCTTCAATTCGTTATCTGTTATTTATTCAGCTGAGTGAGTTATTTCATTTACTGTTTAGTTTAGTTTAGTAATGTTTTATTTTACCTGGCAAGATTAAGGCCTTCAGGCCTTCTCTTCCATCTAACCAGGAACTGAAATATACATATGTTGCATTGTATTACAATAACTACGTCTAATACAAATTAAATTAATAATAATACAAGAATGGTGAGATTACATTAAGATGAAATGAATTAAGATTAAATTAATAAATTAAGATTAAGTTAAGATTAAATTAAGATTAAATAAATCAGACATAAAAAGGGATAAATTCTTAAAACTAATATCCTACATGTAAAAAAAAAAAAAAAAAAAAAAAAAAAAAAAAAAAAAAAAAAAAAAAAAAGGCAGTACATAACATTTGATTTTAAAGACAAATCGGATAAAAATTTTAGACTCTCTACCAGGACATCCATAACAATAGAATGGTTGTAAGTAGCAGCATCAAGTTTACAGATGATCCTTACTGGTGCATAAAATGTCTCCAAAGTGCTTCCTTGAAAGTGTGAATAGCGCTTAACCCCCTGATATTTTCGGGAAGGAGGTTCCACTCACGGCAGGCAATTACTGTGAATGATTTATCATAGATGGCAGTTCTGTGGGTAGGTAAAGCAAGGATGGAATTATTAGTGGATCTGGTGTTAAGACTGTGATAAGAGGATAAGTATTTGAAATATGAAGTAAGGTAAAATGGTTGTGAAGAATGAAGGATTTTATGGAGATGGCATAGGGAATGCACAGTGCGACGGATCTCTAGTCGGGGCCAAGATAGATGGTTATATGAAGGAGTTACGTGGTCATAGTACCGTAGGTTACAGACGTATCTCACACAAGCATTTTGACCACGTTGTAATCTGCTCAATAACTTGCCTCGAGCGTCTCTATAAATCGCGTCACAATAGTCGAAATGAGGGAAAACCAGACTTTCTACCAACATTTTTTTTAGTTTTTCAGGAAATAAGTATTTATACCCGTGCAGCATGTGCAATGCAGAGAATATTTTCTGGGTGATGTTCGTGATATGCGTTTTCCATGACATGTCATCATCGAAAGTAATGCCTAGGACTTTTACTGATGACGTGAATGGTATGTTAGTATTACACAACCTTATAGATGGAATCTCTGGTCGATTTACCTTCATGAGTAGTTTTGGGTATCCAAGGATGATGGCTTGCGTTTTAGCTGGGTTTAACCTAAGCCCACATCTCAAAGACCAAGAAGAAAATGATGTTAGATCCTGATTGATTTTGTCTATGGCGGAAAGTATTAGATTTGGAGATGTATGGAGGTACATTTGTACATCATCAGCATAAATATGGTATTTGCAATGCGTTAGGTTTTGGGAGACATCATTAATGTAAATGGAAAAAAGAAGGGGTCCTAACACTGACCCTTGGGGCACACCACACTGCACAGACCGCCAAGTTGATTTTTTTATTCTATCTGTAACACACTGCCGACGGCCATGCAGGTAGGAATGCAACCAAAGGAGGGCGCTGTCCGAGAAATGGAGGGAATACAATTTCGAGAGCAAGATGTCAATGTCAACAGAGTCAAAAGCTTTGCTCAAATCTAAGAGTATTAAAACTGTCACTTCCTTGTTGTCCATAGCTTCTCGGATGTCTTCTGTGACCTTCAGTAGTGCCGTTGTAGTACTGTGTGCTTGACGAAAACCAGATTGTAGTGGGTCAAATAAGTTGTAAGTCGTCATGTAGTCTGTTATTTGTCTATGAGCGATGAACTCTAGCGCTTTGGATAAAGCAGAAAGTATGCAGATGGCTCTGTAGTCAGATGGTTCAGAAGGGGAAGCTACTTTTTTTAGAGGACGTATAATGCCCGCTTTCCATATTTCGGGAAATGTGCTGTCTACAAGGGAAGAGTTAAATATGTTAATTAGTGCAGGTAATATCACATCCAGAATAATTTTTATCATCTCTATTCCTATCCTGTCATTTCCTTTTGCCGTTGATGTTATCCGATTTATAGCAAACCTGACTTGTGAGTGGGTTGCTGGACGGAAGTAGAAGTTTTCTCTATCTGTTCGCGTCTTTGCATAATTCCCGTCTAGAACTTCCTGTTTCAGCGCTGCATTTAATGTGCAGTTAGATGAAAAATGATCGTTCAGTTTTTCCAAGGGTATATTTATTTCGTCATCGTCTCGTCCTTTGGTAATTCCAAAGCTCTTTATGGATTTCCACAACACAGCTGTTGAAACATTTGGTTGAATTAAACTGTGGGCGTGTCGTAGTTTCGCATTTCTAATCTGTTGGGTCGTAGCGTTTCTCAGCCTCTTATAGTTCAGTAGATTGTCAGGAGTGCAATGTTTCTTAACTCGTCTATAAGTAGCATCGCGTTCAGCCATTAGTGCTCTAATCTCATCTGAGAGCCAGGGAGCTGGCTTCCGCGTAACTCGAGCCTTCTTTTCAGGGGCGTGTCTATCATACAGTTCAGTCATATGTTGATTGAAGAGAGTTACTTTGTCATTTATGTCTTTAAGTTTAAATATGTCATGCCATGGCACTGCAACTGCGTCTTGTAAAAGTTTAATCTTATCAATTCTTCGTAGATCTCTATATGAAATTATTTTCGATTTGAACTTGGGACTTTTAATAGAATAGGCCATAAATATAGCATCATGTCGCGATATACCCGGGACACTAATTTGACCGTGATGAAGAACTAATTCAGGTTGGTTAGTGGCAATGAGATCAATTAAGGTGTGTGATGTGTCTGTGTGATGTGTAGCGTTGAGAGGGAGAAACGTTAAATTGCAAGCTTTAAATGATGTTAAAAGTTGGGTTGTCTGAGGAGAGTTAGGTTCAAGAAGGTTTATGTTAAAGTCGCCCATTATAATTATATTTGAGTAATCAGTGACTAAATCTTGTATTTGAGTCTCTAGATCGCATAAAAAACCCGCTTTCGGTGGCTTATATACTACACCCAGAAGACATTTAACTTCACTCACAGTTATTTCCAGGAACATGAACTCAGGTTTTCGCTCGTACGGACCTGGAGACCTACAGATTATTTTAGGGCGTAAGCTGTTGTACTTGGACGTATGATTTCATTAATTTTACGTTACCATAAACTTCTAATGTTCTCCTTAACTTTAATCCAACATCCAATGGAAGGTTATAATATAAAACCAATCATTAAATATAAAAATTGATCTGACATGAGTAATCACAACTTCTTTCAGTTTTCCTCAATTGTTGACAATTTGCAAATTCGTGAATTTGCTAGAGAGGGAACGATATGAAGTTTCTATACAGCATTGTTAGAGGCAAATGGAAACCAATGGATACCATCAAGGTACTCAAAAATGAAAATGAGAATATAGTCTGAAAGAAAAGCGATTTCGGAGAGGTCCTGAAGAAATGTTTCGCCTTCTACTGAATGGATCAGAAAAAAAGAACCAGATATGTGAGCCTGTTCAGAGGAGCTACCTGTACAGAAACAAAAGTAGCATTAATTCATTTAAGTCACAATAAATGGCCACATTCTTTTTTTGCTAGTGGCTTTACGTTGCACCAACACAGATAGGTCTTATGGCGACGATGGGATAGGAAAGGCCTGGGAGTTGGAAGGAAGCGGCCATGGCGTTAATTAAGGTACAGCCCCAGCATTTACCTGGTGTGAAAATGGGAAACCACGGAAAACCATCTTCAGAGCTGCCAACAGTGAGATTCGAACCCACTATTTCCTGGATGCAAGCTCACAGCCACTCGCCTCTAACCGCACGGCCAACTTGCCTGGTGGCCACGTTCTTGACTGTGGTATCACATTTAATTTTCCCTCCAGCAGTTTGAGCACATTCCGCCACAAAAACTTACATAAAATACTAACAAAGATAATTCACTCATATTTTGCATTCATGTCACTGAAACTTATGACTTGCCATACTTTATTCCTTGAATGACTACTGGCTGTGGTACATTTGTTTCATGTGAAAGGATTTCAAAGAGCGGATCCAGGTACTATAAAATGATCGCAAGTTCGGACGATGGATTGGTCTCTAACGTTTTCGTAAGTAAGTATTTCTGAAACACCGCTGTATCTACAAAATGGTTTATATATCAGGATTATTGTCTTTATTCACACATTTCCAGTCACTGTGGTTCTTTTGTGTCATATGCCGTACGCGATTGTAAGGTCCTGGAGCAGGCTTTTCACTTTCTTCAATGATCTCCACACTGGAGTAACTTCCACTGTCACTATCATTACCCTCAAACTCGGATTCATTCTCAGAGAAGTCATTACTGCCAGAATTACTATCTGAAACACTGTCTACAAGCACTTTCAAACTCTCGTCCTATTACCACATGTGTTATTAATACTGAATAGCGATAAAAATGAACTGTTGTTCAACAATCCCAACGTCACAGAAATACACAGACAGCTTTGTTTACCAGCAGTAGATGCCTCTGGTTTCTAACAGTGTGTATTGTGACAACTTATATTGCAAAGGGAATCTAATATATGAAGATAAGCGAGATATTGCATCATTACGAGCTGAGCTTCTCATTTGATTCATGCGCCAAAACCCACTCATTACCACAGCTCATAGACATGATCAAAGCAGCAGAGGTATAGGGTTTACACTGGCTCCACAGAGTGCTTAGTGCAATGTTGAAGAACATTCCAATATTCAAGGAACGGAATAGGGAAAAATCCACCAACTATAAAGGGATAACTTTTCTGTCACACAGACTGAAAATTTTTCAGATCATAGAACTGTAGCTGCAAAGCAGCATACTATAGAACCACAGTTGGAAAAGGAGTATTAACAGGTCAACTATAGATCTTGTATTTGGTGCCAGAATGCTGATGGCAAAGTACTGTGAAATTTTGATACGACACCGGATTGACCAGAGAAAAATGTTGTAGGAGTTATTATATAAAAAATTAGCCTTAACCGATTCTCATTTCAACAGGTGTATAGGTAAACATCCTATAGATACAATAATTACCTCACAATTCATAACATTTCTTCTTCTTCTTCTTCTTCTTCTTCTTCTTTTTTTTTCTTTTTCTACCGCTTATCCCACACCTGTGGGGTCGCGGGTGCGAACTGTGTCGCACATGTGGATTTGGCCCTGTTTTACGGTCGGATGCCCTTCCTGACGCCAACCCTATATGAAGGGATGTAATCACTATTGCGTGTTTCTGTGGTGGTTGGTAGTGTAGTGTGCTGTGTGAATATGAAGAGGAAAGTGTTGGGACAAACACAAACACCCAGTCCCCGGGCTAGAAGAATTAATCAGAGACGATTAAAATCCCCGACCCGGCCGGGAATCGAACCCGGGACCCTCTGAACCGAAGGCCAGTACGCTGACCATTCAGCCAACGAGTCGGACACAATTCATAACATTTAATTTTGATAAAGATGAGATTTGAGAGCACAATACACAAAGAATAAATTACACGAAAATTGGAACTATGAAAATGGTTTTCTCGTGTTCACTTGGCAACATTACACTGTTATTTATTGTGGTAATTAATTTTTATTCTTTTTAATCAATCTTGTTTTTCACATTAGTAAAAAACTACAATATTTCACAGTATTATATTGTTGTTAGCACTGTTCAACTCTATTATAAACATTGGAAATGACTGTGTTTCATATTCTTTACAGACAGGAAACGCACAAATCTAATTGCACCAAGAGTCACCAAATGATTCTCTGGAACAACCAAAATTCTAAAAGAAAATTTGTGGTGCTTTACAAGACACAATAGCTCCTGTTATAAATAATGATTGTTCGTTCAAATTTATGCTCTTCAAATGACGGTGAAGTTTTTCTAACTCTTTCATGGTTTGTTTTATCATAGTACTGGCAAGAAAACACTTCAGCAGGGTCTGTAAAAGCAATTGTAAGAGAGAGATTTATCGTTATCGAGAGTATTGTTAAATTGAGACTAATTTTACATTGAATTACCAGGATCAGAATATTTTATCAGTTATCATTATACGGAGATTTCACTGTATTGGAAATAAGGCAAGAACTTGATCATGGTATTCTTGGATATTGAAAAAGCGTCCAGTAGTGTTGCAAGAGGGAAGAACTGGCAGTGCTTGCAAAGGGCGAAGAATGCTGAGGGACATGTAAGGAAAGTGCAGATGTTGTTTAGGTGAAAAAATTTAGTTATCGACGTATTGCGGAACATCGATGACTCAACATAATGGTAACTTTCTCAATTCAACTTTTCTTGGATATTGAAAAGGCATACAGCAATGTTGCAAGAGAGAAGATCTGGCAGTGCTTGCAAAGGGTGAAGATGCCTGGGGGACTAAGTCCAGATGTAGTACAAATACCAGCTGTGTGTGAGTTGGAGATGGGCACTTATCATGGTTTATAGGGCAAGAGTGGCATCTAGCAGGGCAGAGCACTGTTCCCACTGCTGTTTATCACAGTTATGGGTGATATAATGAAGAGCATTAATGAAATGTTGGAGGAACTCCATGCAGTTGCCTTTGCTGATGTCATGACTTGCAGAGAAACACAAGACGAGGTGCAGGCAAGGACCAACACACGGAAAGCTGTTTCAGGAGTTTAAGCTCAAGATAGTGAAACTAAGACAGTGGTAATGGCGAAGAACAGAGATGGCCAACCAGCAAGCATCAAACTAATAGACCACCTGTTTGAGTGCGTGCACAGTTTTACCTACCTCGGCAATATGGTCTCCAGAGACAACTTAGTCACACGAGGGAGATCAACAGGATCCAAGAGGGTACCCTCTTTTACCAATAAATGAGTATCCTTCTTTGGGAAGATTCCAAAGAAAGCAAAATCAGCATTGTTCATCAATATTATATATAAGTAATAATAATAACAACGTAAACGTTTCCACCTTTTCAATACTAAAATATATTCACAAAATTATAAATTACACGGTACTAGTTTCGACCCATCTAGGGGTCATCATCAGCCGTATTGGAGCAAAGATCACTTTTGGCGAAATCCTAAGAAAATGTTCGCCAAAAGTGATCTTTGCTCCAATACGGCTGATGATGACCCCTAGATGGGTCGAAACTAGTACCGTGTAATTTATAATTTTGTGAATATATTTTAGTATTGAAAAGGTGGAAATGTTTATGTTGTTATTATTATTACTTATATATTATTCTCAGTTCAATACGGACCAAAAACATGAAATTCATAACCATTAATCATCAATATTACTCTATACCAATCTTGACCTATGACATTAAAACATGCACCCTCACAAAGAGGGACTCATCTAGAGCACAGGCATCAGAGATGAAGTTCCTGAGGTCCACTATCCAGAAAGATCAGGAAGGACAAGTTGAGAAATAAGGAGGTGAGGCAGGAAGCTGGAATTAAGATGTCTCTACTTGACTGACTTGGCACTACAGTCGTTTAGACGTGATGAGGATGGACCCTACAAGAACAGCCTGAATGCGCTTCGTAATAAGAGGCAACTAAAGGTGGGGGGTACCAAGGATTCTCAAATTGGCAGCATGGGTTGCAAGACTTTTCCCTTTCTTTTGCTGATACCTTCATTCTTTGAAGCATCGGACCTTGTCCATTTTTTCCCTTTAATTGGTGTTGATAGAGGACGTTTGCATACAGTTGTACTTACCAGCACTGAAACTGGAACTGTTTACTAATGATGATGGATTTTCATATACCGATGGCAAAGAGAGTCCAAGATCGCAGAGTGTTGTTTGTGGTGACTTTCTTTCTAACAGCACACTGAAACTTCTACTTAAACCTTTCCCACCTGACCCACCCTTTTTTAAAATCTGGCATACTAACAATTAGTTTCTGCTGCGTCAGGTATCACAGTGTGTGTTTCTGTTGCTATGGTTGGCCAGCAGATGTAGAATTTGATTCCTATCAAGAAAAAGTTCCACCAGTACAATACTTAAAAGTTTATTCTTTAAAATAAAATTAACATGTTTTGTCCCTCTTTGAGATATCTTCAGACCCACAATGTAAGAAAGTTAAAAGGTAAAAATACAAGCATATCTAAAAATATTAGTTCTCAATAAAAATTACAATGTATGATAAGCTATGTAAATGTGTTTTTCTTTGTGTTTCATTGAACCACATTTTGTAACATGTAATAAAATTTCTTCACTTGTAAGCTTGTCGTTGAGTTAGGGTGACCAACCGTCCAGCATTTGCCGGACATGTCGTCCTTTTTTCATGCTTGTCCTCTGTCTGGCAGGCATTTATTATTTGCTATTAAGTGTCCGGCTTTTTGCATATTGTATTCTTAGTCATTCAGTTTCCTATTGTTTTCTCTGTTGCAAAGCTATTTTTGTTGCACTTCCTCTATCTCAGTCCGTATTCTGGATACCCTTATCAGACTGTCATTTACTCACTTAATAATAAATCATATCCTAAGTCAGAGCTGTCTGAAGGGTCTGTCATCAAAGTGGTGACACCGCCTGACGTGATCTGAACAAGATCGGTCGGGGCGGGGAATTCTCGGCGGGGATTCACCAGTCAAGTAATGTTGGCTGCAGTATTATGTAGTTTTGTTTTTGTGCTAGTTGGATTTGGACCTTCTGAGTGAGTGGAGTGTTTGTGATTTTATTATGAAATTTGAATAATATCAGCATGTCATCACTCAAAAGTGGCGAGGCACAAAAGAAGAAATGTAAGTTCTCGGAGAAACTGAAACGGAAGTACCCGTGTTTTAGAGAGGGCCGTAACGAAAGTGAGGCGAAATGTTATATTTGTGACCGTTATGTAACTGTTGGAAACAAAGGTGCAGGTGATCTCAAGAGACATATTGCTAGTGAAAAGCATAGAAAAACAATTAGAAGCAGTTCTTCTAGCAGTAATATTGATTCATTTTTCCCGATCAAACATTCCCCACTAGGCAGAAAAGTTCGGGCAACAGAGGCAACATGGGCATATCACACTGTTTCTCACCATCAGTCGTATAGGTCTATGGACTGCACATCAAAGTTGGATAAAGTGCTGTGTGCAGATTCTGAGATTGCTAACAAAATATCATGCGCTAGAACCAAAACTGAAGCTATCATAAATAATGTAATCGCCCCTCATTCCATTGACATTTTCACTAAAATATTGAATAATAGTATTCCTTTGTTCGGAGTGGGTACTGATGCTAGCAGTACTTTTTTTCTATTGTTATACAATATTTTGACTATAAAGAAAATGGTATTCAAACTAAAGTCTTAGAACTACAAACATGTCCTAATGAAACTTCAGAAACAATATCCAATTATGTTTCCGAGACATTAAAGAAGCATAATATCTCTGCTAAATGTGTTGCTTTTAGTAGAGACAGTGCAAATGTAAATTTTGGAGGGGTTAATCGTAGAGAAGGCAAAAACTTATTTTCAGCACTTAAAAGTAAATTAAATGAACATATAATCGGGGTTGGATGTCCAGCATATGTACTGCATAATTGTTTGCAACTAGGTGCTGATATACTGCCAGTTGATGTAGATGTAGAGAGTATAATTTTAAAAGTCTTCAATTATTTCCATATCTATACAATTTGCAATGAATAACTCAAAAGAATTCTGCGAGTTTGTTGAAGTAAATTATGAACAGCTTTTGTGTCAAAGCAAAACAAGATGGTTAAGTTTGTTTCCTGCAGTAGAAGGAATGCTAAAACTGTTTGCAGCTCTAAAGTTGTACTTTCTTTCTCAGCCTTCAAATTCTGTTCCTGCTATAATTAAGTCCTTTTTTGAAAACAAGTTTTCTGAGCTTTACCTGTGGTTTGTTCATTCTACTATGCACATTTTTCACAACAAAATTTCATACATTGAAAAAGAAATGCTCTCTATAGCAGAAGTTTGTGATATATTAGGTTCAACTCTGGCCACACTGAATGATAGGATGGAAAATAAATTCATACCTCTTAAAGTCAAAAAATCTCTGAAATCCCTCACTGAAAATGGTTTCGAAAGAGAATGCATTGCATTTGTAGAACATGTTGGTTTTTATGAAACGTGGATTCAATACCTGTTAAAGTGGTGTAACTCTACGATGGAAGAATTTAAGTGTTTCATAGTATGAAAGACATTCAGTTTGAAGATGTTCTTCCTTGTCTCAAGTATTTGCAATATAAACTTTTTGACCAATTTTGCAATGTTCAGAATTACACTAGGAGTTCTGAAATTGATAAATATACAACATTAGATAAGCAGTGGTGTGAGTTTTTCAAATATAGCCCTGACATTGGAACATTTAGTGAGCTGCTTAAAATTTGTCCGTTTTATTTCGCAAGTTGCAATGCAACCATGCAACCATGCAACCATTGAAAGAGTGTTTTCTCTCATTAACACACAGTGGTCAGAAGAAAGAAACTGTTTGCTGACTGAGTCGGTTAAGGGTATTATAATAGTGAAGTACAACTTTAAAAACAATATTATTTATTACAAGAAATTCATCTTTGCTGTCGCAAGTGGGTGCAGTTGAGAAGTATCAGCATAAAATAGCTACTACTTCAGCATCTTCATCAACATAACAGTTATAAGGTATGCAATACTAAATTTTGTATATGAATATTAAAATTCCATTTATCCTCCATTTTTAGAACATTTTTATGAAAAGTCCACCTTTTATTAAGAATCTGTCCTCCATTTGAAACTTTAGAATTGGTCACCCTAGCTATGGCCTCCTGTTAAGCAGGGACTTAGTCATTTTCAGATTGTCAAAGCATAGGATGAGACCAACAAAGTAACGAATTTGTTCTAGAACATATCAGAAGACATAGTGAATTGTAAACACTGTCTTGCCACCAAAGACAGTATCACTACATAAAACATTTCAATAACATTCACTGTACAGTGTATTTTAAAACTCCCTCTGTAGATAATTGGTAGAATGTCAGCCTCTGAATCCGAAGATTGCGGGTTCATACTGGGCAGAGGTAGTCAGGGTTGTTTAAAGGGCGGACAAAAGTCCATTCAACACTTTATGTCTTATGATATTGGCTTGTAATTTATGTCTGGATCCATAGACTCCCAAGAGAGATTTGGTTTACTCTGGCATCTAGGCCTAATAGCGTAGAGTAAAGTGGAACGTCGAAATTGATGGGCAGGAAGTCAGATGGTATCAGATAAAAATACCTACACACGGTAGGTGAGGCTGTACGATTACTATTATTAGTACTACCATATATAGGGTGTAACAGTGAGGTAAAACCATACTTTCAGGAGACATTCCTCACATGTAGAAGAAGAAAATCGAATCCTATCGTCAGAAGCCCTGAAAATGGTTTTCTGTGGTTTCCTCTTTTCACACCAGGCAAATGCTGAGGATGTGCCTTATTGCAATGGCTGCTACCTTCCCATTCCTAACCCCTTTCTGGTCCTTGCATCACTGAAAACATTCACTATTAACAGGTTTTTATTTCATAAAACTCTTTCTTACATGAAATGTTCAAAATGCCCTCCGTTAACATTGAAACATGCATCGACCTGCTGCCGCATTTAATCTCGGAGGCACTGATGGTGGGTTGATGCATATATCAATGCTAAAAGGACATTTTAAACATTCCATGTGGTATACTGGTGGTACATTCTGTTCCTGTGTCTTTCCCGTGATTAATGTACTATGTAGAGTTGTAGAAAATGAGTTCTAAAGTATTTCTGGACCCATGCTCATATAACGTATTTTCTCCTTCTACGTGTGAAGAATGTGTTCTGAAAGTTTGGTCTACTTTATTGTTACACGCTGTATTTTGATTAAAACGTGTGAACTCTAATAATGGGACTTCAAAAATCGGAAAATGTTTTATTCCATTATTAACTTGTATATTTATGTTTGGTTTTAACATTTTACATGTAAAATAAATGCATAATTACTTGGACTTACATAATTTTAGTATTTTAAGCACTGTTGCATCATTTTTAGAGGAGAAAACTAAGGTAGGTCTTGTTATTATTAATACAGCAACTTGATGTTAATTTAAGGTTGTTAAATAATAAGGGATTTGCTCAATTCAATTATTTCTTTTATGAAAGGGATTTACAAGTCAAAATTTGGAAGCCGCTGCTTTATTGGGTTACTTTTAAGCAGTTTTATTTGGCGATCGCCGCAATTTAGCTTTACTTTGAGAACACTCTAAGTTCTCTTGAACTTAATTTGACCGGGCGAGTTGGCCGTGCGGTTAGGGGCGTGCAGATGTGAGATTGCATGCGGGAGATAGTGGGTTCGAGCCCCACTGTCGGCAGCCCTGAAGATGGTTTTCCATTTTCATACCAGGAATGCTGAGGATGTACCTTAATTAAGGCCACGGTCGCTTCCTTCCCACCCCTAGGCTTTTCCTATACCATCGTCGCCATGAGACCTATCTGTGTCGTTGCGACGTAAAGCGAATTGTAAAAAGAGAGAAAAAATGTGTTTGACAGTTGCACTCTTAAGTGTTCAATTTGGACAATCCTGTAAGTGTTATTACTGTTGGTCATGAACTATCAAGATTGAGCTTTAGAAAAGTGGTATAGTAAAATTATTGTACACCTAAGACTAATGTAGACCACTGATAACACACTTTCTACGGCCTTGAAGCAAGCGGAATGGAGCAAGTTGCCGCAGCAACTGTCCAGGAAAAGTAGCTATGGGCAGTTTATCACCCAAAGTACTTGCATGTGCGTAGCAAGCAGTAACTCGCTAAGCATGATACGTGTTTTGAGTGTCAAGTTGCACTGCCTTAGCAGTTAAAAATTAAAGTCGTTTCCTCGTATTCCTCGTGGTGGTGCAGCTGTTTTCAGGCGCACCCTCCAATGGAAGTGAGCTGTATGTACCTTTTCTAACCTAATACCGCTAACTGTTGCGCTGCGGAGGCCTCAGTAGTCGATATCTATTAGGACCCCAGGCCTATTGTTAGAAAATTCAACTGCTACTTGTGTCAAGTACGTATGATCATGTCTATTAGTTGCTGCAAATAGCTGAATATCATTGGTAGAAAGTACTCAAACCAGATTACGTTTTACCCTAAAAGCTGTAATGAAGTAATGTCTTTCATGATTGACTTTTTAAAATTTAGAATTACTACACTGTACGTTACATCAACTGTTGGAAAATCAATAACTGTTCTCTAATTAATTATTGTATCTTTGAATAAATAAAAATATAATATAATTAATTAAGCTGAGGATATTTCCTAAAATGCGTAATAGTTTCTGTAACCGCTACATCAATGCTTTACTTCTCGCAGCCCAGCACTCGCAACATTCAGCTGCGCGCGGAACGACTGTCGTTTGTTTACACGCTCGCGGCCTTTTCGGGAAGGATGTTGTGAAGCTATGCTCAGAGCTGCCAACCTCTGTACGGAGGAACTAATGAGTGAGGTGCTTCGATAGCTGGTGGCAAGACGATTAGTCTGGACGGTTAGGATTCTTGCCGTGGACAAGACGATTGGTCTGGACGGTTAGGATTCTTGCCGTGGACAAGACCATTGGTCTGGACGGTTAGAAGCCGCGAAGCGGCCTTAGGCCCCTAGTTTCATGTGAAAACACGATTGGTCTGGACGGTTAGGATTCTTGCCGTGGACAAGACCATTGGTCTGGACGGTTAGAAGCCGCGAAGCGGCCTTAGGCCCCTAGTTTCATGTGGAAACACGATTGGTCTGGACGGTTAGGATTCTTGCCGTGGACAAAACGATTGGTCTGGACGGTTAGGATTCTTGCCGTGGACAAGGCCATTGGTCTGGACGGTTAGGATTCTTGCCGTGGACAAGGCCATTGGTCTGGACGGTTAGAAGCCGCGAAGCGGCCCTACGCCTCTAGTTTCATGTGGAAACACGATTGGTCTGGACTGGTTCTTGCCGTGCGGACGGTTAGGATAAGACCTGGACAAGACCATTGGTCCGGACGGTTAAAGCCGCATTGTAATTTTACATGGTGTTTTTTTGTTTGTGCTTTTATTCAGCCGGGGTTGGTAACGCAATGTATTTATCAGCATTGATGGCAATGACGTCACATTCCGTTCACCATGACCAATGAGAATGCAAGAAACTACTTGAGCCATGGACGATGGCGGCTACTGTTCTTTATTAGGTTATAAAAGTAAATATATTTCTCTGGGCGGGTTGGTGGGTTCCTAGACATGGCAATGAACACATCTCTCCTCTAAAAGGAATTCCAAGTAAGATTTACATTATTTTCACTTCCCTATAATGTTATAAACGTTGGGCTGCGAGAAGTAAAGTTTTACCCTTACACAACGCCGCCATCCCTTTAATTGCCAATTTTCATTCCAATAAGTGTGTTAATCAACACCACAAACACGCTTACCAGCCTCTTCCGCCCGTAGTCGCTCTTTCTAGCCCCACCTCCCTCTCCTCACGCTCGCCAAGCAATAGCTCGTCCCAAAGGACAGAGAGCATAGTGCACTTATAATGAAACCGCTGGAAGCAGCCCACAAGGAACTGAGGTACCGTAGTAAGTTTAAAACTTAACATTCACAATCTTTCAATTTAAATTTACATTTGACACAGTATTCTTCAACATCAATCTTTCTTTCTTTCTTTCTTTCTTTCTTTCTTTCTTTCTTTCTTTCTTTCTTTCTTCTTCTTCGTCGTCTTCTAAATCTGTTTACCGTCCAGGGTTGGATTTTCCCTCGGACTCAGCGAGGAATCCCACCTCTACCACCTCAAGAGCAGTGTCCTGGAGCGTGATATATTGGGTCGGGGGATACAACTGGGGAGGATGACCAGTGCCTCGCCCAGGCGGCCTCACCTGCTATGCTGCACAGGGGTCTTGGTGGGGGATGGGAAGATTGGAAGGGATAGACAAGGAAATGCCCGTAGCCGTAAGTTAGGTACCATCCCGGTATTTGCCTGGAGGAGAAGTGGGAAACCGCGGAAAACCACTTCCAGGATGGCTGAGGTGGGAATCGAACCCACCTCTACTCAGTTGACCTCCCGAGACTGACTGGACCCCGTTCCAGCCCTCGTACCACTTTTCAAATTTCATGCCAGAGCCGGGAATCGAACCCGGACCTCCGGGGGTGGCAGCTAATCACACTAACCACTACACCACAGATGAGGACTCTTTTCTTTCTTTCTTAATCTGTTTACCCTCCAGGGTTGGTTTTTCCTTCGGACTCAGCGAGGCATCTCACCTCTACCGCCTCAAGGACAGTGTCCTGGAGCGTGAGGCATAGGGTCGGGGGATACAACTGAGGAGGATGACCAGTACCTCACCCGCTATGCTGAACAGGGGCCTTGTGGGGGCTGGGAAGATTGGAAGGGATAGACAAGGAGGAGGGGAGGAAGCGGCTGTGGCCTTAAGTTAGATACCAACCCGGCATTTGCCTGGAGAAGTGGTAAACCACGAAAAACCACTTCGAGGATGACTGAGGAGGGAATCGAACCCCCCTCTCTACTCAGTTGACCTCCAGAGGCTGAATGGACCCCGTTCCAGCCCTCGTACCACTTTTTTCAAATTTCGTTGCAGAGCCGGGAATTAAACCCGGGCCTCCGGGGGTGGCAACTAATCACACTAACCACTACGCCACAGACTCGGACTAACAACACCTTTTTCCTTTCTTTTCAGACATCCTTGCTTTCAACTGAAACCACAATTCGAAGTAGAAACAGTAGTGACAATTCTCTAGTTCACAATTCTACAAATCAACCACCACCATAGTGACCAACGATGCCCCCTCATAATCAAACTTTATAATTCTATAATAACACCTAGCAAGTGGTTATCATCAAACACAATATTATCCTATGTATTATCCAAGATAACACGCTTACATTTAATACGCAAATAATTGGTGCACAGCAAGTCTTAAAAAACTTTAAAAACTTTAAAATTTAAGATCATGATTATATTCAGCTAAAGATGGCTTATATACCAATTGGTCCACCAGCCCCTTGCGATCCAGTTTTATGCATCCCTTCACATTTATTTTAATTCTGAATGACATCGGTTCCTCTCCCTAAATCGGGGTACCGAGCTCGATAGCTGCAGTCGCTTAAGTGCGGCCAGTATCCAGTATTCGGGAGATAGTAGGTTCGAACCCCACTGTCGGCAGACCTGAAGATGGTTTTCCGTGGTTTCCCATTTTCAAACCAGGCAAATGATGGAGCTGTACCTTAATTAAGACCACAGCCGCTTCCTTCCCTGTCCTAGCCCTTTCCTGTCCCATCGTCACCACAAGACATATCTGTGTCGGTGCGACGTAAAGCTAGTAGCAAAAGAATAGTAAACCGGGGTAGTATAACGAGATGTGTGTTTACGGGCTAGAAGACAGCAGGAATCATTAGCACCACTATTAATTAATTATTGGTACTTCGAATGAACACGTAAAACGAGTGCAGATACGCAAAACACGTACTTTAAAACAGGAGGTGGACGCACAGACCGGGAGCACGGTACTGTATAGGTTGGGACGTGGGCGCCATAGGTCAAGTGTCTCAGTAGCTCACATGGCAAGCGGGTGGGGAGATATGTGATAGTGTACAGTGCTTGAGGTAGGAGGTAAGTTTGCATTAAGTTTTAATTATTGTGTTGATGGGGTGATAGTACCTTATGGGGAACTATGTAAGTACCTAGGTGTTAATATAAGGAATGATCTTCATTGGGGACATCATATTAATGAGGTTGTTAGGAAAGGTTACAGATCTATTCACATGGTTTTGAGAGTATTTAGGGGGTTGTAATAAGAATGTAAACGAGAGGGCGTATACGTCTATGGTAAGATTGCAGTTAGAGTATGTCTCCAGTGTATGGGACCTTCACCAGGACTACTTGATACGCGGCATGGAAACAAATTAAATGGAAAGCAGCACGGTTTGTTCTGGGTTATTTCCAACAAAAGGGGTAGTGTTAAGAGAATGTTGCAAACTTTGGGGGACTATGTGGAGAGTTGGCGTGGAATGACATAAGTAGACGAATAAGATTGAGTGAAGCTTTTAAAAGTAGGAAAGATCCAGTGGCGGTTTCTTGTATAGAGCAATGGAGCAATGGAGCAATGAATCCCCATTTTATATACCTAAAATTGTGCTCAACTACGTAATTTTCATAACTCCCTTGTCAATCTTGAAGTTCTTGCTAAGTCCATC
Source organism: Anabrus simplex (assembly GCF_040414725.1). Lineage (NCBI taxonomy): Eukaryota > Metazoa > Arthropoda > Insecta > Orthoptera > Tettigoniidae > Anabrus > Anabrus simplex. The sequence continues at coordinate 326,339,489 of NC_090267.1, read as the reverse complement.
TATCCGTAATATACTCGTCCTGGCTTTCGAGTCATGTGAGCTGCGCAAAGTCCGTGGCTGCATACTTGCAGGCGATCTCTTCTTCCGTACCTAGGCGAAGGGAGTGGGGAGGTGCGGGGAGACGTCGGCCAGCACGTAGACAAGACCAGGATATCGCAGAAACAGGTATCTGTGCTTTACGCATGCGCAATATACCACTCTTTCAATTTTTTCGCAAGTCGTCTTGTTGGGGATAGAAAACTATAATAGTATGTGCCTGCCATCTGTTGCCCTTACGGGAATTCAACTAGGCAGCAGAGAATAGCGCACGTAATTAACGCTACTGTTGGAAACCATCATTACTACCAAAAGTCACATTAAAATGCTAAATTCCAATTGATACCTTGTACCAAATATAACCTATCGATATTTACTAAACACCTATTAATTTGCCTTCTTTGGAATAATTACTTTTTGGAGAGAAACATAACTTAAAATCATTCAGGCAAAGAATAGTGGCAAGGTAATTCCAATTGAAACGTTAATTGCCCAGCCACACGAGTTCCTAAAATTAAGTTACCAACATTGTGAGTAGTATCAGCAATGTATGTTCTAAAACAATGGGTGCAAAGTCAGCATTTTCCCACGAGGTCTTTGACCCCTAGTTGAGTAGTAAAGCTATGTAGGTTCTAGACCATTGAACGCGGAATAACGTCATAACCTTGCATATGAGGGCAAGCCTAACCACAGACTCTACTGGAAGGGCCTAATTGGTCAGGACGCTTTTGACCCCCTAGGTGAGGTTATAACGTCATACGCATACGTACGAGGGCATTGCTAACCTCACTGGCTAACCTGGAGTGTTTTTGACCGCTAGGTGAGGTTATGACGTCATGCCCTTACGTACGAGGGCAATGCTAACATCACGGGCCACTTTGGAGAAGCCGATTCGGGAAGGTCACGGACCCCTTTGGAGGAGCCGAATCGATCGGGTGCCAATGGAGGAGCCATAAATCGGTTAGATTACCTGCAGAAGAGGTTAAGACGTTATTATGACGTGTGAACCTAACCTTGCGCATGAACGCTAACCAATCGATTAGGTGACTAGCAGTTGAGGTTATGGCGTGTTGACCTAACCTCGCTACGAGAGCCCAAACCTAACCTCAGACGGGTTCCACTTGGAGAAGCCGAACTAGTGAGGTGACTTGTAGCAGTGGCGTGCAGTGAGTTTGAAAAGTGGGTATGCTGTCCAAAGTAGGACGTACTAATTACCGGACGTAGGAAGTATAATTTAACGTACATCATTATATAAAGGAATGTAACCAGGCTGTAACCATATAGACTTACCTATGTGTAATCCCATGAAAATTGAAGGACTTCTAACCAGAGCGTACGGTATCATGTCAAATCCTTGGATTTTCAGGAAACACAAAATAACTAGTGATATCACATCTATAGATTTAAGAAATCGATATAATTTTAAAGCTGCAATTAACTTATTGCGATGTATAGAAATAGTTTATTTATTCCCAATGACAGTGCATAATCCGTAAAAAAAAAAAAGGAAGACACACGTGTCATTGTTGCGTTTTGTCTAAAAATTGTTATTTTAATCAGTTTCCTATATCAAAGCGCATAGGTTAGTAGAAATCACGTCTTTTTCATGCATCACCCGTCACTATTCAGTTTTTTAAAAATTTGATCTCTTCTGTATGTATTAGAAAACTCTCTGTCCTATTACACTTTTCACCCTTCAGCATAGAAGCCAACTTGAAATACCTGACACTATTGCAACAGTATCATGCATATAAAATTGTACACATTGGCCTATCAAAAAAGATACTAACTTATTTGCTACGTTTTTGTGAGAAGTTGTTCTATTATCCACTGTATGCACTACTACTAACAAAACTATGCATTAAGTCCCTCCACAAGATTTTTGGTTGCTTTGAGTCTACTTGAAGGTGAAATCTAGTCGTCTCTATTGTTTTGAATGTTGTGATGACATTATCATAAAATGTGTCTGTGCTTTTCAGTTAGTGCAGAACTTCCTTTTCTATGGACGGAGCTGCCAAGCCTGAAACCCGCTCTTGACTGTGTGTTGACCTTTGATAAGTCTTAATCCTCCTGAGAGCTGAAAATGATCTTTCAACTGACGCTTTTGTGCTTGGAACAGTTTCTATAAGTACACACAATTTATACACTTCAGGCAGGGCTGAATCTAACCGTTTGCTTTTCAGGGAACACACTAACTGATGAGGGTATTGACCATAAAATTCATCATTCTTCAATCGGATAATATCAAACAAGTCTTTATAGGACAGTTTAAGATTTTCAAAAGCGGAATGAGGAAAAGTAGGTTTGTACGCTTCATGCGATCCAACAAGGAAGTAAACTGTAATTGGTTTAATGACCCAAATCGTTCGTCTAATTGTACAATAATGTTGTCAAGAATAGAGTGGTAAAGGTATTTCCTTGACATTATTGTATCTTCTTCCCGACATTGTCGTTTAGTTGGTAGAGAGTCTTCGACACCATGATAGACCAGAGTCGCGGTCCATATTACGTCGCACTTATTCCTGAGGTTTAGTATCTCTCTTTTGATTTTCTGAACTTTCTATGAGCAATATAGGACGTCTAAATGCTTGGATTGAAGGATATTGAAAAGGATATCAGTGAAGGTAAAAATGTTGCTAAATATCAGTAACAAAAAGGAGTTTCAGTGTTGGTTAGAAATTTCATGAAACCTTGTGCCGCTACTACTGTTTCACTTCCTAGTTTGAGCTTTCATTAAAACATTCCGAAAGAATTCAAGGAATGAAGTGCGATGTTCTTTCACTGTGTGTACAAGACGAGATTAAATATTCCACCGTGTTGGAGCATTTCTAGGCATCCTTTTTGCGGTAAATTCTTTCAGTCCATGAGATCGTTTAGAGGACTTGTGCAAAAATGATCCTAATCCCGTTAAGGTCTGAAAAAAAATTCTACATTCCTTGATACAGGAAACTGGCTGTAACAAAATCAGATTAAGCTTATGACTAAAGCAATGGATAAATATGGCCTCCGGAAAGAGTTCTTGTAGTTTGGCTCTTAGTCCACTTGTGTGGCCGGCCATTACAGCTGCTCCGTCGAACGTTTGTGCAACCAACCTGTAATTTAAGTCAAACTCAGTAACGATGTTTTTTCACATGTTCAAGCAAACCAGTGGCTGTTCGATCTGCGCTAACATCAGTGAAAAAATGAACCTTTCGTGAACTTTTTCCACTTTCAGAATCAACGTATCTCAGAGTAGTTGATAGTTGAGACAAATTCATAATGTCTGAAGTCTCGTCAAGAAGAAGGCCAACAAAAATAGCGTTTTATTTCTGACTTCACTTTTTCCAAAACTACACCACTGACTGCCCTTATTCATTTTGTATCCTGTTTGAAGTTCCGCGAAATACGGTCGATGTTTCTAGGTGTGTGCTTAACGTCGCATCGTAAGTGGCGAGTAAGTTCAATGCACCCAAATAAGCACCCCTATTCAAAGAACCTTCACCCTCAGAATGTCCTCGGAATGGTAATTCATGAGTAGCTAAAAAACACACAACATCAATCAATCGCTTGAGCACCTCTCTGTTTTTCCGAATGGTCTCATTATATTGTACAGTGCTTGCAAGCAATTGAGCGTCAAGCTGAATATCAATTCTAGCTTTTTCAAACGTTCTCAGCTGTAATAGTACAGAAATGTGTGACCGCGATTTCTCATGCTTTTGAATCGCATTGTGCAAGTTACTCAGATTATCATAACCAATGTCAGACCAAACAGTTCGGTCTCTTGCAATGAGTAGACATGGCCAGCGAATTCATTCTGTTTTACTGTACTGTGAAGTTTGGAAATGACAAACGTACTCTTGACTTTTCTTTTTATACGTCCCTTTAAGGTTGGGCATATCTGGAGAAGGTTTTCTAGATTTAACAATTTCTAGTTTCTCACATAAGCTCCTAAAACGAAACGGTTTGTCCAACAGTTGTTCAATCACACAAATAGAGTCAGCCATCCCAAATATTACGGTAGTTGAAACTAATGAGAAATTACCGTATATTTCACTAAATACTTCTACGTAAATACACAATTACGCACTCACGACACAGCACTGTCCACGTTGCATGTTATTATGAAAAGCATTAGAACGTACGCCCCTACAAACACGCCACATGGTCCACAACAACGGTGGTACCTACTAGTAGACAAGTTTTTCTCACACTGCTGCATTTAAGAAAAAGCTAATTTTCAATTCTAAAATGAACTGGATATCCGTACTTTTAAAACGTTCTTCACTGCTGTCAGTTATCACTCGCAAGAGCTGTTTCAGCAATAAGCCAAATCACAATAAATAAACGTATAAAGTGGTTAGCGTGATTAGCTGCCACCCCCGGAGGTCCGGGTTCGATTTCCGGCTTTGCCACGAAATTTGAAAAGTGGTACGAGGGCTGGAACGGGGTCCACTCAGCCTCGGGAGGTCAACTGAGTAGAGGTGGGTTCGATTCCCACCTCAGCCATCCTGGAAGTGGTTTTCCGTGGTTTCCCACTTGTCCTCCAGGCGAATGCCGGGATGGTACCTAACTTAAGGCCACGGCCGCTTCCTTCCCTCTTCCTTGCCTATCCCATCCGATCTTCCCATCCCTCCACAAGGCCCCTGTTCAGCATAGCAGGTGAGGCCGCCTGGGCGAGGTACTGGTTATTCTCCCCAGTTGTATCCCTCGACCAAGAGTCTGAAGCTCCAGGACACTGCCCTTGAGGCGGTAGAGGTGGGATCCCTCGCTGTGTCCGAGGGAGAAACCGAACCTGGAGGGTAAACAGATGATGATGATGATGATGATGATGATTATGATCAAACCCGCACAAAGTTGTTTCACACTGCTACACCATGCTATCAAGCCGGGCAGCGTTGAGTTTTCGGCTTACCAAGCTCACTTACTCGCGCGGTTACTACGCATGCGCCAACTTGAGCTCAACGCTGGGCAAGCCAAGCGGTAGGTGTGTCGCGTACCCTCGCTAATGCAGAAATTCGTACTGCAGAATATCTTTCCTGCATACTGCAGAAAACCATACTGCAGCAACTGTGTCATTTTAAAAAATAGTATTGCCAACTGACAAGATAAAACTAATTGTTATACTTTACATTTGCATTACTGCTTACTATGCTTCTCAAGTCCAACGGGTAAGCCCGGCTTAGCCTGCATACCCACAATGCACGCTACTGACTTGTAGGTGTGGTTAACACTTGCGTTAACCTAACCTCACACAGGCCTTTTGTCATCTCCCCCTTAAGTTAGTGACGGAGCTGTGACGTAATAAACGGGGGAGATTTAAAAATGCAGGCTTATCTTTACATAACCGAACGCTCAGGCCTACTCCTGACAGAGTTGTGACGTCGCAGCATGACAAATGACTATCAGATCCCACTACCAATATATCAAGCACTTTGTGAGTTACCTGGCGATTTAAAAATGCATGCTTATCTTTACACAACCGAAAGCGCGGGCCTTCTCCTGACAGAGCTGTAACGTCACAGCGTGGGTGATTTGAAATGCGGACTGCTGGCTAAGGGTGCATGCCGTTATAACCTAACGTGTGTCCATTCTTTGTCCCGTTAGTGGCACATAGCCTTCTTCTGTTGAATTACAACGAGAGGTCTGCTCAAGGCTTTACGTCTCCATCCGACGGACAAATCACTGTCAGCAGCGTTGTATGCCCTCACTTCATATGAGCACTGCAGAGAAGATTAGAATCGCCGACTCGGCTGCGAATCGTACCCGGGGACCCTCTGAACGGAAGGCGGCAACGCAAAGGGCCTGTGTGTGAGGTTAGGTAAACACACGTGTTACTTTCAGGTCATGTATCCCTTCTAGCAGCAGAATTAGCTGAAGCCTACAATAATTACATCATTAAACTCATGCACAAAAAGCACATTACAGTTATCGTTATTTTTCTTTTAACATTGACAAGTCGGTTATACTTATGTCATTGATAAGTCTTCAAACTGGAACATAAGCTGCAAACATACATACGAAATAATACTTTCCATACAATTTACGGGAAAACACGCAATATAAGATAAATTATTGAAATTTTTCAGTGGAGTCGGTACCTCCTCCTCATAGAATTCCTCCTCTCTCCTTATAGAATAAAGTCTTCGAAGGAAAAGAGGAGGAGGAAGTCTATGAGGAGGAGAAAAGGGTTGTAATACGCTACTAGGTTTATAAGGCGGAGGAGGAAGAGGTCTTTCCCTCCCCCTCCTAAAGAATTAAGTCTGTAAGGGGACAGAGGAGGAAGACTATGAGTTGGAAAAGGTTGATTTATGCTACTATGTTTATTAGAAGGAGGATGAGGAGAATAAAATAGTATTGCTTGAATTATGTTACATTTACAATTACCTTGTATACATTTCTGTCTTATATATCAGGAACATCTTTCGAAACATATTCCCATGACATAAAATTAACTTTTTAGCTAGTTAAGTACCAATAATATTTTTTTAATAATGCATAATTCGAAGAAATAAGGAAGAGCGGTAGAAGTGAGATGTTTGACAGTAAAAATTAAATATTACAGTAAAACAAAAAACAGTATAGCTTCATTAAAATATATTAATCATTATCACCATCGACATCATTATAATCAACAACATCAGACATTTTAGTATAGTGCAATCATATATAGTATAATGCATTCATACATATTCAACATAGATATTATATAAGAATCTTTATTTTTGTATTTACATATTCGATATTTAAACAAATAAAGCAGTTAAATGAGATAAAAATGTAGAAAACATCATATTTCACATTATAACTTACTACATTTTCAATACAGAAATGAAAATAGAAATTAAAAGTAATTGATGATGTAATAATCTTTTAAGATTTTTGTATTTACTACACTATTACTATTTAATTTCATCAAAATGTAAAAATGAGATAATGAAATGTAGAAAACTTCGTGTTTCAGATAATATGATTTTAGGTTTACTTTTCTAATGAAATGTATAAAACATAATATTTCACATAACATTCATACTCACCAATGTATGTTTCTTCTTGAAAAATATATTATAACATCGTAAACCACAATAACTTACTGTATTTACTTATTTTACTTTCATAAAAAATGAATTTTTATAAAAATCAAACATAGCATGACAAACAGCTATATGTTTTTGTACCCCCAAAGCACACTTGTAAGATTATCACTTTTTCGCTGGCGTTTATTATAAAATGCAATTAATGAGCATTTATTCGGTTCAATCCATTGTTGGATGCGCTAGCGAGTGGTTGACTGTTCCGAGAGCTCTGTGTTATCTCATTGATAAAGTAGTTAATAATTGTAGAAATTAACAAAATTTTGTGTGTGTGTGTGTGTGTGTGTGATACATTTAGCTCCGCAAATAATTGTGTTTAGGGTTTATTTGTAGTAATTTGCGATAAGTGGCATTTATTTACAGTTTTCACACTGAGTAGTTCCGTAGGCGTTCGCTAGATTACCAGCGGTAATTTAGGTTTGCGTGAAAGAAGAAATATATCTTTCTTTTTAATAGTATTATTAAATTATCAATAGGTTTGTTGATAAAAATACGGTACTTACAAAGACGGGATATTAAAAAGAGTCGTAAATTCGGCAGCGTTTATATCTATTAGTGCAGGCATTTGACAGGGTATTTCAAATAGCAGTTCAACGGTCCCACCTATCACGAAGGTAATAACTTCTTCTAATAACGTGATACCTTGTAAATTTTGTTTAAAGAAAGGATTTCAACAGAATAGACAGTACTTCACTGGCGAAATAGTTTACAGTCGTAATTGTTATTGATTATTGTCGCTCTTCTTATTCAAATATTGGCATTGTTGGCTACAGTCTGTGAACAAAGGGTGTAGTGTATCAAGGAAATATAAATAAAAATCAGCTGATTCTTGTATTGCGATCATTTGTAGTTCTGAGTAGGCAGTTAAAGTATCCATAATTTATATTTCACACCCTCGACATTTCAGTATTTATCAGCGGTTAGCTAATAATCAAGTTCATACATTCCAATAATTGCAATTCAAGTCCCTGGCGTAGTTTAGACAGAAATACTTTTGTGAAATTATTGTAAACAACCTCATATTTTTCAACATTTAAGGACACTTTTATTCTCCGTCCCGCGGAGTATGGAAAATATTAGTAATCCACCATCTGTAAAGATCACATAACCTCATTTCAGTTGAGAATTGTAGTGTAGATACAGTATATTAGATAGTATCTTGCCTGTTAAATTCGTGTGTATTTTTGTGCAAACGGCAGGTTTCATTTCTATTACAGCATAGTAGGACAAAGTAGTACTAATATTAATCTGTATACGTGATTAACTTTGTTGGTAATCTTTGAGTACCGTACCTACCGGTAGTTCTTGCGAATATCTAAAATTTAGGACTAATTGGAATTTTCATTTCTATTTGTGCTTAGTAAGAAGCTAGGATACGTCCGAACGTAGTTTTAACATTATTGTAACGTAGTATAGTAACTTATTAGAAATTAGAGTGCCTATTCTATAATTTTGAGTAGTTTTGCGAATTTCGAACTTAAATGGTAATTTTCTTTTCTGTTTTTGCTTGGTAATAACCTGTTGTTATTAGAATACGTCTGAACGTAGTTTAAAATTATTGTAGTGTATTGTAGTATCTCTACTTAGTCTGAACTTAGTGTAAAATTATTGTAGTGTATTATAGCATCTTATTAGAAAGTAGTGTGTTTATTCTAATGTATTACTGTGAAATATTTGTATAGTATAGTACCGTTTCTGTGGTATCTGTAGTAACTCTCTTACTAAAATTCTGTTGTTGTAATTAGGATAGACTTAACTGCAGTTAAGAATGGTGTAATTCTTGTGTATTACTCTCTGTTTCCAGTAATTAACAGCAATTTTCATCGTGGTAGCGTGTTGTATGAATAAAAATAGTACAATTAAGTAGTATTTTAGTGTAGTAGTAGCCTATATTAAATAACTTACTGTCGTGTGTTCTTTGTGAACTAACCTAGACAATATTTCTTTCCTTTCATTTTTATTTTGCACAGAATAAGTTATCTTATTTTTCCTTTTTTCATTATTTAGTAAAAAATGGCTAAGCAGTGCGAGTGTAGGAACTGTGGGTGTGGCCAGGCATTAAGGAGTATGAGGAAGGAGTTGGAGAGCTTGAGGGAGATAATTAGGATACTCTCAGAGGACAGGAAGGAAAGTAGGCCTCCAAACAATGTACAGGATACTGTATGTGTAATATAGGGATTGGAAGAAAATGGGGGAATTGTGGAAGACAGGTGGTCTAATGTTTTAAGGGGAAGGAGATTGCAGGCTAAGGGCTCCATTCAGGATCAAAATTCGGGACAGGTGTCGGTGAGAAATCGGTACGAGTCACTGCAGGTAGAACAACCGAGGGAAGATGAGGAACAGGGAACTCTTGCAGAGAAGTTTGGAAGTAGGAGAAAGGGAAGAGGTAGGAAAGGGAAATGTGAAGTAGTGGATAGGAAAAGACAGGTGGAACAGGGTCATGGGATGGAGAAAATGGAGGAGGACGTAGCTTCTGCAGCTGTCAGGAAAGATAGGACTGACCAGGAGGGGAGGGGATCAAATGAGGTGGGTAGGGTAGAGGCTCTGGTCATGGGGGATTCTATCGTTAGACATGTCGGGAAAGTGTGTGGAGGAAAGGGTACCAGGGTAGAGTGTTATCGAGGAATTAGGTTAAGGCAGTTGTTGAAGAAAGTAGAAGAGAAGGAGGAGGGAAAGGAGAAGGTGGTAGTGTTTCACGTTGGTACTAACAACGTAAGGCAAGCAGGTATTAGTACCAACATAGTTGGGGATGTGTGGGATCTGGTAAATGCAGCACGGATGAAGTTTAAGGAAGGGGAGATTGTTATCAGTGGAATACTGTGTAGGAGGGATACTGACTGGAAGGTGATTGGGGATTCAAATGAGACTATGGAGTGGGTATTTGGGAAAGTGGGAGTGAAATTTCTAGATCCTAATGGGTGGGTAGGAGATAGGGATCTGCGCTCAGATGGCCTTCACTTAAACCGCAGTGGTACATATAAGTTAGGAAATTTGTTTAGAAGGGTTATAGGGAGGTACATTCAGGGAAACAGGGTGCGCTAGGCAGCGGTATTAAGGGAACAGGGAACTGGAAATCAACTAGGCATGACATAAAACTGTTAGTGCTCAAATGTAGAAGTATTGTAAAGAAAGGAATAGAATTAAGTAATTTAATAGATATATACTTACCAGATATTGTAATAGGAGTTGAATCATGGCTGAGAAATGATATAATGGATGCAGAAATTTTCTTACGGAACTGGAGGGTGTATCATAGAGATAAGATAGGAAAGGTAGCAGGGGGAGTATTCATTCTCGTGAAAGAAGAATTTGTAAGCTACGAAAAAGTTAAAGATGACAAGCACGAAATTCTAGGGGTAAGGCTCATTTCTAAAGATAATAGGCAACTAGATGTCTTTGGAATGTACAGACCAGGAAAGGGTAGCGCAGATGCTAATTCAGAATTATTTGATAAGATAATCAGCTATGTGGGAAACGATAAGGAAAGGAACGTGATCGTAGCGGGTGATCTCAATTTACCAAATGGCAATTGGGAAGGTAATGTGAACGACAGGAAGCATGACCAACAAATGGCAAATAAGTTAATATGGGAAGGGCACCTGATTCAGAAAATGATGGAACCAACTAGAGGGAAGCATATTCTGGATGTGGTGCTGGTAAAGCCGAAGTAATAGATGGTATTAGTGATCACGAAGCTGTTTTTGTGGTAATTAAAAATAAATATGAAAGAAAGGAAGGTCTTAAAAGTAGGACTGTTAGGCAGTACCATATGGCTGATAAAACAGGCATGAGGGAGTTTTTAATAAGCAACTATGATCGGTGGAAAACGGTAAATAAAAATGTAAACAGACTCTGGGATGGGTTTAAAGCAATTGTTGAGGAATGTGAAAATAGGTTTGTATCTTTAAAGGTGGTAAGGAATGGTAAAGATCCACTATATTATAACAGGGAAGTAAAGAGACTAAGAAGGAGGTGCAGGTTGGAAAGAAATAGAGTTAGAAATGGCTGTGGAAGTAAGGAGAAATTGAAAGAACTTACTAGGAAATTGAATCTAGCAAAGAAGTCGGCTAAGGATAACATGATGGCAAGCATAAATGGTGGCCACACTAATTTTAGTGGAAAATGGAAGAGTATGTATAGGTACTTTAAGGCAGAAACAGGTTCCAAGAAGGACATTCCAGGAATAATTAATGAACAAGGGGAGTGTGTATGCGAGGATCTTCAAAAGCCAGAAGTATTCAGTCAGCAGTATGTAAAGATTGTTGGTTACAAGGATAATGTCCAGATAGAGGAGGTGACTAATATTAAAGAAGTATTAATATTTATCTATGACAGCAATGACATTTACAGTAAGATACAAAAGTTGAAAACTAGAAAAGCAGCTGGAACTGATAAGGTTTCGGGGGATATGCTAAAGACAATGGGTTCGGATATGGTACCATATCTGAAATACTTGTTTGATTTTTGTTTGCATGAAGGAACTTTACCAAATGAATGGAGAGTTGCTATAGTAGCCCCTGTATATAAAAGAAAGGGTGATAGGCATAAAGCTGAAAATTACAGGCCAGTCAGTTTGACATGCATTGTATGTAAGCTTTGGGAAAGCATTGTTTCTGATTATATAAGACATGTTTGCCAAATTCATAAATGGTTTGACAGAAGGCAGTTTGGGTTTAGGAAAGGTTATTCCATTGAAGCTCAACTTGTAGGATTCCAGCAAGATATAGCAGATATCCTGGATTCAGGAGGTCAATTGGACTGTATTGCGATTGACTTATCTAAGGCATTTGATAGGGTAGATCATGGGAGACTACTGGCAAACATGAGTGCAATTGGACTTGACAAAAGAGTGACTGAATTTTTGGCTCGGTTTTTAGAAAATAGAACTCAGAGAATTAGAGTAGGTGAAGCTCTATCTGTCCCTGTAAAAATTAAGAGGGGAATTCCTCAAGGCAGTATTATTGGACCTTTATGTTTTCTTATATATATCAATGATATGTGTAAAGAAGTGGAATCGGAGATAAGGCTTTTCGCAGATGATGTTATTCTGTACAGAGTAATAAATAATTTACAAGATTGTGAGCAACTGCAAATGACCTCGATAATGTTGTGAGATGGACAGTAGGCAATGGTATGATGATATACGGGGATAAAAGTCAGGTTGTGAGTTTCACAAATAGGAAAAGTCCTCTCAGTTTTAATTACTGCGTTGATGGGGTGAAAGTTCACTTTGGGGATCAGTGTAAATTCCTAGGTATAAATATAAGGAAAGATCTTCATTGGGGTAATCACATAAATATGATTGTAAATAAAGGGTACAGATCTCTGCACATGGTTATGAGAGTATTTAGGGGTTGTAGTAAGGATGTAAAGGAGAGAGCATATTTGTCTCTGGTGAGACCTCAACTTGAGAATGGTTCCAGTGTATGGGACCCTTACCAGGATTACTTGATTCAGGAACTGGAAAAAAATCGAACAAAAGCAGCTCGATTTGTTCTGGGCGATTTCCGACAGAAGAGTAGCGTTAAAAAATGTTGCAAAGTTTGGGCTGGGAAGACTTGGTAGAAAGGCAACGAGCTGCTCGACTAATTGGTATGTTCCGAGCTGTCAGTGGAGAGATGGCGTGGGAGGACATCAGTAGACGAATAAGTTTGGATGGTATCTTTAAAAGTTTGAAAGATCACAATATGAAGATAAAGCTGGAATTCAAGAGGACAAATTGGGGCAAATATTCGTTTATAGGAAGGGGAGTTAGGGATTGGAATAACTTACCAAGGGAGATGTTCAATAAATTTGCAATTTCTTTGCAATCATTTAAGAAAAGGCTAGGAAAACAACAGATAGGGAATCTGCCACCTGGGCGACTGCCCTAAATGCAGATCAGTAGTGATAGTGATTGATGTCTGCGTGAAAGCATTCTCATCTGTGTACGAAAAGCAACATTTTTAGAAGCCAGAACATTACGATAGTGTTGTACTTGTAATTGTCTAACTACACTAGAACGCACGCCTTTTGCTTTTTGCACCGAGCTCGATAGCTGCAGTCGCTTAAATGCGGCCAGTATCCAGTATTCGGGAGATAGTAGGTTCGAACAACAATGTCGGTAGCCCTGAAAATGTTTTTCCGTGGTTTCCCATTTTCACATCAGGCAAATGCTGGGGCTGTACCTTAATTAAGGCCACGGCCGCTTCCTTCCAACTCCTAGCCCTTTCCTGTCCCATCGTCGCCATAAGACCTATCTGTGTCGGTGCGACGTAAAGCAACTAGAAAAAAATTGCTTTTTGCACAGGTTGTGAATTTTCTGTCTCGTATGCTCAAATTTTTGGTGCTATACCGATTAACTCAGTCATAATATTCATACTACATCCATCTTTCATGAGTCCTATTACTTCCTTATTAAGTGGGTTAATGCCGAATTGATTACATGATGAAAAAGAGGAAGTGTAGGAGTATTCAGAATGGTTACGCATTACATCGTACACGTTTGTATTCTGAATATGATAAATCTCTCTGTATCCATGTATAAAAGCGAAAGATCAATAAACTGCTGCTTTGCAAAACCACAGTGAAAATCATACATTTTAAATTTTGAGTAATCTAGTATGACAAATCCCAAATAAATTGGCTTTGCATAAACTATCTCAGTTTTTCATTTCAACAGTAATAGAGTCATGACCAATGACATTATAGGTTTTACAATTCGGCTTCGAGGTGTACTTGCGTGCACCATGCCGCCCATCCTAATGATTAATTAAATTAATGCCGCGATGTTTGCGAACATTTTCCATACCTTTTCCACAGATGCAGTTATTCGTGAGTTTGAAAATGTAACGATCACTCACCTATTTTCGGCTGCTGTCATCTGGAACTCCACCTATTTTCATATACTCGCCGCTACTTTACTCATCTAACCGGCCTTGGACTTTCACTGCTGCCTCGCCGTGCATCCGTCCTGGTGAACTGCTCACTACACAGAGTCTCCACTGGATTACGTCACCCGTTGCGTCAGTGTCCGATATTTCTCGACGTTTTGTGTACTTTTTTCCTGAACTTTCTGCAGCGGTATAAAGGCTTCCCCCACATACTCGGTCTTCAGTCCAGCACTGACACCGAGTGTGGTTGGAGGGTCGTCTGAGGACTTCCCAGTATTTGCTGGGAAGCTCCACTTCTTTCATTTGCTGTATTGGGTGAGCAACAGAGTATTTATTTTATAATTACCACTATTATTCTTCTCCTATGGATTTTGTAGTTATCTTCATTTCTGTGGCCGGTTTTCTTTTAAGCTTGATGTGAGTGATATTTCTCCTTAACAAATGAACAGTTTCAAGAGTTAGTGAGTGATTGAACTTGTGGCCTGAACGGTACAACTTATCACATAAAACTGTTCCTGCATTTGGCAACGTTTATACTCAGGCGACTCCCATTATTGTGATCCCCGTCCTTGGTCTTTCCCGTGCCTTTCTTCTCCCTTTGTTTACCTTTTTGGAAATCTGTGTCAATATTCTCCGAGGCTTGTAGGTTCCATGTTCATTTGATTAGTCACACATTAGAACTTGGAAATGGTCTAGGGATTCTATTCTATTGTACGTCATTCACGATGAGCGTTTTCTTTTATGTGCCAGATTACAAAATTTTGAGTTGTAAATTTGAAATTGATCTCCGTGTAGAAACAATATACTGTTTTGATTAACCTTTTTTCTTCTTATTACATCCACCGACCTCCAATTGGTCCCAGCCAGCCCTTTTCTCCTTGAACGTCTTGTCAAAGAATCTTAATCAACTACTGCGTTGTTGCTTTGTTTTTCTACGAATTGATAAATTTGTTTCTTTCTACATCCCCAACACGTCACAAAAAGTACTTTCAAAAGTTGAAGTTGCACGTTGACGATGCTCTGTATTTAAATCCCTGTACGTTTTAAGCCACGCTTGCCGCTTAAACGCGATAATACGGTGAATACACTCTAATTGTAAACCGTATTAGAGACATTGAACAAGACGCTGAATGCGAATAACATACCGCTTTTTTTGGGAATAGGCTAGCTAGCAGTTTAACATGCTTTGATGTATTATCAGGGGGAATCTTTTCTCAACACAAAAAGGAAGGTCAGAATCAGAATTATGCAGATTAAAACGGCATTCACGATTAACTTCCAAAATGAAACCGCGATTAGGATCTTTAGCAGCAATATAAACATCAAAATGTTCAGTTTCATTTTCAGTTAGCCACACAAAATCTTTATATGGTAAAGCCTGTGTCATAGCATAACCGTAGAGGTTATTCACATCAAAATATATAAGATAAGAATGTTCTTTCTCTGAATCTTAATTGTTGAGGTATGGATTATTTGCAATTGCATGTCTGTTAACAAGCGAAATTAAGTCCACCACGAATTCCACGTTCAAAAAACAAAAGCATGTCAACATCAGTAAGAAGATCAAATCTAACATCTGTGTACTTTAACATTGCATCCTATGAAAGACCAGGAGAAGTGTAGTAATAGCAAGGGCCTAATCCATAAATAGTCAAACACATGTTACGGAACTTTTCAAATACATCACAAAGTAAAAGCGTGTCTAATTTTAAATACAAGACAGTATGTTCACCTAAAGCTTTTATATTAAATTTACACCACACATTACATGCATGTATGTAGTCTTCATCTGAAATGGATATTGTATGCTTATCACATGATGATGTGCTTAGTAATGGTGTACCGCTTTCATTTAAAACACTTCAAAATGCAGATTGTTGAGGTAATTTTCTTTCTTCTAACGTTTCAATACAGTTATATGGCAGAATACCATTCCTAATACAAAGTTAAATTTTTTCAGGATCTGGAAAATACTCATGAATGTATTTTCAGTCATCGCTTGAAAGACCATTTACAAGTGTATCAAGAGAAAAGTTAATAAATGTATATGAGTCTAAAACGCGAATGCTAATATCACCTACACGTTGACTGAATGATACCAAACGCTCATGATTTGGGGCAATTACACAGCACTTTGTGCATTTTAATCATTCAAACTCATGGACAATGAAGTGCGAGTCATAGCCTGACAAGTTATGAATAAAGCAAGAAATAAATTTCGGAACACGATGTAACATGTTACATGAGTGATGTGCAGGTCCACGATATTTTTCTGTAAGGTGACAGTGATCACTAACTTTAATCTCTGGGAATGTAATAGGCTGTTTACAGATGTGGCATTCATCTGTTTCACCATGCATAATCATATCATCAAATGACAATTGAACTGGAACTGGCCATGATATGAGGAAATTAACACGATGTGTTAACTCCTGTAATTCATTCAACAGCCATGCAGTACAGTTTTCTCCACAATACATCTTAAAAATCATAAAGATGAATCGAATGAACAAACAACTTTGTATGCAACAGAAAACGGTGTATGTACGCTGGCTAAGGGTAAAAATTGTTCAGCAAATAAGTTACCCAAAAAAGAGGCCGCGACATCTATCTTTAACACATTGCCCACTATAACTATTTATATATTAAATTTTGCAGTTAGAAAAACGCCAAATTTAAAAATACATTTTTAAATTAATCAGTTAACCCTCATCACGTTAAATTGTTTATTCATCTCAAGTAACTAATGTGGATTAAAATGTCATTTACAGTATACCATTTCAATCCATACTTTCGGATATCGTCGTATCCATTATTTCGCGCAATCTCCGTTCTGAAGTATGGAAATGCAAATGGCCAGCTACAGAGCAAGTGAATAGATTGCGACCCAGCGGGTGTCCTCCCACACAAGCTATCATCGGCTTCGGCCAGCAGTTAACAGTTGAGTTCAGGTTTCAGAGAAGATTGGATATGTTGGAAGTTTCGCTATTAATTCGATTCACCTCAGCTTTTCTGTATTCCGTCCGTGAACATTACGTTTCACAGTCTGTTTGGAGTTTCCTTGGCCATTTGATGCACCTCGGCTTTTCTCCTTTCACTATGTAAACATTTCATTCCGCAGGCTACATAGTCGAGTTCAGATTGGAGGGGGGTGTGTTTTGAGCTTCCCTAGTAATTTGATGACACTCGTCTTTTTAAAATTCCGTCTGTGAATATTTCCTTGATAGGTCGTAGTACATTGCATTCGAAAATAGAGCGTTTATCGAGTAACGATGAAACTGACCAACAAAGAGATTCTCGACTGCCATAGGACAGAGAAAGAACGACTTTACACAGAAAAATCGTAATAAGCATCTGTCTTTATGTCAAGGTAGGCATGTTACCGAGGTAACGTGTTTGAAGCCCTCTCCGTAAACACTTCAGAACTTGCAATATCGCCGTGGAATTCGTATCACTAGGCTTTTTCGCCAATGCGTTTCCTACTGTTATTTTCTGTGAGAGTTAAGGTCACATATTAATATTAATATGCTCTACGTCTGAGCAATGAGCTCTTACTTCTTTGAAAACGTCAGATGATTGTTCGCTCCTACTTTGTGCTGCCCTCTTATGCAGCCGGTCTAAACTTGTTGGCCCCCACTTTCTCTTGCGCTGGCCAATCAGCGCTCGGAAACCTCGCCAAGGAGCCAACGGATCATTGTGTGCTCGGGTCGGCCATGACTCTGAATTAAACAAGCACGGAGGAAAGACGTGTTTGGTGTCGACGCAGTGACCTAGCTTCGGCTAATATAATGGATCCTGGGTAGATCCATTAACTCTAGGGTGTAATCACCCCCAGAAGATTTGTCTATTTTAATTACTTCTGAAAGCATCTCCGTTTCTTCAATAATTTTGAGTGATTTGAGTGCCTACTTACAAGCCTCCTTGTCGTAAGTAAGGACATGTGGTGAAGCATGTTCATGTGTTTCTACAAGATTCTACAAGATATTAAGTTTCATTAACCTGTTATTAATTCTGAATTTTCTTCGCTACATGTGATCTTGACTTATAAAGAAGTGTAAACTCCTCATCGTAAATTTGCGTGTGCTCATTGTGACGCTTCAAAATCACGTCCATTATATTTGGAATTAATGTTCTCTGTTTAGTAATGTTTACTGGGAATTAATAAAGGTAAAAGCCTATCTGTATTTCCAAAAATATCTTGTGTTTTTTGTCTGGCCAAAAAATCTATTACTATGTTTTGAAATTGTAAGTCTAACAGCTTTTTTGGATAAGTCATCTTGCCTTCGTAAAGATTTCTTAAACAAAGATTTGTGAAGTGTTATTGACCGAGGTAGTTTCAACAAGGGTTTTGAGATTTGGGCTTTATCGCACTCTTATATTTACCTTCTACTAGGATTGGGGCAAAAGTCATTGCAACTATTTTTTTCTTGTAGATATTTGAACGGATCACAAACGTATATGTGTCTTGTGGAAGTTCTGCAGGCATAGTGTGTATGCAGAACAACAGAACAACAGAACAACAACAACAACAACAACAGAAAGCTGGTAGTAGCGCAGCAAGGGCTGTGAAATCAGTCAGTTGGTGAGTATCGTGCGAGATGGAAGTGACTCGTGTTGAGCAGCGCGCTTACATCAAAATATCCGTTCTCCGAGGGAGAAATGCGTTGGAATGTCACAGTGAATTAGTGGAAGCCCTTGGGAATAATGCTCTACAATACCACACAGTAGCACGCTGGGTAGGAAAGTTTTAGCAAGGACATGTGTCAACCAGTGATGAGCAACGTTCGGGACGACCTGTCAGTGTGCGGACCAACGTGGCACGTGCCGTCATCGAGCAGCTCCTGGATGAAGACAGACGATGGGCGCTACTGGAGTTAGAGAGGGCAGGTGGCATCGAGAAACGCACCGTCCACAGGATATTGCGTAATGAGCTGCAACTGCGCAAAATCGCATCGCGGTGGGTACAGCATCCACTGACGGAAGTTCAAAGTTGGGTGCGCTATGCAATAT
The DNA here is from genome assembly GCF_040414725.1 of Anabrus simplex. NCBI lineage: Eukaryota > Metazoa > Arthropoda > Insecta > Orthoptera > Tettigoniidae > Anabrus > Anabrus simplex. Next base: position 326,320,501 of record NC_090267.1, on the reverse strand, counting down.
GCTCCGACCCCCTTGCACGCTGGCAACAGGACGGCGGTCAATTCTTGTCAGGAATAATCGCCATCGATGAATTTTGGGCCAGGGCATACGAACCAGAACTGAAACGCCAGTCCGCGGAGTGGTGACATGCTGGATCACCAAGGAGGCAGAAGGTCCGTCAGAGTCCTTCCCCAGTCAAATTGATGGTGATCGTCGCGTATAACGTCAGGGGTGTCATTGTTTGCCACTTTGATCCACATGGCAGAACAGTGACCGCACAGTACTACAAGCACTTCCTGGTGTGACAAGTACAACTTGATGTTCGGGAGAAACACCCGGATCTTGTGGACAGTGCAATAATCCTGCACGACAATGCAAAACCACAAAACGCAGAGTGTAGGGCAGCTACTGCGACGTTGGTGATGGGAAGAATTGGAGCACCCACCGTACTCTCCCGACATTTCGCCCTGTGACTTCGATCTCATTCGAAAGATTAAGGAACCACTACGTGGTAGGCGGTTTGCAACACGAGAGGACATTGGTAATGCTGTGCACCAACGGGTTACCCGATTCACACATGGTGCGGCAAATACTGAGGCAGATGGTATTCAGCGCCTCCCACATCGTTGGCAGCGTGTGGTGTCAGTAGCAGGGGACTACTTTGAGGGTCTTCAGGCCCAGGTTTGTCATGTCAACTTTATGTGTACTGTGTTGTCATTCTTTTGCACCGGGAAGGCCATATTGCCCTTATACTACCGTAATAAATTAGTATGTTACGATATTTCTGTGCTATTCATTGTCCACACATGCAGTTAACACCTTTTTCTTACGTCTGTATGTCACATTTTCCAACCGGACCGGTGTCTTCAAGAAAAAAATAGTTGTCATGACTTTTGCCCCAACCCTCGTATTTCTCCTTTCATTTTAAATTTATCTTGATATTTTGGGGCCTTTGTTTGACCTGATTCTCTCTTGTTATTTCAGTGTAATGTACTATTGTATTACTGCCTTGTGATTGGCCTTTCCCTTTCATATTGGTGTGTATACGTTTCCATTGTGATCGTAATGCCCATGATTACTGTTTTTAATTGTTGTTTATTGATGATTGAAATTGATTTTTCTTGAATGAAATTTGATCTTGGTGGTGGTATTACACGTTGATCTTCCTCTTTAATGTTTTTTGGCGCGTTTTCTCTCCTCTTCTGTGTTGATTTTCTTTCCCCTTTGTGTTGGCTTTGTAACCTCATTAATTTCTATCTTGGAAACGTGATTTATTTTTTCTTGTGGGAATTCCTTGGGTAAAAGTAGTATAATGGGAGAGTTCGGCGGCCACCGCCACCTCCGGCTCCCAGTGGCCACCTCCACCTCCACCTCAGCCAGAGGCCTCTTCCAGTGCTGCCAACTTAACCTAACTAGCGCGAAATTTGAATTTGTAAACAAAGCCACGTGCTTTTTGACAGCTGACATCGACAACAACGCATCGCTAACCTCAGTACTGCCATCTTGACGGGCCTAAACCTCAGTAGTGCCAACTTAACCTAACTAGCTCGAGATAAACAAAGCCACGTGTTTTTTGACAACCACGTGCTTTTTGACAGATTTGTAAACAAAGCCACGTGCTTTTTGACAGCTGTCATCGACAACAACGCATCGCTAACCTCAGTACTGCCATCTTGACGGGCCTAAACCTCAGTAGTGCCAACTTAACCTAACTAGCATGAGGTAAACAAAGCCACGTGTTTTTTGACAGCCACGTGCTTTTTGACAGATTTGTAAACAAAGCCACGTGCTTTTTTGACAGACAACAACACATCGCTAACCTCAGTACTGCCATCTTGACGGGAATAAACCTCGGTGGTACCAACTTAACCTAACTAGCGAGAGGTAAACAAAGCCACGTGCTTTTTGACAGCCACGTGCTTTTTTGACAGCTGTCATCCGCCATCTTTAAACCACAAAGCACTGTGCTGCCCTCTATATCGCAGTAGCTGCAAAATTCGTCACCTGTCATCGGCAGTGCTGCCATCTTGACGGGTCTAAACCTTAGTGCTACCAACTTAACCTCACTAGCGTGAGATAAACAAAGCCACGTGCAGCTGTCATCCACCATCTTTGAGCATCGTGCTGCCCTCTTTAGCTACTTACCTTTGAAATGTGGTACGTTATCCGCCATCTTGCATCCGAAACCTCAGTGCTGCGCTCTATGTAGTGGCGGCAAATTCCATGTGCTCTTGTTTGGAAACAAAGCCACGTGCAGCTGTCATCCACCATCTTTGAGCATCGTGCTGCCCTCTTTAGCTACTTACCTTTGAAATGTGGTACGTTATCCGCCATCTTGCATCCGAAACCTCAGTGCTGCGCTCTATGTAGTGGCGGCAAATTCCATGTGCTCTTGTTTGGAAACAAAGCCACGTGCAGCTGTCATCCACCATCTTTAATCACCGTGCTGCCCTCTTTAGCTACTTACCTTTGACAGTTGTCATCCACCATCTTGCATCGCCAACCTCAGTGCCGCACTCTATGTAGTGGCGGCAAATTCCACGTGCTCTTGTTTGGAAACAAATTCACGTGCTATTTTTCTGACAGCTGTCATCCGCCATCTTTGAGCACCGTGCTGCTATCATGCGGGCAATTTCGTTAGCTGTCATCCGCCATCTTTAATCCAGAGAGAACAGTGCTGCACTCTATGTGGTGGCGGTAAATTCCATGTGCTTTACAAACCTATGTGCTTTTCTGACAGCTGTCATCCACCATCTTTAATCACCGTGCTGCCATCTATGTGGTGGCGGTAAATTCCACATGCTTTACAAACCTATATGCTTTTCTGACAGCTGTCATCCGCCATCTTTAATCCAGAGAGAACAGTGCTGCCCTCTATGTGGTGGCGGCAAATTCCACGTGCTCTTGTTTTAAAACAAAGCCATGTGCAGCTGTCATCCGCCATCTTTGAGCACCGTGCTGCGAGCAATTTCGTCAGTTGTCATCCGCCATCTTTAATCTACAGAACACCGTGCTGCCCTCTTTATGGCTACTACCTTAAGCACGTAGTAGCGGGCAATTTGAAAAGTTCTGTTAGCTATCATCCGCCATCTTTAATCACCGTGCTGCCATCTTTAGCTAGATACCTTTGAAATGTGGCGGCGGATAATTTGAAAAATGCTTTTTGACAGCAGCTATCTTTGAGCACCGTGCTACCCTCTATGTGGTGGCAGCAAATTCTACATGCTTTACAAACCCACGCGCTTTTTTTTTTTTGACAGCCATCTTTAAGCAACAGAGTACAGTGCTGCCCTCTTTGTTGTGGCGGCAAATTCCACGTGCTCTTGTTTGGAAACAAAGCCACATGCTCTTTTTGACGGCTGTCACCCGCCATCTTTAACCAACAGAGCACTATGCTGCGGGCAATTTCGTTAGCTGTCATCCGACATCTTTAATCAACAGAGCACCGTGCTGTCCTCATGCGGGGTAATTTCGTTAGCTGCCATCCGCCATCTTTAAACACCGTGCTGCCCTCTTTATGACTACTACCTTAAGCACGTAGTAGCGGGCAATTTCGTTAGCTGTCATCCGCTATCTTTGAGCACCGTGCTGCTCTCTGTAGTAGCGGGTAATTTGAAAAGTTCTGTTAGCTGTCATCCGCCATCTTTGAGCACCGTGCTGCCATCTATGTGGTGGCGGCAAATTCCACATGCTTTACAAACTCACGCGCAGCTGTCATCCACCATCTTACATCGCAAACCTCAGTGCTACACTCTATGTGGTAGCGGATAATTTTAAAAAGAAAAATTCTACAGCAGCCATCTCTCGACGCTAATTGCACAAGATGGTAGCTATACATGACTCCTTAAAGGTGCTCATGCAAGATGATCGCTATACATAGACGCCCTTGGGATGCTTGCGCAAGATGGCGGTTATACAAGGCTCCTTATGAGGGATGCTTGCGCGAGATGGTGGTTGCTCTTATGAGGCGGCTCAAGGATCCATGGCTAGAGACGCCCTAAGGATGCTTGCGCAAGATGGCGGATGCAAGATGGCGGCTATACATAGCTCCTTATGAGACAGTCAGTACAACATGTGATCAGAACATTGATTGATGTGTTCAGAACACAAAATAAGTAGAATCGAACACTGTACTCGATACAACATGTGATTAAAACATTGTGTGGTGTGTTCAGAACACTAATCGAACGCTGTATTAGGGGATACCTTTGTTTAGATTGAAACATAACAAGACTAGAATTGAACACTGCACATTGATTGATGTGTTCAGAACACAAAATAAGTAGAATCGAACACTGTACTCGATGTCGTTAACTTCAACATGTGATTAAAACATTGGCTGGTGTGTTCAGAACACTACATAAGTAGAATCGAACGCTGTATTAGGGGATACCTTTGTTTAGATTGAAACATAACAAGACTAGAAATGAACACTGCACTCGATGTCGGAAGATCAGATTGAAAACATAACAAGACTAGAATTGAACACTGTACATTGATTGATGTGTTCAGAACACAAAATAAGTAGAATCGAACACTGTACTCGATGTCGTTAACTTCAACATGTGATTAAAACATTGTCTGGTGTGTTCAGAACACTACATAAGTAGAATCGAACGCTGTACTCGATGTCGTTACATGTGACCCGATACAACATGTTAGGGGATACCTTTATCCTAAGAACCGAACACTGTACAACATGTTAGGGGATACCTTTGTTTAGATTGAAACTAACAAGACTAGAATCGAACACTGCACTCGATGTCGTTACATGTGATCCGATACAACATGTTAGGGGATACCTTTGTTTAGATTGAAACATAGCAAGCCTAGAATCGAACATTGTTTGATGTGTTCAGTACAACTTCAATGATTAACATACACACTGTACACATATCGCATAGCTAAAAACACACTGTGCACATATCGCATACCTAACACTTCAAATGATTTGCTTAGTACGAAAATAAAAATAAAAAATCTATACCGCGTAGCTAACTCGTTCATCACACTGCTAAGACGCTTAGTAATTGTGAATACACTCATACGAAAATCAAGAAAGCACACTGCGTAGCCAACTCGCTCGGCACGAAAAAAAATCTATACCGCGTAGCTAACTCGTTCATCACACTGCTAAGACGCTTAGTAATTGTGAATACACTCATACGAAAATCAAGAAAGCACACTGCGTAGCCAACTCGCTCGGCTCACTCGCTTAGTAATTGCAACACACACGGATAAGAATGTTCCGAGATACTTACATGTTTTTTAAGGGGGGTGAAAGATCATAAATTATATGTACACACATGTTGTCTCCTCCAAGTTGTAAGATGAAATAGACGCAGTACTGCGAGTTTCCACTCTAGCTGGCGAACGGAAGTAGCATGATATCTCAGCAAAAAATAAAAATACGCGTGAGCTTGCAAGTCAGACACAATGATGGATACCGCGATTCAAATCCTGGTAACTTATGCCGTCGGGAAGGGCATCCGGTGAGCATCTAGCTATAAATCCCCGATTCTCGACAGATTCTTAATCCGAGTTCTTTGACGTCAGGAAGGGCAGCCGGTTAACAACAATTATCGAACACGCATCGCGAAGGCAGGAGTGTGCAGCGATATGCATGTTTAGACTTGCAGATTACGAAAGAAACATAACAAGACTTGAGTCTTAAAACAAAATTCTTGCGATTTAAAATCTTAGTCGGGAAGGGCATCCGGCAGTAAAACAATAGTTCGTGATTTAAAATCTAAGAAGAGCATCTAGCTGAAAAACCCCCCGATTCTCGACAGATTCTTAATCCGAGTTCTTTGACGTCAGGAAGGGCAGCCGGTTAACAACAATAGCGTATGATGTAAGAGCTTAGATACTACCAGTTTTGCGTCAGGAAGGACAACTAGTCTTAAAACAAAACAGATTCTTAATCCGAGTTGTCAGGAAGGGTTAACCGGTTAAAAAACTATAGTGTATGAGGTTAGATACTGCTAGTTTTACGTTAGGAAGGACAACTCAACAAATTCATGCGATTTAAACACATTTTATTCCCAAGAGAATCGAACCCGAGACTACCGGGTGAGAGGCATGCATACTGTAGGCTATGGGTTTGTTCTACAGTCCTTGAAGTATCGGCACAGTCATTCTGAGCGAGCAGCGGAATGCGTGTGTTAGCTGAAATTGTACACGTATCTTCCGGCTCAACCTTGAGCGAGGACACTGATAAGCGACTTGTAACTCGCGAACGTCTTCTTAGCTGAGTGTAAGCTCTTAAAACACAGTACCAATTAAGGTTGTAAAATAATCTGAAATTGTCCTCCTCTGTGGTGTGATTAGCTGCTACCCCCGGAGGTCCGAGTTCGATTCCCGGCTCTGCCACGGAATGTGTAGCATTTAGCCTATGTAAGTTCCTAACGTAAAATATCATGATTGTACGGAGAGGTTAAAACACACACAGTGCCTACTCCTATCGAAAGAACCTGCACGGTACCGGCATGTAGGCTTCTCCTGGTGAAGGAGCCTGCACATAGTTTAACGCCTCCTATCAACAGCCCTTACTTAATGCTGGCTTTTTTGCACACCCCGCCTCACACCATAGTTTTATACGACCGGCTGCCCTTCCTGACTAGGATTTTAAATCGCAGTATACGCGATAAATTTGTTGTAGCGGGTTTTATAACTAGATATCCCGGTACCTATACATAGCCTACTCCACTGAAGAAGCCTGCACAAGGCTTATTGCCTCCATCCGACAAATGAATCAGCATCAACACTCTTGTACTCAAAAAATAATTTTCGACCGAGTTCGATTCCCGGCTCTGCTACGGAATGTGTAGCATTTAGCCTATGTAAGTTCCTAACGTAAACTATCATGATTGTACGGAGAGGTTAAAACACACACAGTGCCTACTCCTATCGAAAGAACCTGCACGGTACCGGCATGTAGGCTTCTCCTGGCGAAGGAGCTTGCACATGGTTTAACGCCTCCTATCAACAGCCCTTACTTAATGCTGGCTTTTTTGCACACCCCGCCTCACACCATAGTTTTACGACCGGCTGCCGTTCCTGACTAGGATTTTAAATCGCAGTATACGTGATAAATTTGTTGTAGCGGGTTTTATAACTAGATATCCCGGTACCGATACATAGCCTACTCGACTGAAGAAGCCTGCACAAGGCTTATTGCCTCCATCCGACAAATGAATCAGCATCAACACTCTTGTACTCAAAAAAATCATTTTCGAAGGAATCTGCACAAGGTTTAACGCCTCCATCAACAGCCCTTACTTATTGCTAGCTTTTTTTTGCACACCCCGCCTCACACCATAGTTTTATACGACCGGCTGCCCTTCCCGACTAGGATTTTAAATCGATATCCCGACATAGCCTACTCCTACCGAAGAAGGCAGCTTAACGCCTCCATCCAACAAATGAATCACACTCAAACACTCTTCAATCATTCTCGCTACTTCGGATGATAGCGGGTTCGAACTGGAAGCTGTAAATGCTAGGCGTGGGACCTGTGCGATCATCATTACATGATCTAGCCGGATGCCCTTCCCGACGGCATAAGTTACCAGGATTTGAATCGCGGTATCCATCATTGTGTCTGACTTGCAAGCTCACGCGTATTTTTATTTTTTGCTGAGATATCATGCTACTTCCGTTCGCCAGCTAGAGTGGAAACTCGCAGTACTGCGTCTATTTCATCTTACAACTTGGAGGAGACAACATGTGTGTACATATAATTTATGATCTTTCACCCCCCTTAAAAAACATGTAAGTATCTCGGAACATTCTTATCCGTGTGTGTTGCAATTACTAAGCGAGTGAGCCGAGCGAGTTGGCTACGCAGTGTGCTTTCTTGATTTTCGTATGAGTGTATTCACAATTACTAAGCGTCTTAGCAGTGTGATGAACGAGTTAGCTACGCGGTATAGATTTTTTCGTGCCGAGCGAGTTGGCTACGCAGTGTGCTTTCTTGATTTTCGTATGAGTGTATTCACAATTACTAAGCGTCTTAGCAGTGTGATGAACGAGTTAGCTACGCGGTATAGATTTTTTATTTTTATTTTCGTACTAAGCAAATCATTTGAAGTGTTAGGTATGCGATATGTGCACAGTGTGTTTTTAGCTATGCGATATGTGTACAGTGTGTATGTTAATCATTGAAGTTGTACTGAACACATCAAACAATGTTCGATTCTAGGCTTGCTATGTTTCAATCTAAACAAAGGTATCCCCTAACATGTTGTATCGGATCACATGTAACGACATCGAGTGCAGTGTTCGATTCTAGTCTTGTTAGTTTCAATCTAAACAAAGGTATCCCCTAACATGTTGTACAGTGTTCGGTTCTTAGGATAAAGGTATCCCCTAACATGTTGTATCGGGTCACATGTAACGACATCGAGTACAGCGTTCGATTCTACTTATGTAGTGTTCTGAACACACCAGACAATGTTTTAATCACATGTTGAAGTTAACGACATCGAGTACAGTGTTCGATTCTACTTATTTTGTGTTCTGAACACATCAATCAATGTACAGTGTTCAATTCTAGTCTTGTTATGTTTTCAATCTGATCTTCCGACATCGAGTGCAGTGTTCATTTCTAGTCTTGTTATGTTTCAATCTAAACAAAGGTATCCCCTAATACAGCGTTCGATTCTACTTATGTAGTGTTCTGAACACACCAGCCAATGTTTTAATCACATGTTGAAGTTAACGACATCGAGTACAGTGTTCGATTCTACTTATTTTGTGTTCTGAACACATCAATCAATGTGCAGTGTTCAATTCTAGTCTTGTTATGTTTCAATCTAAACAAAGGTATCCCCTAATACAGCGTTCGATTAGTGTTCTGAACACACCACACAATGTTTTAATCACATGTTGTATCGAGTACAGTGTTCGATTCTACTTATTTTGTGTTCTGAACACATCAATCAATGTTCTGATCACATGTTGTACTGACTGTCTCATAAGGAGCTATGTATAGCCGCCATCTTGCATCCGCCATCTTGCGCAAGCATCCTTAGGGCGTCTCTAGCCATGGATCCTTGAGCCGCCTCATAAGAGCAACCACCATCTCGCGCAAGCATCCCTCATAAGGAGCCTTGTATAACCGCCATCTTGCGCAAGCATCCCAAGGGCGTCTATGTATAGCGATCATCTTGCATGAGCACCTTTAAGGAGTCATGTATAGCTACCATCTTGTGCAATTAGCGTCGAGAGATGGCTGCTGTAGAATTTTTCTTTTTAAAATTATCCGCTACCACATAGAGTGTAGCACTGAGGTTTGCGATGTAAGATGGTGGATGACAGCTGCGCGTGAGTTTGTAAAGCATGTGGAATTTGCCGCCACCACATAGATGGCAGCACGGTGCTCAAAGATGGCGGATGACAGCTAACAGAACTTTTCAAATTACCCGCTACTACAGAGAGCAGCACGGTGCTCAAAGATAGCGGATGACAGCTAACGAAATTGCCCGCTACTACGTGCTTAAGGTAGTAGTCATAAAGAGGGCAGCACGGTGTTTAAAGATGGCGGATGGCAGCTAACGAAATTACCCCGCATGAGGACAGCACGGTGCTCTGTTGATTAAAGATGTCGGATGACAGCTAACGAAATTGCCCGCAGCATAGTGCTCTGTTGGTTAAAGATGGCGGGTGACAGCCGTCAAAAAGAGCATGTGGCTTTGTTTCCAAACAAGAGCACGTGGAATTTGCCGCCACAACAAAGAGGGCAGCACTGTACTCTGTTGCTTAAAGATGGCTGTCAAAAAAAAAAAAAGCGCGTGGGTTTGTAAAGCATGTAGAATTTGCTGCCACCACATAGAGGGTAGCACGGTGCTCAAAGATAGCTGCTGTCAAAAAGCATTTTTCAAATTATCCGCCGCCACATTTCAAAGGTATCTAGCTAAAGATGGCAGCACGGTGATTAAAGATGGCGGATGATAGCTAACAGAACTTTTCAAATTGCCCGCTACTACGTGCTTAAGGTAGTAGCCATAAAGAGGGCAGCACGGTGTTCTGTAGATTAAAGATGGCGGATGACAACTGACGAAATTGCTCGCAGCACGGTGCTCAAAGATGGCGGATGACAGCTGCACATGGCTTTGTTTTAAAACAAGAGCACGTGGAATTTGCCGCCACCACATAGAGGGCAGCACTGTTCTCTCTGGATTAAAGATGGCGGATGACAGCTGTCAGAAAAGCATATAGGTTTGTAAAGCATGTGGAATTTACCGCCACCACATAGATGGCAGCACGGTGATTAAAGATGGTGGATGACAGCTGTCAGAAAAGCACATAGGTTTGTAAAGCACATGGAATTTACCGCCACCACATAGAGTGCAGCACTGTTCTCTCTGGATTAAAGATGGCGGATGACAGCTAACGAAATTGCCCGCATGATAGCAGCACGGTGCTCAAAGATGGCGGATGACAGCTGTCAGAAAAATAGCACGTGAATTTGTTTCCAAACAAGAGCACGTGGAATTTGCCGCCACTACATAGAGTGCGGCACTGAGGTTGGCGATGCAAGATGGCGGATGACAACTGTCAAAGGTAAGTAGCTAAAGAGGGCAGCACGGTGATTAAAGATGGTGGATGACAGCTGCACGTGGCTTTGTTTCCAAACAAGAGCACATGGAATTTGCCGCCACTACATAGAGCGCAGCACTGAGGTTTCGGATGCAAGATGGCGGATAACGTACCACATTTCAAAGGTAAGTAGCTAAAGAGGGCAGCACGATGCTCAAAGATGGTGGATGACAGCTGCACGTGGCTTTGTTTCCAAACAAGAGCACATGGAATTTGCCGCCACTACATAGAGCGCAGCACTGAGGTTTCGGATGCAAGATGGCGGATAACGTACCACATTTCAAAGGTAAGTAGCTAAAGAGGGCAGCACGATGCTCAAAGATGGTGGATGACAGCTGCACGTGGCTTTGTTTATCTCACGCTAGTGAGGTTAAGTTGGTAGCACTAAGGTTTAGACCCGTCAAGATGGCAGCACTGCCGATGACAGGTGACGAATTTTGCAGCTACTGCGATATAGAGGGCAGCACAGTGCTTTGTGGTTTAAAGATGGCGGATGACAGCTGTCAAAAAAGCACGTGGCTGTCAAAAAGCACGTGGCTTTGTTTACCTCGCGCTAGTTAGGTTAAGTTGGTACTACTAAGGTTTAGGCCCGTCAAGATGGCAGTACTGAGGTTAGCGATGCGTTGTTGTCTGTCAAAAAGCACGTGGCTTTGTTTACAAATCTGTCAAAAAGCACGTGGCTGTCAAAAAACACGTGGCTTTGTTTACCTCATGCTAGTTAGGTTAAGTTGGCACTACTGAGGTTTAGGCCCGTCAAGATGGCAGTACTGAGGTTAGCGATGCGTTGTTGTCTGTCAAAAAGCACGTGGCTGTCAAAAAACACGTGGCTTTGTTTACCTCATTCTAGTTAGGTTAAGTTGGCACTAGTGAGGTTTAGGCCCGTCAAGATGGCAGCAGTGAGGTTAGCGTTGCGTTGTTGTCGATGACAGCTGTCAAAAAGCACGTGGCTTTGTTTACAAATTCAAATTTCGCGCTAGTTAGGTTAAGTTGGCAGTACTGTCGCGCTAGTTAGGTTAAGTTGGCAGTACTGGAAGAGGCCACTGGCTGAGGTGGAGGTGGCCACTGGGAGCCGGAGGTGGCGGTGGCCGCCGAACTCTCCCATTATACTACTGGTAAAACATATCCCTAAAGATTTAAATTTATTAGAAGTTTGGAATGAATACATCGAATTTAAAGAAAAAAAATGCAAGTTAAAAACGAGTAATTGAAATTAAGTGAGAAAAGGTTATTGAAGTCTGAGAAGATTAACTTAATCTTGTAGGGAAAGTTGTAACTTTAATTTGTTACTTTGATTTGTTCCTTTAATTTATCATGATCGGCCGCCCGTTTTTAAGTTGGTTTAGTTCATTGTGCTCTAGTCATAACAAGTTTTGTTTCTTTCAAATGAGGATGTCCATTTTATCCTGTTAACTTCATTAGTTTTATTTTCCTAAAGAAGAAGGTGTTGTTTTTCTTTGGTTAAGCTCAACAATTCTACACAGTAACATATACGTAGGTGAATCAAAAGGTTAGTTGCACTAACGCGCCGCAGCAGCGCGCTGTGTGTCGCAAACGTGGGCACAGCGGAGAAAGGGACAAACACAGCCCACACGTCTGTTGGGCAGGTCGCTGTGGTGTCTCGTCTAGTATTGTGTGAATAGCGGCCAAATGCAATGGCGCCTCAACTGGACGTTCACAAAAAATATGAGGTTTGTGCGACAATCCGATTTCTATGGGTCAAAAGGAAGAATTGCACGGACATTCATCGTGAAATTAGTGCTGTGTATGGGGAGCGGGCCATTTCCCGGCAAGGTATCGTATATTGGTGTCAGCAATTCGAAGCCGGACGCACTGATATCACGGACAACCATGGCGAAGGCAGGCCCGCAGCGTCCAGGTCAACAGTGTGAATGCGATCATTAGACAGAACCGGCGCATTAAACTGAGAGAAATCGCGACGCAGCTGACCATGTCGTATGGCAGTGTGTTCGCCATTGTTCACGAGGACCTTGGATATCGTAAGCTGTGTCAAAGATGGCTCCCACGTCTTCTCACCGATGAGCACAAGGAGCAACGTTTCCAGTCCTCCCTGGCATTTTTGCAACGCTATGCCGCAGACGGCAACGGGTTTCTGCGGCGAATCGTCACAGGCAATGAAACGTGGGTCCACCGCTTCACCCCCGAAACGAAGCGAACATCAGTGGAATGGGTGCACCCCTCATCACCACAACGAAAGAAGGCCAAGGTTCAACCTTCATCCGGTAAGGTTATGGCGACAGTGTTCTTTGACATGGAGGGTTTGCTGCACGTGGAATTCATGCCGAAGGGAACGACGATCAACGCGGCGTCGTATTGTCAAACGTTGCACTGTTTGCGTAGGGCGATTAAAGAGAAGCGCCGGGGGAAATTGAGCGCCGGTGTGATTTTGTTGCACGATAACGCAACACCTCACAAGGCCCGCCAAACGAGAGAACTGCTGCAGCGTTTCGAGTGGGAGGTCTGGCAACATCCACCCTAGAGTCCCGACCTAGCACCATGTGACCTTCATCTGTTCGGTAAGCTCAAAACGGAGCTCGGTGGTCGACGTTTTCATACCGATTAGGAGGTGAAGGCCGCTGTCTCTGAGTGGTTGCTGAACGCGGGAAGAAATTTCTATGCATCCGGCATCGACAATTTGGTTGTGCCTTCTCAGAAACTTGGAAACTATGTGGAAAAGTGACGTTACAGTGTACGTCGTTATAGTCGTGTTGCTATTGTATAGGCGGTGTAATAAATGGCCATAACTGGGAAGTGCAACTTATTTTCTGATCTGCCCTCGTATTTACCTTAATCCACGGTTCATTTGATGACACCCCTACTTGCTCAAAGTAAGTTCTTGCCTAATTTGGTTTTTGATGTGTCTTTTGGAGATGGTTTTTACGCTTCCTGGTCTATTCATACTCGCACTGGCTCATAGGTTGTACCGGCCAATACAGTTTGTGGTAACAAAGCGTGGTTGTTGTTCTTGTTGTTGTTGTTTGGTACCGTCTGCTCGTAGCTATCCGAAGGTTAATTGCATCCTTCCTTTTTAAGCTTGTTTACTATAAGGAATCGGACTCTTGAGGCGTTGAAAGAAAAACAAGTGGTAGCCAATTGTAAGATATTTCTGTGAAAAGATGCGCATTTACATTGTTTAATCATTTAATTTGTTGTTTCATGTACTACCATCATAGCACGTGCGGTCCTTTTCTCACACCAATTGCAGAAAGGCAATTTGGTCCATGAGCTGAATATTCGTGGTGTCGAACCAACTGGTACTGTCGCTGAGTGCGCTACCCTCCTATCGTTTCATGTCCAGGTGTCCATTAACCTCCCTTTTGTTCAGCAGAGCAACATTGGTGAGTCCTTGCATGCTATCACAGACTCCTTAATGGAGATTGACTTTATTAAAGGAGGAGTTCATTGAGATACTCCCACTAAAGCACAAATTAATATAGTAAAGGCTAGAGTATACCACTATTTAGGACGCATCCAAGATTTGTTATCAAATAACCTTGAAGCTGAATTCATTTCAGAGTGCACCATGCTCTTGACCATTGCCTCTAGCATTTCTGCTGAATTAGTTTTAATGATGGCGACTAGAGAAATGGAGAACTTGTCTATTGTCGAAAAGGGAAACTGCCCTAATCCTAACTCTAAAAATTTCCCGAACTATGTTGATTCTCTTCCCAGTAATCAAACCTCATATTGTGTAACCACTCCTGTATTAGAAAGCCTTTTATCCAGGTTGAGTGCTGCTCCTTCCCATAACTCCTGAAGAGAACTATTCCGTGGAGTCAAGAATTTTTCAGTAAACTCTATTGAAGAAACCATTAGGTTTCTTGGTTGAGATGACTGAATCTGGTAGTGTGTACTCTGTTACCGGTAATGATTTAAGTATTTTTCGGACTCTTTCCCCACATTGTGAAGCTTGATTCTCCAAAATTGTTATAGGACCCAACTACTCCATGAAAACCTCCTTATCTATACCCTTGACTTCAGATTCTTCTGGTAAAGTCTTTAGAATTTCCGTACGTGAAGAAGAGATGGTTGCCAGGATATTAAAAGGAATATCGCCCTCGTGTAAGTCATACATTTCATTGACTAAGTGTCCTACTAATTTTGAGAAATTAGAAGCTACTTGCTCTTTCGCTGAAGATGTGAAACATGGGGACGAGTCCAGACCCATCCATCATTCTCCTCCTATTAATTCTATGCATCCTGTTCCCTCTCAGTTCTCCAAGGGTATTAATTTTTTTTAATGTTTCATTTGTGGGTCAAAGGATCACCTTAAGTATGCATGTCCTTCGATTTGCCGGAAAGTAAGTGTTTGTTGTTATCTGTGTAGTTCTAGGCAGCGCCTAAAAATAACTGTCTACTTTTTTGCAAAAACATGGCCAGTGACTACCTACTAAATATAACATGCGTAATCTTGTTGAAATTAACGCGTCTGATGATTTTTAAAGAGTAATATGTTCGCAAAATTGTATTATAATCTTTGGTCATGTCGTACCCCTAGGTACTTTTGTTAACACTAAGGTGAAAAATGAGCCATTAGTAGCCTTGGTTGATTCTGGAAGTGTGGTGAGCTTGATTGATTCCAGATGGTATGACCAAATGAAGTGTGCTCGTTAACTGTCTTCCTTACAACATGTTGAAATTAAATGTGTTACTGAGAATGGGAATAAAATGGAAATTCTAGGATCTGTAAATGTAAAATTTAGGTTTGGTGATTTTAACTCGAAAATTTCATGCTTGGTGATTTCTAATCTCTCTTGTGATATGATTCTGGGCACCAATTTCTTGTCTGGTGTTGGATTAGTTTTGGACCTTCAAAGTAGAAATTTATTTTTCAAATTCAGCCCTAATTGTACATTTAATTTGGTTGATGCTCCTCGATAAATTGTGAGATTCCTTGTGTTGGTAACCTCATCTATGAAGAGAACAGTAACATTGATAGTTTAGACCTTAACCATTCTTTACAATAAGTGAATATATAAACAGCTTTAGAACTACAAAGGTTTCGAAAATATTGGCCGAAGAATGTTCATATAGAAATGTTCAAGTTGTGTTACAAGTGGAAGGAATTAGAAATCCGCTAGGTTTCATATCGATTATCGGATCGAGTACAGTCATTCGAGAATATCTAGTCACATGTATGCATATTGCACAAATTCAAATTACAGTACCACATGGTGCAATCATAAAGTTATACACAGCTACAGAAAAGTTCAGAAAATAAATAGAAATTGACATCAGTATGATAAACAAGGCTTTCTCTCTCCAATAGCCAAAGAACGTCTCTCGAAATGCAGGCGGTAGGCCGATAGAGTCGGCTTATATTGGCACACGGAGAGAGGAGACGCAGAGGGGAAGTTATGACACTTGCACATACACACGCCGAGGTACATACTGGAACTTAGGAGTAGTCTAGCGCCGATGACGTAGTCCGGCGCGCTGGCAGTAGTCCCGAAGCTGTGGCGGTGTGCAGGGGTAAAGCCGGGAAGAAAGCAGCAGAGAATAACGAATACGGCGGAGGTGAGTTGAAAATGTTACATACTGCAGAAACATAGGTCTGTGTCATGGCTGAACCGATGAAGGATTTCAAACATTTATTTGAAATAGATTGCAAGACCTCGGGCGGTATTAAACAGATAATAATTACAACAGTATATTGAGATCTATGACTGAACTCATGACACTCCAGATGTTCAGAATAAGAGGGAATAATATCATGTATTTAACCATCTTCCCGCCAACAATGGACAAAGTTTACAATGAAAAATGTAAAGCTACGAAGCTGAGAACTAACATGCATTCTGAGTTTGCAGACTGAAGTCAGCTAAAAAACATAAATGGGGATTATAAATGACGTTCACAGGTGGTAGATGTGAAATTGCACCATTCCCACCGAACCGCGTATTGTAGATATGCCAAAATCCGAAATCCTGTCCTTTGGTAAACGGAACCGTTTCCAGAGCTTGATGAAGAAGGCTGGCACAGTACCACAAACTCCAATCATTAGGCTGCTCGTCCACTGGAAGTGACTAGGCGCGACTACGTGATCAGGCGAATATAGGCGACATTGATTCATGCGACTATACGCGACTGGGGTCGTCCACTGCAGGCGACTTCGCGAGACTGTCAGTTGGCGTCTGTATTCCGTACTGGTGTGTATGAGTTTGTGTAGTAGGCGTTGTAAGTTATTAAAGATATTAAAGAAGGTGAACAACAAACTGTGGCATTATTACATCAACGATCACAATAAGAAACCAGTGGTGCATCCACCAGACTTGCTTCACTAGAAGTAACAGAAGTGTTACTACTGCTTATGTGATCACAGACAAATTTGTAGCATACTTCTGTGATTGATTATGGAATATAAATAATTGAGAAAATTATATTTAGCTTTTTTTCTTAAAAGTGTATGTGGGCCCCCTGAAAGATACCACGTTGGGAACCTTCGCTTCAGACCAATATGGGATTCTTTTATATGATCATAGAAACATATGCATCAATGAATTAAATACTATAATGATTTTAAGACATGTTTATTCCTTAAAATGATACATACTCATATTTCGTTTCTAACTTCATTATAATTAAACGAATAAAACGATCTGGAAGTAATTTGAAATTTCAGTTTCTCTCAGCTTCAAAATTAGTCTGATTCATGGTCATGGTATGTGTTATTTCCAAGTGCCAATACTTCTAACTGAAGTCCTTTAAATACTAGAACATCAGTTAAAGATAAGTTATTATTTTCTAAATGGAGGTACTTAAGATTAGTCATATTTTGAAAAATCAGTGGTGGCAATTTTGTTAGTTTGTTACTAGAAATGTCCAACCAATTAATTGTCATAAGCCCTCTAAATGTATCAGATTCTAGTGCTTCTAATTTGTTAGATCCCAAATCTAATCTTGACAAGTTATTTAGCCCTTTGAATGCGTCTGAAGGCAAGGAGACTAGATTGTTGCTATCTAGGAATAACCATGAAAGCTTATTAAGACCCTGAAAGCTTGTAGGTTGTATAACCGAAATATTATTTTCAGATAGATAGAGTTTACTCAGCGCTCTCATTCCCTGAAACATTCCGGGGCTTATGAATTGTAGTTTATTACCAGTTAAATCCAATTTTGTTAACATCTTCATTGATATAAATGTGCCTTTATCAATTCTAAATATTCCATTATGAGATAGATCTAAAACATCCAGATTTTCAAGGATTTCAAACATATCTTGAGTTAATTCATTTAATTGGTTATCATTTAGTTCCAGTTTTGTTATGTTTGATATTTCTTGAAAAGCTCTGGAGTTTATATTATTTATACGGTTATTGCCAAGAAAGAGCCAATCTAATTTTTCAAGACCTGCAAACATTCCCATATCAATATAAGTTAGGTGATTATTATTTATATCTAATTGAGAGATGCTCCTCAGACCATTAAATCCTCCTGTAGATATATCCATGATTTTATTGCCATCTAGGAATAGCCAATCAAGATTAATTAGACCTTGAAACATATTAATTTCAATTTTGGAAAGCATATTATTGCTGAGAGTCAATCTAGTTAATGTCTTCAAATCCTCGAATCCATTGTATTTAATACGAAATATTCTGTTTTTACTCAAGTCTAACCAGTCAAGTTTATCAAGACCAGAGAAAGCATATGGCTCGATTGTTGTCAGCTTATTGCCAGACAAATCTAACCTTGTCACTGATCCTAGTTTCTGGAAACTGTCTGGTTTTATCTCTCTCAGTTCAGCATTGTTTATATATAAATGATCTAGCTGTTTCAGATCTTGAAAAGAATTTGCCTCGAGAGTAGAAACGCTGTTATTCGATAAAACAAGTTTAGTTAAACTTGAAAGACCTCTGAAACTGTCAATTGTAATGGCTTTAATATTGTTATTATTCAAATGTAGTATATCCAACTTACTTAATTTCAAAAATGTACCATTTTCTATAACTGTAATTTTATTTTCGTGTAGATAAAGCTGTGTCAGGAGAGACAAACCATGGAAAGCAAGAGAATCTATATTTGTTATACTATTTTTATCTAAATATAGCCATCGTAGATTCGGAAGTTCTCTAAAACTTTCTGAATCAATTGCAGAAATGCTGTTGTTTGTGAGATGAAGCCTCTCTAACATTTGAAGCCCTTGAACATTGATATACGTGATAGAATTATCATTCAGGTAGAGGCGATCTAAACTAACTGCTCCTTGGAATGTGTCATGCTCTATTACTGTTAGTTTATTATTAGTTAAATCAAGTCTTTTCAAGGCCCCTAATTCTTCGAATGCATTGACCTCAATTGTTTCTATATTATTATTTTGCAAGTAAAGTCTATCTAATTTATGAAGACCATGGAAAGTACCACTTTCAATTATACGGATGCAATTATCATTCAGGTACAGTTGAGCTAATCCATTTAATCCCTTGAAACTATCAGTTTCCACTCTTTCAAGTTTGTTGCCGTCTAGATAGAGAGTATAAATGGCAGACATGCCCTGAAATATCCCTGGTTGTATGTATGATAGCTCATTATGTGTCAAATATAAGAAAATAAGATCTCTTAGCCAACGGAATGCTCCTTTCTCTATAGTTTCAATACTGCATCCTTGAAGAGAAAGGTTTTTGAGGGAGCTCCCGATGTTTAAAAGATCATTTCTCTTCAATGTGACTAAACTATTGTTATCCATGATTAAAGTTTCAACATTCTCGTCCAAGAATTCTGGCAGCTCTGTTAATTTGTTGGAACAATCCACGACGCTGTCAGTAGAACAGGAACAGGAAGTAGGACACTGCTCTGTCACGGCTACAAAAGCCAATACAATAACTCCTGTAATGATCATGGCTACTGCAACCTGAAATTTAGAAGAAAAGAAATTGCAAATTATAACATATTTAAATCTCTGAAAACCTTGATAAACTTTGGCAAAACTTTCACGGCAGTTTAATAAAATGATTATGATAATATACAGTCGAGTGCACGTAATCCTTCCGATATACAAACAGTTGTTCATCCTTGTAATGGGATGTTACAACACTTCTGCCTTACCCAGGGACAGCCCCTATCTGATTGTAGCAAATTTCTTGTGTTTACTAGCAGCCTATACCCACCTTTTGTTTACATAGTCTTTTTTCCTTACAATTGGATTTATCAATCAAATCAATCAATGACAAGTGATCTGCATTTAAGGCAGTCGCTCAGGTGGCAGATTCCATATCTGTTGTTTTTTCCTAGCATTTCCTTAAATCATTGCAAATAAATTGGAAATTTATTGAACACCTCCTAGGTAAGTTATTCCAATCCCCAACTCCCCTTCCTATAAACGAATATTTGCCTCGATTTGTCCTCTTGAATTCCAACTTTATCGTCATATTGTGATCTTTCCTACTTTTATAGACACCACTCAAAATTATTCGTCTAGTGATGCCATTCAACTCAATCTCACCACTGACAGCTCGGAACATGCCACTCAGTCGAGCAGCTCGTCTCCTTTCTCCCAGGTCCCCCACCCCAAATTTGCAACTTTTCTAAACTCTATTCGTTTGTCGGAAATTACCCAGAACAAATCGAGCTGCTTTTCATTGGATTTTTTCCAATTCTTGAATCAAGTAATCCTGGTGAAGGTCCCATCCACACACTTTCTCCACATGTCTAACAATGGAATCCTCCATGACCAGAGCCTCAACCCTACCCACCTCATTTGGTCCCCTCCTGGTCTGTCCCATCTTTCCTGACAGCTGCAGAAGCTACTTCCTCCTCCCTCTTCTCCATCCCATGACCCTGTTCTACCTGTCTTTTCCTATCCACTACTCCACATTTCCTTTTCCTACTTTTCCCTTTCTCCTACTTCCACACTTCTCAGCAACAGTTCCCTGCTCCTCATCTTCCCTCGGTTGTTCTACCTGCAGTGACTCGTACCGATTTCTTACAGAAACCTGTCCTGCTTCCCCTTAAAACATTAGACCACCTGTCTTCTACAATTCCCTCCTTTCCTTCCCATCCCTCTTTTATACCTACTGTACCCTGTACATTGTTTGAGGGAGGCCTACTTTATTTCCTGTCCTCTGAGAAAATCCTAATTATCTCCCTCAAACTCTCCAACTCCTCCCTCATACTCATTAATGCCTGGCCACGCCCACAGTTCCTACACTTGCACTCTTTATCCATTCTTTACTGAATAATGAAAAGAAAAGGAAAAATAAGATAACTTATTCTGTGCAAAAATAAAAAAGGAAAGGAAAGAAATATTGTCTATAATAGTTCACAAAGATCACACGACAATAAATAAATTAATATAGGCTACCATTACACTACAATACTACTTAGTTGTACAATTTTTTCCTACAACACCATAACAGGATGCAAATTGCTGTTCATTACGGAAAACAGAAAATAATACACAAGAATTACACAATTCTAAACTGAAGTTAAGTCGACCGTAAATTACTACAACAGAATTATAGTGAGTTCCTGCAGATACCACAGGTACTACACAAATATTTCACAGTAATAGAATAAACGCACTAATTTCTGATAAGATACTAAATACACTACAATAATTTTAAACTACGTTCAGACGTATCCTAATTAAAACAGGTTACTAAGCACAAACAGAAATGGAAATTACAATTAAAATTTGAAATTCGCAAGATTACTCAAAATAAGAGAATAAGCACTCTAATTTATAATAAGTTAGTACAATACACTACAATAATTTTTAAACTACGTTCAGACGTATCCTAATTACAATAGGTCATTACTAAACACAAATAGAAATGAAAATTCCAATTAGGCCTAAAGTTAGAAATTCGCAAGAACTACTCTAGGATTAACAACAAAGTTAAACGTGTAGACAAATGAATATTAGTACTACTTTATCCTACTGTGCTGTAATAGAAATGAAACCTGTCGTTTGGTTAAATGCCAAAGTATAGAAAGGGTTACCGTACACAAAGATACACACGAATACAACAGGCGAGACACTATCTAATATACCGTATCTACACTATAATTCTCAACTGAAATGTGGTTTATGTGATTATTACAGATGGTGGATTACTATTATTTTCCCTGCTCAGCGGGACGGAGAATAAAAGTGTCCTTAAATGCTGAAAAATATCAGGTTGTTTACAATTATTTATCAAAAATACTTCTGTCAAAACTACGCCAGGGGCATGAATTGCAATTATTGGGATATAGAAACTTGATTATTATTAGCTAACCGCTCATAAATACTGAGAGATCGAGGGTGTGAAATATAATTTACGGATACTTTAACTGCCTACTCAGAACTACAAATGATCGGAATACAGGAAGCAGCTGATTTTTATTTATATTTTCTTGATGCACTACACCTTTTGTTCACGACTGTAGCCAACAATGCAATATTTGAATACTAAGGGCGACAATAACCAATAACAATACAACGACTGTTCGGTATTTCGCCAGTGAAATACTGTATCTTCTGTTGAAATCCTTTCTTTAAACAAAATTTACAACAATATCGCATTATTTAAGGAAGTTATTACCTTAATTATAGGTGGAACCGTTGAATTGCTATTTGAAATACCCTGTCAATTGCCTGCACTAATATACTGAAGAAAATTGAAATTGCAACACCCAGAAGGA
This sequence comes from Anabrus simplex, assembly GCF_040414725.1. Taxonomy (NCBI): domain Eukaryota; kingdom Metazoa; phylum Arthropoda; class Insecta; order Orthoptera; family Tettigoniidae; genus Anabrus; species Anabrus simplex. The sequence continues at coordinate 326,298,277 of NC_090267.1, read as the reverse complement.
GTAGTGCTACATTACTGCAATTGAACATGCAGGAGGAGTGTTCGATTGTGATTCGATGATTACACTTTCAAGTCACTCTGACCGCAAGTTTGGACAACAATCAATACAGGATGTGCCACCACGAACTGCAATACATTGATGAATTCGTCGAGGCATGGAGTCAATAAGGCCCTGGATCGCTTCCTGAGGAATTGTGGCCCATGCTTTCTGCACTGCACGGGTCAGTTGTTCCAGAGTTGTGGGTGGCTGAGGACGGTTGGCCAGTTGTCGACGCATCATGTCCCACACATGCTCAATAGGACTGAGGTCCGGGGATCTGGCGGGCCATTCTAAGGTTGTGATGTCGTGGAGAGCTTCTCTGGAGATGCGTGCAGTGTGAACCCGGGCATTGTCCTGCTGAAACATCCCATTAGCAATGTTCGCCATCATAGGGACAACCATTGGATTGAGTACCCTATCAACGTACTGTCGAGCAGTCATAGTGCCCCCGACAAGCACTAATTGTGATTTCATATTAAAGCCAATAGCTCCCCAGACCATAATGCTTGGTGTTGGCCCTGTGTGCCTCTCGACAATAAGATCTGGGCGGCCCCTCTCCCCGGTACGTCGGCGCACACGATTCCGGCGATCACTGCGGGCAAGACAGAAGCGCGATTCATTACTAAAGACGACCCTATGCCATTCGTTGACCCACGTCGATCTTTCTCGACACCAGGCCAGCCTTACACGTCGCTGTTGTGGAGTCAATGGAACACCTTCTGCAGGGACACGGGCTCGTAAGTCAGCTGCACGCAGGCGATCACCAACTGTTTGTTGTGTAACGTGGGGTGCCACAGCTGCTCGAATTTGCGCTGCTGTTGCATGGGGTTCCATCCGGGCCATCCGAATGATACGGTGATCTTCTCTCACAGTTGTCTGTCGCGCTGGACCTGTGCCAGGTCTACGAGTGTGGATACATTCATTTGACCACTGCTGCCATACACGTTGTACCGTAGATGCCTGTCGGCCAACACGTGCAGCGACAGTCCTTAGCGATAATCCAGCCTCACACAGCCCAATTATCTGAGCCCTCTCAAACGGTGACAGTTGTTGATAGCGTGCACTTCTCTGTCGTCGAGGCATGCTTGACGGGGAACACTTCACTGCACAGACTGCAAGTCAACTATGCTACACCAGAGTCCGTATACTGGAGTGGATTCCTCCACGACCAATCACGTGGGAAGACCTCTAGCAACAATCCAATGGGTCTGAAACTTTGATCGTTTACATACCTACATGGCATCGTTCCATATCTTGAAAATCAACACAAACGACCAATGCCTTCATGGTGTTGCAATTTCCATTTTCTTAAGTGTATAACCGCTGCCGAAGTTACGACTCTTTTTAATATCTCGTCTTTGTAAGTATTTTTATCAACAAACCTACTGATATTTTAATAATTATATTAAAAAGAGATATTTCTTTTTTCATGCAGTCCTAAATTACAGCTCGTAATCTAGCGAACGCCTACGGAAGTACTCAGTGTGAAAATTGTAAATAAATACCACTAATCGCACTTAATACAAACAAACACTAAACAGGGCTAAATGTATCACATATACACAAAATTTGCTAATTTTCTGCAACTATTAACTACTTTATCACGAAGATACAACAGAGCTCTTGGAACAGCCAACCACTCGCTAGCGCATCCAACAATGGATCACACCGACGCCGATAGGTCTTATGGTGACGATATTTGCGGAGTCCAACTAGGTCATAACTAGGCTACAAAACTTAAACCAATTTTCAACATTGATCATGTACTGGTTACCCTTGTTTAATTATATGCCCATTGATTTGCTAGGAAAAAGTTGAAAGCACATCTTTCAAATCGTTCCATGTAGTGCAAAACACTATGGCTGCTGTCCGCCTCAGTAGCTTGTCGATTAGCACTATTAGCTGGAGTAATCGGGGGCCCGGGTTCCATTCCTGGTACTGCCAGAGATTTAAGAATGGCAGGAAGGCTGGTAAGTATTTAAAATGTTACACGCAGCTCACTTCCCCTGGGAGTATGATTTGCACCTCCTCGGTATGAGGACACGAGTTTCATTACTATGTCTGCTTTTCATTGGGAAGAAACTTAATATAAGGTAGGCTACATTTGAAAGAGTTTTACTCCTTTAAACTACAAATACAAGGATAATATGCACAAAATACGCAATTACGAAATCAAAACAAGTATAAAAACAATTTGCATAAATTCCGAATGCACTGATGTCATGCAGCGGCGGGTCGATTCGTGTATCAGGGTAACGGGCGGCATTTTTAACATTTCATGTGGTATGCTGAAATGAAATGGCGTATGGCTTTTAGTGCCGGGGGGTCCGAGGACAAGTTCGGCTCGCCAGATACAGGTCTTTTGATTTGACTCCCGTAGGCGACCTGCGCGTCGTGATGAAAATGCAATGATGATGAAGACGACACATACACCCAGCCTCCGTGCCAGCGAAATTAACCAATTATGGTTAAAATTCCCGATCCTGCCGCGAATCAAACCCGGGACTTCTCTGGTCAAAGGCCAGCACGCTAACAATTTAGCCATGGAGCCGGACATGTGATATGCTGATACGTTCTTTTACTATGTGTTTCCCATGGTTGATGTACTATGTAGAATTGTAGAAAATGAGTGTTAATAATAATAATGTTATTTGCTTTACGTCCCCCTAGCTACTTTTACGGTTTTCTGGAGACGCTGGCGTGCCGAAATTTAGTCCCTCGGGAGTTATTTTACGTGCCAGTAAATCTCCCGACACGAGACTGACGTATTTGAGCACCTTCAAATACCACCGGACTGAGCCAGGATCGAACCTGCCATGTTGGGGTCAGAAGACCAGCGCCTCAACCGTCTGAGCCACTCAAGCCGGCTCAAAATTGAGTTCTAACATGGAAAAAAATGTGTTTCCGGGCCCATATCATTAGAACATATTTTCTTATTCTACGTGTGAGGAATTAATCCTGGAAGTTTGGCCTACTTATTGTTATATGAGTAACAATGACATAATAATAATAATAATGTTATTTGCTTTACGTCCCACTAACTACTTTTTTAAAGGTCTTCGGAGACGCCAATGACATAATTAAAGAACTGGACTCACAGATAAAAATGTTTGCGGATGACGTTGTACTCTATCGAGTAATAAATCAGTTGCAAGATTTTGAGTGACTACAAAAAACCTTGACAATGTTGGGAGAATGACAACAGACAGTAGTACGATGTTAAGAGGTGTGAAAAGTCAGGTTGTAAGTTTTACCACCGAGCAAGTGGGTTGTACGGCTTGGATCACGTAGGTATCAGCTTGCGTTCGGGATATAGTGGGTTAGAACCCTACTCTCAGCAACTCTGAAAATGGCTTTCCGGGATTTCCCATTTTCACACCAGGCAAAAGCTAGGGCTGTACCTTAATTAGGACCACGGTCGCTTCCTTCCCACTCCTAGCCCTTTCCTATCCCATCGTCGCCATAAGATCTATCTGTGTCGGTGCGACGTAAAGCGAACTGTAATAAAGAAAATAAAACATAAACAGTTTTACCAAGAGGGAAAGTCTTCTCAGGTTTAATTATTAAGTTGATAGGATGAAAATATATCTGGGGGTTCATTGTAAGTACCTATGTGTTAGTACAAGGAAATATCTTCGTTGTAGTTATCTTATTAACGATGTTTAAATAAAAACTAGTTATTTAGAGATTGTGGTAAGGATGTAAAGGAGAGGGCATATATGACACTGGTAAGACTCCAATTTGAGTATGGTTCCAGTGTACGAGACCCTCGCCAGGATTATTTGACTCAAGAATTGGAAAGGATACAAATGATACGAGTAAGCAACTGGAATCACAGATAAGGATTTTTTGCGGATAACGTTATACTCTAATCCAGTAATAAATAAGTTACAAGTTTGTGAGTGACAGCAAAAATACCTCGACAATTTTGTGAGAGAGACAGCTGACAGTAGTATGATGTTGAGTGGAGTGAAAAGTCAGGTTGTAAGTCAGGGGCGTAGCAAAGGGGGGGGGGAGGGTGACTGGGGATTCAAAACCCCTCCCCCATCGAAATTTTACGAAAGAAAATAAGTAGAAAGTGACAATAAACTTCTGGGAGTCGACTCATTGTGTTCGCTTTTTTGAACATTCATACAGACATAATAATAATAATAATAATAATAATAATAATAATAATAATAATAATAATAATAATAATAATAATAATAACAATAGGAATCAACCTAGGAGGGGTCTTTACGGCCCTGACAAATGGGAGAGAAATGCGTCGTTGCGACCATCTGCAACAATAAACTATTGGATTCAGCAAGAGAATCCAAGTAGCCTCTTTCACTCCAGCTCCAGCACGTAACCTGCAGGAGGTGCCCCTGTTAATCCAAGCAGCCCAGTGGAAGTTTGGGTGACCAGTCCCAGCGGGAAACTGGGTCGGTGTACCGATCAGTGTTGAAGGTTCCAAGGCTCACAACCTTGGTAGTATCTTGGTCGGTGCGAAATATCACCGACCCCAGTCTCCAGTTTTTCAACTGTGAAAAGCATGGAAGAAATTTCAGATAAAGCTACTACCCCAGGTGGTAAACAATCCACCGTCTTGTACGACGTTAGCGGGCCTTCGGATTCTGGGGAGCCTGCACCGAAATGATCAGAGGTATCGGAGACCCCACGAAAGATCAGACATAGAGCGAAGAATTTCTTTGCTACCTTTAACGCCAATTCTCTATAGAAGGTTGGAAAACTGGAGCAGCTCACAGATATCCTATCTGAACAGCAAATTTTGATTGCAGCAATTCAGGGAACGAGATTTACAGATGAGCAAGTCTTTGAATCTGAAGGTTACAGGATCTTCAAGAGTAAACCTGTTAAACGTGTCGTACAAATTTTTCCCCAACTCGGCACAGGATTTAAAGTCAACACAAAGATTCTGGACTCAATCACAAATTTCACCTCTGTGAATAGCAGAGTCTCGACTCTGTCCTTTCGAAGCACAAACAAAATGTATACTATTGTGAACGTTCATGCGCTGATCAAGCAAGCGAACAAGAGAGACCCGGAGGGAACTGATAGATTCTGGGAAGAACTTGAGGATATTTTATCCAAGATTTCAGACAAACATACCATCATCTTACTTGGGATTTCAATGCCCAGGTAGGCAAAGAGAGAAAGTTCCGAAACATCGTTGGAAACTCTCCTGCTCACCAGAGAACAAATCGTAATAGAGAAAGGCCAATAGAGCTGTGTAAGGCATTTAACCTCGTAACGAAGTCTACTGCTATCAAATACCCGCCCAAGAAACCGAAGACCTGGAAATCCCCAAATCCCCACCTTGGAGAATTGTAGATTGATCATGTCGCGATCGCACGGAAGGCTCAAGGAGAAATTCAGAATGTGAAAGTTCTAAGAAATGCAAAGCTGGACTCATATCACTATCTATCCAAATAAAAATCAAACTGCTCCCGATAAACACAGGGAGAGTTCGAGCCAAAAGATTGAAAGATCTGATAGAGAAAAACCATGATCTAACCATGAGTTCACGCAGAAACTACAATCCGTGGATGCAGAGAACTGGGAACGACTGCGCGAGGCCCTGTTCGAAAAAGCTAAAGAGACGGTTCAGCTTACTAAGCCCAGGAAGCATGCTTGGTGGAACAATGAATGCGATGCAGCAATAAGGTAAAGCCAATTCGCCTGGCAGAAATGGAAATCGCTAAAGAACCAAGTCAACTGGACAAACTTCTTGAATGAGAAAAGATGTGCAGCAAAAACATCATATATCAATGGATGCTGTCCAAGTCATCTTCACAGGATCAAGGCCTTCGAAATCCCTCACTACCCAGAAGACCCTGGAGAAATAGCCGACTTGAACCACTTCATACTGCCCTGTAAGAAGTACTCCCAACAACAGAACCATCTGTACTCATCTTTGGTGAAGTTAAATACCTCAGTGCCAACTTCAGTTGCCATCCTGTTATCAAACCTTACTCCACAATTATGCGCTATAATTTTCCAATATTTATCGGACTGTAATATTAATTTATAAGATATGACTTTTTTCTTTTCATGGCCGCATGGTCTTCCGAGGCCTAACGCTCGGGTTTATAGATTCCGTCAATCTGTTGAACGCTACTCTGAGCCACTGCCAAATGTCCTTGACGGCTTCACAACTAGTCATTCTATGAATCTGAGTATCAATTACCGAGCATTTCTTACATAGCATGATCTAACCATGAGTTCACGCAGAAACTACAATCCGTGGATGCAGAGAACTGGGAACGACTGCGCGAGGCCCTGTTCGAAAAAGCTAAAGAGACGGTTCAGCTTATTAAGCCCAGGAAGCATGCTTGGTGGAACAATGAATGCGATGCAGCAATAAGGTAAAGCCAATTCGCCTGGCAGAAATGGAAATCGCTAAAGAACCAAGTCAACTGGACAAACTTCTTGAATGAGAAAAGATGTGCAGCAAAAACATCATTGACATCATTGTGTCATCCTGTGGCGGAATTTCTTTTCTTCTGTCGGAAGTAACCCGTTTATAACCTTATAGTCAGCTACTTTCCATTCTAAGGGGATAAAAGAAATTTGGAAAGTTGTGCAAATATTAGTCCAATTGTAATTGGGGTATTTCACTGTAATGTGTGCTAGCTGATCATGCTTCTCTAGCAATGTATTATAATTATATTAGTTTAACAGTGATGATATTGTGATTATGAAGTGGCAAGCTGTGCAAAGCCTGCAGAGCAGATTTAAAGCAAGACGAGAGAAAATATTGATTATTTTGCACAAGGAGAGAAGACTGAAGTGCTCTATTCTGGTCGGAATACGAATACTGCACCATTTCTCTGATCAGGAGCGCTTTGCATTTTTCGGAGACTCTGAGGCGTAATCCCCCTTTGTCAATTGGTTTCCTCAGTTGTGACCTGGCTAAACGAACCGTATATCCTCTCCATAAGCAATATCCGACACCAAGTTCTATCCGTTGGGCAATTCTTTCTACCATCAGTAAAATGTATGCAGTGTACCATAGTTCTGACAGTGCAAACAAGTTGATAATACCATACCTTTTGTATTATGTTGAGGTTCCTGCTGAGGTGCATCGATAGAGTCGATCACACCTTTTGTGTAATATTTTTCTAGTGTAAAACGACTATTTCTTCAATGTTTGGGGTAAATATGATCCCTAGGATTTTAACACGCTCCTTGGTTGGTACGTCGGCTAACATTGTTGCCTTCAGCCAACTACCAAGAGGCAGAAGTTCAGATTTCTGATAACTTACAAGGGCGTTGGAGGCCATTTCGTATGTAGATATTATTTCTGTTATCTATTGAGCGACTTCGGAGGCCTGAAGATGGATAATTACATTATCTGCGTAAGCTCTAATGGTAAACAGATTATTTGGATTAGGTATTGAGTTAAGGACGTGATGATTAGCACGTACGAAGGGTTCTATGCTCAAGGAATATACGGTCATAGAGAAGGGGCATCCTTGTCGTACTGACTTTTGAATAGGAATCGGACGAGAAAAGAAACCATTAAGTAGAATTCTAAAGTGGATGGATTGATAAACAGTAACTTACGTATACTGTTACAGAGAGAGTCGGGGAAACCCATATGTCTCATGACTCACAGCAAGTAAGATATCCATGATGAACTCGATCGAACGCTTTCTGAAAGTCCAGACTTAAAATGGCACCAGCCATACCTGTATTCCTTGCACAAAAAAGCACCGTGGTTTCTAATGCCTTGAAGATTGTGTGTTATTCTTCTAGTTGGAATACCACAGGTTTGACCTTGTTTGATGACTCTTCCCATGAAAGGCATTATACGACTTGTAAGTATTTTCATAAATATCTTATAATCATTGTTGAGCAGTCCGAATCATTGGCTGAATGGTCAGCGTTTTTTCAAACTTCTTATTGTTTTTTGAAACAAAAGTATTAGAACAAATTTAGAATAATTCCGCAAACAGAACGTTGATAAGTTGTATCTAAACAAATTAAAATTTAACACAGGAGAACATCAAGTCGTTCACTTTTAAAAAACCAAACACTGTTTCCTTTTGCACACTAGGAGCAAACTTAATTATGCCTGTCATTCTTTATCCAAATCCTTTAACAGTACACAGTTATACCAACACAAAACACTCTGCATTTAACATAAAATTGGCAGATATTAGACAAGGGACATAACAGGAAGGCACTCACAATTTAAAAAGTGTGTTCCAAAAGCTTCTTGAAGACACTTCTGTCCGACCATCTTCCATCGTTCTTTCCTGGGATGATCCAGAAATCCAGGTAAAGTCACACTTGTATGCTGAGAGTACGCCTTGATATTGTTGTGAATGGCTCCGGCTGTTATCCATATGCAAGCGTTTCCTCTCTCGTTCTGTGCGTGATTTAGTTCCAGATTCAGTATCTCCCTCACTCTGTCACTGGTTGTTGTTGTTGTCCCTGATATCCTCTAGACAGCGTTTAGTGTCCATCTCCAAACTAGTGCCGCATTGCCTCATGTGATAACTCGATGCACGAGACTGTCCGTCTCATGACATACCAGACATTTGTCATCAGATACTTGTCCATGCCTTTTCAATTTCTCACCCGTCGGGATGATTTCATTTGTGTATATGTAGAGCGATACCCTCCATTCAATCGGGATCCATTTGTTCCAAATATTTTTCCAGATCTGCTTCCAGTCACGATGTGGGTATTTCTGTTGTACTAGTGGAATACATTTATATTGCTTCAATCTGAAGTTGTATATATTCTTAGCTTTATCCAACTTTCCAGCTGTAATTTCTGTTTCTGGAAGTTGTTGTAGAATGGAGAGAGCGTTCCGGAAGCAGCTTCTAAAGGGATCTTGTTGTTGCAGGTTTGTTGTTACATACAATTTTAGCACTGCACTATCAAATACATTTTCTCTTGAGTACAAGCTTTAATGATATGTGACAGAAAGAGTGCTGTGCACTTCTTTTCGACTGCAATTAGGCGCAAGCCACAATCCTTTTCAGTAAGATGAAGTTGATCTCTTCTTATTCTGTATCTGTATCCTTTCCACAGATAAAATCCAATTGCCATTTCAACACGTTGGCAAATGACGTGTGAGGCGGGAAGAATTTGGGCAAGTTACCAGAGCTTCGACAGCGCAAAGATATTTATATACCAAACTTTTTGGAAAATGTTGAGTCGCCTTGAAAGTTCCTCCTTTAGCTGAAACCGTAGGGTGTTTAGAGAAGAAGTTAAATTAGTCTCTATCGTCTCTGAAATATCGTTACTTGCAGTGGTTAACAATGATCCGGGAGCTGGCAAATATTTGTCGATTTTCATTTGAACCTAATAGCAATAATGAGGATGTCCTATAACTCACTTGTGCCCCAGACACCTTACAGAAGGCCTCGAGAGTCTCTTACGCATTATTAGCATCTTCGGCACTGATCAACAGTAGGGTAATGTCATCCGCGTATGCGCGTACTGTGAAGCATTTGTTGTTAATAGTTAGTCCGGTTAAAGAATTTTTCAAACTTTGAATGAGGGGTTCTATTGCTAAAACAAAAAGTGCCATTGATAATGGGCATCCTTGTCTAACTGATTTGCTTATCGACAATTTTTCTGAGAGAAATCCATTTATCATAACTCGTGAGGATGCCTTGTGGTATATGCGCTGTGTTGTTTCTATGATACTGTTTGGAAACCGAAACTTTTTAAAAACTTTCCAAATATAAGAATATGCTATCTTATCGAATGCTTTGCTGACGTGAATGCTAGCCAGAGCTCCTGAAGTATTGTCACACACTGAATGATATATGATGACATCACGAATTGCCAGTAGATTATGTAATATGTTTTTTCCAGGTATAGTGAAAACTTGTCCATTAACAATTAATGACGAGAGGATAGTTCTGATTCTGTTCGCTAAAATCTTGGCCAGTAGTTTATAGTCGGTGTTTAATATTGTAATAGGTCTATAGTCACTGATATACGTGCAACTGGAGAGTTTGGGAATTAGGATGATAATTCCCTCTGCAAATATATCACTTATGTTGTGACTGAAGACATAATTAATAACTTGTGTCAGGTCTTTACCGATAATGTTCCAAAATTTCTTATACCATTCATACGGGATCCCATCATAGCCTGGCGGCTTATTTCGTGCAGTATGGTCTAACGCGCGCTTCACTTCTTCTTCGGAAATATTATTAGTAAGATGTGCGATATCATCTCTTTCTAGATGACTTTGGAGATGTCTGTCAATATCGAACTCTAAGATGCTGTCTTCTGCAAACATTTCACGGAAATATCTCTCACTTTCTGCAAGGAGCTGAGTAGTGAACATTGTCCCTTTACCATTATCCCATCGATTAATAGCTTATTGAGTGATCGTCTAATCTTGGCAATGTGGTAGAGAGAGATTTTCTCTCTTTCTGTGAGGGAAGTGCATTTTACATGCTGATGTTGTTGTTCTAGGCTGCTTTCCTTAATACCTAAAATAATTCTCTTAATAGAATTTAATGCAGAAGAGACATTTTGGCCTTGCTGTTCCTTGTGAAGCAGATCAAACATAACTCTGTCATGTCTGTCTGTTAGTTCATCAGCCCAGAGGCTGGTTGGATCCTCAAATAGCACCGCCAAAGGTTATGCGGTTATAAGGAAACCGCAAAAACCAATGGCAGCACCAAAACGAGGCGTACTAGGCAAGACGAGGAGTGAGGTAGTTTGCCACTGTTTTCCTCACTGGGTCAGAAAGTGCTATTGCAGCACGACTGACCCTATGAACAACACCTTTCATAACACTCAGATGCACAAGTCGTGCTCCGAATGTCATTACTCAGCACCACCCATACCCCAGCAGCTTCCATATTGTCACGGCCATGGATGAGACTGGGACTTCGGTGAAAGCTACAATTTACTCTGACCTGTGCCAAGAAATGGATACAAAAGTACTGTATCCATCAAGAAATGGCAACAGACACAACTCTGTCATAGAATTCAATAATTTTCCTACTTGTATCCTGGTTGTGCTCATACGCTAGTGTCCGTCCGAGAGCTCTAATGGCAGGTTTAAGTTTATATGTCCACCAGTCCATCATGCTACTATAGTGATTTTGCGCTAATTTGCATTGGTAAAATGAAATGAAATAGCGTATGGCTTTTAGTGCCGGGAGTGTCCGAGGACATGTTCGGCTCGCCAGGTGCAGGACTTTTGATTTGACTCCCGTAGGCGACCTGCGCGTCATGATGAGGATGAAATGATAATGAAGACTACACACCCAGCCCCCGTGCCAGCGAAATTAATTAATTAAGGTTAAAATTCCCGACCCTGCCGGGAATCGAACCCGGGACCCCTGTGACCAAAGGCCAGCATGCTAACCAATTAGCCATGGAGCCGGACATTTGCATTGGTGATAATATTCCGTGAAACGTCGGACATCCTCAGTATTATTGAAAACAGACTTATTCAACTTCCATATTCCTTTCCCCACGATGCATCTGTCACTCCTTGTTGCCTTCATCATATAGAACGCTATGGTGATCGCTAAAGGCGACTGAAATCACCTTACAACTATCGAGGAGCTGTACTTGTGCCGTGGATACGTACATCCTATCTATCCTGGATTTTGACTCCCCACGGCAATATGTAAATTCGACATGTGAGCCGTGTAGCTGCTGCCACACATCCTTGTGCTGCATACAAGGTAACTAGAATATAAGGTAGGCTACTCCGGCGGTTGAAGCTTCCATTGGCTGGAGCGCTCTGACGTCACGCGGTATGAACGATAGCGAGTAAGGTATACAGTCGCAGTACAGCAAGCCTGTGAGTTGTCGTGTCTGTGAAACATCTTCTCAATCTTTCATCAAATAATAGTCTGGTTTAGTCTGATTCGATAAGTAACGGCACTTCCAATAGATTTAAAAACGTGAAAATGCGTTAAATTTCGTCACATGCTGCGCAGGTAGAATATCAACTATCAAATATATGACATATACCGGTAATACGATAAGAAATAAAATATTGCCATGCAACTCAAAATAATTAATTTATTTCCTGATGAAGTAAATATTTAGATCAAATGGCTTAGGAAAATATGCATCATATCGACATCTTTATGGAATTATATTAAATTATTAAAACGTACGTGTCAGGAGATTTAATTACTTGATGAACCAGCCCAAAGCTTAGCCTTCTTATTGGCATTTTTCTCAGTGCTAGCTCCTTACTCTTTGCATTAAAATGCCATATCCTAATAAATGTCCTGGTCCTTACGTAGAGACAAAATATTTTGTCATGGAATACTGTAAATTTTGACTTAATAATAGAAATAAGCGTTTTCACGTTTTTGCATCTGTATACAGTCTTACCGTGAAACACGCCAAATGAAATTTCGAACTGGGCTCTATTTTTAACCACTCATGACTGGGATGTGTGAGGCCCCCTTTTGAAATAACCGAGATCCAGTAACAGGTCTCTTCTCGCACGACATTTTTGTCTCTTTCTTCGTATTTACTGTATATCGGATCACGGATACTGTATTATTTCACGAGCTTCGAAATATGTTCAGAAATATAAGTTATTAGCACATAATGATGTTAATGTTATTGGATTTTACGTCTCACTAACTATGTATTTGAGCACCTTTCACCACCGGACTGAGACAGGATCGAACCTGCCACGTTGGGCTAAGAAGGCCAACGCTCTACCATTTGAGTTGCTACTCAGCCCGGCTATTAACACATAACAATAATTATAGAAAATATGATTTTTCATTCAGTCATTTATATCTGATACCTTTTTACCGTACGAGCTGTAATAATGGAGATATTCAAGAGTTTATTACAAAGTGTTTCAATAACCAAGCATTGCTGACGAGGAAGTATTGTTATGCCATCACAGTAGCTAACTAACTGGCTTGATAGTTGTTGTCGTTATTGTCTTTATAATATGCGAAATAATAATAATGTTATTTGTGTTACGTCTCACTAACAACATTTACGGTTTTCTGAGACTCGAGGTGCCGTAATTTTGTCCCACGGGAGTTCTTTTACGTTCCGATAATTTATAGCGCCACACACGTTTCCATAATATGTTGACTGCATTTTAATCAGTACAGTGGTTCTACTTCAGATACTGACAACACGAACACTGTTCACGTAGTGAACCACTATAAAAGTATTATGTATCCGTGATCCGATATACAGTAAATACGTAGAAAGAGATAAAAATGTCGGGCGGTCGGTCGGTCGGTCGGTCGGTCGGTCGGTCAGTCACTTGCTTTCTTGGCTTACGCTGCGTGAACCATCAACGATAGACCTCAAGTGTAAGCGTACGAAATGTTTTTTTTTTGCTAGGGGTTTTACGTCGCACCGACACAGATAGGTCTTATGGCGACGATGGGATAGGAAAGGCCTAGGAGTTGGAAGGAAGCGGCCGTGGCCTTAATTAAGGTACAGCCCCAGCATTTTCCTGGTGTGAAAATGGGAAACCACGGAAAACCATCTTCAGGACTGCCGATAGTGGGATTCGAACCTACTATCTCCCGGATGCAAGCTCACAGCCGCGCGCCTCTACGCGCACGGCCTACTCGCCCGGTTGTACGAAATGTAGAGCATAGAATCCTCTACAAAAAAAAGTCCGCGATGGCACCTACCTATTTCCAACCGGCTGCCCTCTAGAAGCGATTTTATGCTACAGCCCGCGGTAAAAAATATAACTCCTTAAAATTAAATAAATATTTCGATATTATCCTCGAGTTCCTCATAAAAATAAATTGTTTGACCTCCTCCAGTATTTTATAAGGATTACAATAACCTTGTCAGGACATTATTTGCATGAATGGTTCAGAAGTTATGACCATTTTAGACTGTAGTGGTAATACGTGTCAGGAGCGCTGTCTCATATCACATGACGTCACGCAGAAGGCGGACAGGGAGAGGAACAAGAGAGCGCGATGCGGGAAGAGACCCCCCTGAGCTGCATATACTGTATTAGTGTCTGTAGGCCTGGACAAAAGTTAAAAGTACCTGTTTGGTCTCGTGGGTGAAGAGTGCAGTTGAAATCACCTACTAGAATTATTGGACCAGGTGTCACTAAATGGGGCACTATTTCATTTGTAAATAATAGGTTTCGGTCCTGTTTGTACTGTGACCCAGATGGGCTATATACGTTTATCAATCTTGTGTTATTATAGGTGGCAGACAGAAACCTTCCCGTAGGGTCCATGATGACATCAGTGAGCTGAATTCCTTTCTTGTATACTATTGCAGTTCCTCGGAAGTTATCACCTACGTTCGTTATATAGTCATAGTTATATAAGAAATGGAAGTTTGTCTCATTAACTTCCTGGAGGAATAAGATATCAATATCATATTCTTTCACGAACCGACTAAGCAGCGCTTGAGTTGTAACACTCCCTGCTCCATTAATATTAAGAGTGGCGTAAGTTGTAAGAAGACTCACCATAACAAGACAGAGAGGGAAAGCAAAATGCCAAGAAGCTGTATTCATGTTTGCGTAGACGGTTATTTATAGATACAACAGGTAGTGGTTGGTGCAGAGTTAGGTACAGACGATTTAGAATTAGACCCTTTCCGCTCGGCATTCTTCTTTCTTGTATGTACAGTAGACGTGGGTCCCTATAGCTTAAGGAAGCATGTGATGGTTGACTGTCCTTCAAGCTTTTGTCCGCCGTGGATGACGTACTGTGTGTTTTATTTATGTTTCTCATTCGAGGTGAGTACATCTTACTCTGTTTCTCTTCTCCAATACACTCTTCAGTTTCCACACCTTCCTCTGCCATTTCGGTATCTATTAAGTCCCGATCGGGTGTACCTGCACTGCCGATAATTTCGGTTTCCATCCTACAGGGGAGAGATGCGTTGTTCGTGGTCTGGCTAAGATCCAGGATTAAAGGGGTCCTTGGAGTATCTGTCAGGTAATTCACGGACTACTGGGCAGGCGTGGAGTTGAGTGTGGCCAAGGATGTGGAAGGCACGTCTTTAGTTGCATTAATTTGTTCATGGATTTCAGGAGGTAGGGATTCCAACTCAGTCTTCATACGTTTATTCTGACCCTCCGTGACCGAAGGAAATTCATTCCTATCAATAGCCGGGTTGTGTGCTGTGTTTTCCTCATTGTGTATATCTGCCCATGGGGCTTGTTTACTGGCATTGTTGAAATGCAATGTCGTATGGCTTTTAGTGCCGGGATATCTCAGGACGGGTTCGGCTTGCCAGGTGCAGGTCTTTTTATTTGACGCCTGTAGGCGACCTGCGCGTCGTGATGAGGATGAAATTATGATGAAGACAACACATACACCCAGCCCCCGTACCATGGGAATTACCCAATTAAGGTTAAAATCCCCGACGCGGCCGGGAATCGAACCCGGGACCCTCTGAACCGAAGGCCAGTACGCTGACCGTTCAGCCAACGAGTCGGACACTGGCGTTGTTGTGTGGCTCGCTTAGCGAGGGTGAAACTGGTATAGTGGGGTCTAGTTCCCTGACGGAGGAGTTAACAGGTGTTAGTGTGGCATTGTTTATATTCCTTCTCTCTGCCAAGCGATTCTGGCGAAGCGGACAGTCTGGTTTCAAGTGACTGGGCGAATTACAAGCAAGGCATGCTCTAGTTTGGCCGTCATAAATAACCTCTGCACGAAAGCCTTCAATATATAAGAAGGTAGGTAGGTATTGGGTCTTTTAACTCCATTGTAATAGCACGTATACCGTTGCGTACTTTGAAGGGGTATTGCTGTGACCACTCCTCTTCCCTGTGTTCTACCACTTTCCCGTATTTACTTAACGCTAACGAAATGGACTCTATAGGCACTTCCGGGGGAACATTAAGTATTCGAACATTCTTTTGTACCCTGTCAGCTGGCATCACAGTAACTTTTCCTATACGACCATCACTTAACATTATTTTCTGAATCCCTGGATAGTGACGTATCAAACGTTCGTAAATCACTGTTGAAATTACCTTAATATATGCTGCGGTTTCCATATTGTCCAGCTGGATCATGTCAATTTGATCTAATGCGAGTTTCAGCAGTGACTGGATCCAATTATGGACATCCCACGCCGAAGGCTTATTCTCACGCTCAAATATGCATTTCAGAGTATTCCTCCTTACAAATTTTGTTGCCATAATATTACTTATCTTTTCACTGTTTCACTGAAAAACAATTAAACGAATTAACACAAGTAGAACTCGAAACAAACTCGTAGTTTTCTTAACAAGTACACTGTTGTGACACGAGCAACTATATAGCAGGACAATGTAGAGCAGACAACATTCTCCCACCGCTAACAGCGGCCAACTGTAGCGTTGAGGCCTTCGGTTCAGAGGGTCCCGGGTTCGATTCCCGGTCGGGTCGGGGATTTTAATCGTCTCTGATTAATTCTTCTGGCCCGGGGACTGGGATTTTTGTTTGTCCCAACACGTTCCTCTTCATATTCACACAACACACTACACTACCAACCACCATAGAAACACGCAATAGTGATTACATCCCTCCATATAGGGTTGGCGTCAGGAAGGGCATCCGACCGTAAAACAGGGCCAAAACCACATGTGCGACAGAGATCGTACCCGCGACCCCATAGGTGTTGGAAAAAGCGGTAGAAACAGAAGAAGAATCATTGTTGAACAATGTTATTGGACGGAAGTCTGATATTGTTTTGAGTATTTTGACCTTGAGTATGAGTATCATTATACCATCACTGAACCCGGTACAATCAGGCATTTCTTCGATAAGTACATTCATTAACTCCACAAAAGTATTTTTGATGATAGGCCAGTATGTCTTGTAAAAAAGATAGCTAAGGCCTGGTGCGGACTTGTTACTAGCTGCATGTATTGCCTTAAATACTTCCTCTACAGTGATGCGACGTGTCAGATGCTGTTTTTCTTCTTCAGCTAAGTGCTCCTCTACACATGATAGAATATTTTGTTGCTCAGCTACGGAGTTTCCGTTATCTTTAAATGTTTCTTTGAAATATTTCTCTGCTTCCTCTAGGCATTCTTATGTACCATTGAACTGTCTACCATCTTCCGAGTGTAGGGTTTGTACAAATTTCCTCAGAGCGTTTCTTTTCTCCATGGCTATATGGTATAGTTGAGCTTTCTCTTCAGTCAGGAGGGATGAAGGGCAGGACCGCACAAGGGAACCTTGAAGAATGCTGTCCTGAATGGATGTTATTCGACGTTTGAGAGCTGCTATACGATTGGAGGTATCAAAGCCTGCTTGTTGTCGAACCAATAGATCATTGAGGATTACATAGTAGGAATGTAAGCTTTTTATTTTGTTATTTGCCATTTCCACCCCATGTCTTAAAAAAAAAAGGGATTGAACAGCAGGCTTCAATCTGTGCAACCATTTTGATATGTTGAGGGGCCTCTGCCTTTGTAGTCGGTTAAGCAAGTCTGTCCACATCTGATTAAATTCTTCTTTTACTTCCTCCTTATTTAACAGGGGCAACGGCCGTAGCCGTGTTGAAACACCGGATCCCGTGAGATCTCCGAAGTTAAACAACATTGGGCGTGGTCAGGAGTTGGATGGGTTGCCACGCGCTGTTGGTGGTGGTGGGGGGGGGGAAGGGAATGGAGGAGCGGAAAGGAACTGGCCACCCTACCGCACGTAAACTCCGGCTCAGGAACACCTCTGCGGAGGTTCGGACCTGCCTTCGGGCAGAATAACCCTTACCTACCTATTTAACAGGGAGCCGTTTAATTTCCAGTATCCCCTCCCAATCCTGGGTAAGGAATCATTAGATCGCATTTTTAGTACAACTGCATGGTGGTTATTGAACGGTACGATGTTAACTGATATGTCATGGACACTGGGAATAGTGTCTTCATTAACATAGAATCTATCAAGACGGGATGACGCTGATCCTTGGAAGTATGTAAAATGAACAATCGGGCCATATTTGGATTCCCACAATTCACGAAGTTGGAGAGCTGTATAAAGTCGTTCAAGCGCTGGCGACAAATTGAAAATCACCTCCATTGACTAGTCTGTGACAGTTGTGTCACGAATAGTATGACAGCTGTGTGGCAACAAATTCCTCCCTTTCATGTCTTCTGTGTGTCCCTGAGTGCAAGTAAACGTTCACGTAAAGTGTGTTGTCTGTTAATATAGATGTAATCCTTCCACTGGGTTGACATTCGGTAAAAATGAAATGTCGTATGGCTTTTAGTGCCGGGATATCCTAGGCGACCTGCGCGTCGTAATGAGGATGAAATGATGATGAAGACAGCACTTACATCCAGCCCCCGTGCCATTGGAATTAACCAACTAAGGTTAAAATGCCCGGGACCCTCTGAACCGAAGGTCAGTTCGCTGACCGTTCAGCCAACGAGTCGGACATGACATTCGGTTAACTTGATGTTTATATTTGCTCTAAACACTATAGCGGTACCGCTTGACTCCTCTCCGGGGTTGGCAATGCGATCATGTAATGGGCCAAGAAAATATAGATTACTGATGTTAATCTCTTGAAGGAAAAGAATGTCAATGTCATGATCTGTAATGAATTCTCGGAGAAGAACTTATTTACTTGTACATCGCAAGCATTTCACATTAACGGCGGCGTAAGTGCGAAGGAGCATTATAAACAAAAGGAGAGATACTTAGCAACCCACATTTCACTGACCGATTTTGATCTGGCCTCTAATTTTGTCTTGCTATAAGTTTTTAAGCATCTTCGGTCCTCGCTTAGTATTAAAGTCACCGGGCGAGTTGGCCGTGCGGTTAGGGGCGCGCTGCTGTAAGCTTGCATCCGGGAGACAGTGGGTTCGAATCCCACTGTCGGCAGCCCTGAATATGGTTTTCCGTGGTTTCCCATTTTCACAACAGGCAAATGCTGGGGCTGTACCTTAGTTAAGGCCACGGCCGCTTCCTTTCAACTCCTAGGCCTTTCCTATCCCATCGTCACCATAAGACCTATCTGTGTCGGTGTGATGTAAAGCCACTAGAAAAAAAAAGTATTAAAGTCGTCAACCGAGCGTTTTAATCTGGGGTCTCTCGAATTGGTGTCCGAAGATTTGGTTATTCTGACATCCTTTTCCGTATTATCATGTGAGTTGGTTGGGAATGAAAGTGTTTGTAGTTGACATGAACCATTATCCAAGACCTGTTCCTGCACTAGAAGATCTGTAGTAGAAGGGTGTTCCGCTGGATCAGCTATCACTGGTTCTTCGCCTTCCCCTATATATTGTTGATCGCTTATGTATTCAAGTTCTTAGTGTTATTGTTGTAGTTCTGGGATATCTACCGGCTGGGGAGAAGGATCTTGTTCCGTAGGCTCATCAGCTGATGTTGAAGAGAACTTCGTTATACAGTAGTAGTTGTCTGCACTTGTCATTTCTAACTCGCGTGTCTCAATGTTTGTATCAATATCCATGAGGGGTTGTAGTGGAACTTGTTTGGAGTTCTGTGGATCCTCATTCTCTGGTGGTGCGAACTCAGGTACTGTGTCAACTGTGTGTGTGTGCGTGTGTGTGTTGTTGATATTGTCCACAAGTGTGAAGTGGGCAGCTGATAACGGAACTCGGTTGGTCGGGAGTTTGCCACTCGCTAGTGTCGCCCAAGTCGGGGCATCGACCTCGGCTGGCGTTTGAACTGGATGTTTTCTTTTGGTGCATTGTCCTCGCAGATGACCTGTTTCACTGCATATAAAGCATGTTATGGGCTGGCTTTCGTAGCTGATTAAAGCTCAGAAACCACCGATATCAATATAGGAAGGGTTTATGGTGTTTTAACATGATTTTAACTGCTCGGACGCCATTATTTAGTTGATATCGAAAGCTTGAACCCCAGGTCTCATCATTAATGGAAAGCACTGTACCGAATTTACCAATCGGATCTGAAATTAGTTTGTGTGGCACTTCTTTCGGTAAGTTGAAAATCCTAACCAATTTGGTACCTAGGCCAGCAGAGTCTTTACTTCGGAAACCGTTACTATTAATAAAGGTGTGTTCATCTGAATAATCTTGCAGTAATCGGTCCGACGTTTCAGAATTCTTGCATTTAACGAAGATTTGTCTTGATACGCCGTTGACCTGTAACATTTCGATGTAATTTTCCTCAAGTTTTAGGTTGTCGAATATCCAGCCATGAAATTCATACGATGGAGGTCGGGGAATATTGCGATTAATGAAACTTATCACAATTGTGTTTTTTCGCTTGATTGCTGTCATATTGATTTGTCTAGTTGTCGATGCCAATGTGTAGAAGTACCTTGTCGGGAATTGGTAACGAAGTCACTGTTTGCAAAATTCCGAACACGACCAATACAATGGGACTCGTCTTCCTCACCACACTACTACTAGCATGGTATCTAGCACAGCGAGAGCTAAACTTCGCACGTGTCGAATTATCATGAAAATTTATAGTAATACAATATTATTAGAAAATGCTGTGGATCAATGAGCAAATGACATATATGGTCACCACCTGTGCTTGAGGTGATGTCACAGATTAGGAGGGGGATGATGATGTTCTCAGGACGCTATATAAAATCATTCATTCATTCATTCATTCATTATCATTATAGACTGTTATGCCTTTCAGCGTTCAGTCTGCAAGCCTCTGTGAATTTACTAAACGTCGCCACAATCCTCGATTTGCAACTAGTGTTGTGGCCTCATTTAGTTCTATACCTCTTATCTTTAAATCGTTAGAAACCGAGTCTAACCATCGTCGTCTTGGTCTACCTCTACTTCTCTTACCGTCCATAACAGAGTCCATTATTCTCCTAGGTAACCTATCCTCCTCCATTTGCCTCACATGACCCCACCACCGAAGCCGGTTTATGCGTACAGCTTCATCCATAGAGTTAATTCCTAAATTAGCATTTATCTCCTCATTCCGAGTACCCTCCTGCCATTGTTCCCACCTGTTTGTACCAGCAATCATTCTTGCTACTTTCATGTCTGTTACTTCTAACTTGTGAATAAGATATCCTGAATCCACCCAGCTTTCGCTCCCGTAAAGCAAAGTTGGTCTGAAAACAGACCGATGTAAAGATAGTTTCGTCTGGGAGCTGACTTCCTTCTTACAGAATACTGTTGATCGCAGCTGCGAGCTCACTGCATTAGCTTTACGACACCTTGATTCAATCTCACTTACTATATTACCATCCTGGGAGAACACACAACCTAAATACTTGAAATTATCGACCTGTTCTAGCTTTGTATCACCAATCTGACATTCAATTCTGTTGAATTTCTTACCTACTGACATCAATTTAGTCTTCGAGAGGCTAATTTTCATACCATACTCATTGCACCTATTTTCAAGTTCCACGATATTAGACTGTAGGCTTTCGGCACAATCTACCATTAAGACGAAGTCGTCAGCATAGGCCAGACTGCTTACTACATTTCCACCTGACTGAATCCCTCCCTGCCATTTTATACCTTTCAGCAGATGATCCATGTAAACTACAAACAGTGAAGGTGAAAGATTACAGCCTTGTCTAACCCCTGTAAGTACCCTGAACCAAGAACTCATTCTACCATCAATTCTCACTGAAGCCCAATTGTCAACATAAATGCCTCTGATTGCTTTTAATAATCTGCCTTTAATTCCATAGTCCCCCAGTATGGCGAACATCTTTTCCCTCGGTACCCTGTCATATGCTTTCTCCAGATCTACGAAACATAAACACTACTGCCTATTCCTCTCGTAGCATTTTTCAGTTACCTGGCGCATACTGAAAATCTGATCCTGACAGCCTCTCTGTGGTCTGAAACCACACTGGTTTTCATCCAGCTTCCTCTCAACAACTGATCGCACCCTCCCTTCCAAAATGCCAGTGAATACTTTGCCTGGTATACTAATCAGTGAGATACTGCACCCATCGGATGAGTCTGATTGGCAACATTTTATAACTGGATTTGTTAATAAATAGTAATAGCCAGCGTTCTTAAACAAAGGGACAGCATTGGAAATTTCTGGTAGCTAGCTCGTGAGAATGAAGCCTTGATAAGAACCCACGCTTCGTTCTCTGCTAAAAATAAATTATTGGGACACCTGTTATTACATCATCTTTTGGAACTGCGTAGTTAGAGTGGAAAAGTACTGGCAGGAGTGACTGAGATGGAGAATCATGGTTTTTGATACCCGAATCCCCTTATTCTGGAATGAACTCGTCCATATAGATGAACATCGGAGTATGCGCTCCAATCAGATTGCTGCATTTAAATAATTTCAAAGTTAGCGCGACCAAATGACATGTGGCTTGTAATTAATCCCTGTCAGTATTTAAGGAAGATTATATCAAAGGAGATGTCAGTAAATTATTGTAATAATTCTGAACTAACTTATTGGTTTGTGGCAAATGGATTGGAGTATTGTGTATCCAGATGTTTGTTATCACCGGCAGTGGGAACCCCTTGCCAGCGTGGAGAGTGGTTTATCAGCGCGGCAGAAGATATAGTCCAATTAACGCCTACTGTATTGTAAAAGAAATTACGAACAATTTTAGAGTCACGATGCATCATGGTAGTAACAAGAATTGATGCAATTTGTGTGTACAAAGCATTTCATGTTTTGGTAACTTTTGTTTTGGAGCTACCCAGCATTCCTTTGGTTGGGATTTTTAGTGGCAAGAATTAGTGTTCCTACGCCGATTAGTGCGCCCAACATCCCCCGAGTAGTGGCTTCTCACGAATCAGTCATCATCAAGAGTCTAGTGGCGGTCAGACGTGTCTTAAATTTGCTCCGCACTTAAGTACGATTGTGGTAAATTATATATATTTATTAGTACTGTGGAGGAGGAAATGAGTGTTATAAACAGAAGTGTAGGTGGTAAAGTTTTCGAAACCCCACAAGTGAGTGGAGGAACAGATTAACAAATTATACAAGTGTCTAAATCTACGCAGGGTAAAGAAATGAAACTGGGAATTATGCAGAGTTGCATCTTATGTGACGTATTTTCAATATGTAGCCCGCAGAGCATAGCAGACAGTTCAATAGGCATTGGTAGCCCGTAAGTGTGGAAACATTGCCTGCTACAGCTGGTTTGTTAGGGTGTTTGAAACGTGGAGCGAAGAAAATACTTTTACTTTCTACGAGATATTTAGCTAAAGTGGGGGTAGTCACTTTCCCCAACGGCGTGGTCTACACAAAGGGAGCGGTTGAGCGCACAAAGACTTTGCTACAGTGGAAGCAGCTGTTATGTTAGAGCATAGTACGTGAGATCCGGCCTAAGTTCCAAGTTATCTGAGTACTGCGTATGTGTATATATATATATATTACAGTGTAATGTCAAGTGTTAAAAACGAGTTGTTATGTTTAATATTATGAGTAGGAAATAAACGTGTGTAAAGTGTCAAGAGAGTGGAAAGTAGTAATATAAGCCAATGCCGGATACATCAAGAATGGTCAAGGATATTAACATGTTGGTCATGAATCTGTAAGACAACATGGCTGCCTTTAGTCCTGGCGATCCCGAAGTGCCCTCAATGTGAGTACACAATCTCATGTTTGATTTAAAATCTAAAGCTTTCCTTTGATAATGGTATCTTTATTCAGACGGGTATGCGAGTGACGATGATGTAACTATAAACCCGAGTACACAGCCAGAAAATTAGGATAATTCTGTTTATGAGTAGTGTAAATATTATTATTATCATTATCATCAGTCGTGCGTGTACTATTTTGTTCTGTATTGACCAAGTTATATTTTTGAGGCAATTATAACGAGTGATTCGCCTGTACCTGCACTATTATTATTATTATCAGTAGCATTGTCAGTATTGCATTTAGGCGGAATTTTATTTGTTTCACGCAAGCACAGTTATCGTGGGGGAGTAGTGATGAAGTCAATTAATGATAATAAAACATATATATATATACATTTAATAGTTACTGTCGAGAATTCTGTTGGGACGACAGTAACACTGATACATCCACATGTTGGTTGCTATGGCAAGTAACGCGGTTAGACAGTTGAGTGAACAATGTTAAATAAAAGGATTTATTTTGGCTCAGGTAAAATCAAGGTGTGTCAAATAATAAGAGCGATATTGAGCGACGGTAATTTATTTGAGATGTTTGAAGGTCCGTAGTTGAGAGTATATGGTAACACATGGGGTTATTTACCTGAAGATAATTATGGAGAACAAAGAGTATGGTGAACATATTCTCAATAAAAAATGGAAATATAAGTATCAGCGTGATAGCTGAGAGGTAATAGAATTCGTGCAGAATAAGAAATGATGATGACGTCGTAAATGAATAAATGTGAGGAAACAAATAAGCCAGTTAAAGAAGGTATACGAGTTAGAAGGACGAGATGATACATATAAATGGTTTAGCCGTGTCACAATATCGTTCTATTTAGAGAAAGTTATAGTACGCATTTAAATGATATTTCAAAGTTAGGTTGGTAACATGGATCACGCAACTGGGCTGGTGTGGATGCTTGCCAGTAGGAACTATTTTATTGGTTTTAACAGATGATTATTATTATTATTAATATTAAATATATTTATTACTTTATTTGCCTCGTATCAGTCATCATTTAGGTACATTCTTTTATTGTTTGTGCATTGTCTATGCATTTTATTCTGAAGAAACCACAGTAACATTTGCAATGGGTCATGGCTATATTTCAGCGAATTATAATATGTTGAGACGCTGAAATAAGTCAAAAGTGTGGTGTGTGCTGATGACAGGGTTCATCTATGTATATATTAGTGGAATTTTAAGTATTAGGTTAGGATTTCTGGCTGCGTTACCTCGCTTGGTGTACATATTAGCATAAGTTAGTGTATGTTTCTTTAAAGTAGGAGAGTTTGTCTTTTCCAGATTAATTTTACGATATCTAAGTAGGGGTCACTCGCATATATGAAAGCAAAGCTTTAGATTTTTGTATGCAACAACAACCAAGGTCCATTATGTGAGACAAAGTTACTGAATTCTCAGGCTAAAGCAAGTATTGTTTATTGCACCTGGAAGGAAGATATTGTAATTATGGGAACTCAGTAACAGTTTTGATAAGAGAAATATTATTATTAATATTGGTGAACTCTATTATGAGAATTTCATAGTTATGCCTTTACACAGTGGATTAGGTATTTCATTAAATTATGGCAAACATGGTTTTATAGATAAAGAAAACCCAATATGCACTGTTAAGTAAGATTCTATTCAAATGGTGTTACTCATGGCAAATGAATGTTCTAAGATAACTGACGTAAACATACTATAATTTATCAGGATGGTGGATCAAGAGTACCGTAATTACAGGTCAAGTTAAGATATTATTATTTATTATTATTATTATTATTATTATTATTAATATTGAATATTATTATTTAACATTTTACCAATGCAATTCACAAGCAATTAGGGAGTCTTGATGAATACCATATTAATCACTTGTGTCAGTCAATTGTGGATTTATTAATTAATTAAATAATTTACATTTTATATTTTTTTATTATTCAATTTATCTACGATTTGGTTAACAACAGTATTGGATTTTGGTAGGCGATTATAAATTCTTTAGGACTTTCCTTTATGATATCCAACATAGAAGTAACATTCATTAAGTGATATTATTATTCTCGTTTCAATTATTATTATTATTATTATTATTATTATTGTTATTACAATATTATTATTATTATCATTTCGATGCATTGTAAATTCATTAATATCACTATATTGGAGGATTTGAGTCACAAGACAATGATTTCAAGTGATCAGTTAGGCAATTAATTATGCAATTAATAAATTTGAGTACAATCAAATTAGTAAAATTAATTAATTATTATATTATGGCAACTTTTGGTATGTTTGTTTGCAAACTTATTTCACATATCTGAGAGATTAGTAGGGACATTTCTAGGTTTTGATCCACGCAAAAATCGTCGTATTATTTCAATTATTATTATTATTATTATTATTATTATTATTATTATTATTATTACTATTGTATTACATTTTAAGTTGGTTTTCCACACTTCAGATATGTATTTGGGATACACTGTGGAGACTTTCCTGTATTCTTTTAATTGGTTTACGATGTGATTTAGTGATATCAAAACAATTTTATTAATTAGTTAATATCGATATTTTATTTATTTTTATATCTATATAAAACGATTTTATCTATTATAAATATATTTTACTGATGGCAAGTAGTTTTGTTTTGATGAATAACTTGATTTGGCTATACAAAAATTTATTCATATAAATATTATTATTATTATTATTATTATTATTATTATTATTATTATTATTGTTATCATCACTAAATGTTCTCATGAGTATATTGTTATTCAATTGATCCACCTGGTTTATAAATAACATTATCCTAGTAAATATGTAGAGTTACACTGACATTATATAATTGGATGAACAAATATGGGAAACATCATTTTAACAAAATTTTATGGAAAATTATAAATATTATTTTTTAGGGATTAATGAGGTAGTCATGTGTGTCATTATTGAGAATTCTAGTTGTACAGTCTCATAAGATAATAATGTAACATTAACCAAACTTATTTTACATTATATAAAATTTATTCACTTTTCTCTTTTGATTTATCAATAAAATTTTATATACATATTTAAACTCAATTCAGTCTGAGTCATAAATTATTGTAGTCAATAGTCCACCGAATGCACTATCCCTATGCATCCTGACTCGACGACAGGGACTGATCGCGCCTGAGAAGAGGACCTCACCACCTTCGGTAAGTATATTTTAGGGCAGCCGAGGCAACATTGACATCTAATCTACACCGAAGGAGCTCTGCAAGGGTGCATAGGTAATCAGTAATGAGTTATAAAATGTCACCCAACGCTGGGGCTTGACTGTCGTCTATAAGGGAATGGTAAGTCAACGTTAGGATTATTTAAATGACCAGACTGAAACTTAGAACATTCATTGAACTTGCAGTAAAATGAACACTGTGTAAAAGGCGGAATTTCATATATGTGATACATATTGAATATATGTTATTAATGTTTATTTATGTAAAACATGGGACATTTGTTGTTGTTGTATGTAGCACGTAAGGTCACCTAGGCATAGAGGCAGACTTTTATGCATAATGGTTATAACACAGGAGCAGTGGGAGCAGCTAGTTACGAGCATTAATATGCTCAACACCAAAGTAGAAACTGTACAGAGTGAGATGAAGGAAGGACAGGACGAAATTACTAAGAACTTAACAGAAAGTCTAGAAAATAGTCAAACAGTACTCAAGGACGAAATTACTAAGAACTTAACAGAAAGTCTAGAAAGTTGTCAAACAGTACTCAAGGACGAAATTACTAGGAACTTAGCGGAAAACTTAGAGAATAGTTAGGCAGTGCTTAAAGATGAAATCACTAGGAACGTAACTGAAAGTTTTTCCCAGAAACTAGAGGATACGCGGGCTATGTTGGAGACACTCGATGGTAAAATTGTTAGTAGTCAGGGCGAACTGAGAAAGGAATTCCTAGATAACCAAGAAAAGTTATTAAGGCTCTGCGAGACTAATAGGGCACACACTAAGCAGGAATTGCATAGTTTAGCCGCTGCACATAAGCAATTAATTAAGCAGATAGGCGATGTAAGCATATCATTTACAAAAAGTTTGCAAGAAACCAAAGAAGAAGTGCAAGCTCAGTGTGAAAAGATGTCACAAAAGATCGTTATGATCGAAGATAGGGTCAGTCAGGTGGAGACGGAGACACGTGATAACCTTACGGCGGTTAGCGCTAAAATGCAGGAAACCATGGAAAGGTTGGACCAGGGATTCAAAACGGTCGAGGCCAACCGGGTAGCAGACCAGGAAAGGGTGACACAACAATTCGCTGACATGAAAGAAGACATAGTTGAATGGCAGGTGGACATGAATAATAAATGGGAACAGTTAGATAAAGGCTTGATCTCTAGTGAAGAAGGGGTTAGAGAAGAGGTGAAAGAAGTCCTAAATAAGGAAATACACCAGTTGCAAGTACAAAGTGACAACTTAGCAACATTAATAAAATTTGTGACAGAGGAGCAAAGCGAAATTAAGAAACAGCTGGCTCAAACCACGACGTCACAGGTAGTGACAGATGCTAATCCGTTCCGGGATTTGTTGATTAACAAGGAATCCAATACTCCATTAACTTCAGTTGGAGGTGGACAGACAGTTGCTGCACCGGCAAGTCTCATAAATGTGCTTAAGATTACCGACGAACAACCGAGAAAATTTAACGGGAGTGGGTCGTTAACTCCAAAAATGTTTCTGAAAGATCTTAAGGCCTACTTTAGGGAAATGCAGGTACCTGAAGAAAAGAGGTTGAGAATCGCAGAAAGATACCTCGAGGGCTCTCCTAAAACATGGTTTATTGGTTTCCGATTTTTATTTGAAACTTTCGAAGATTTTGAAAAGGCATTTCTGAATCGGTATTGGGGAAGCGACGCTCAACAGAATTTAAGGCTTGAGTTATATTCCAGAAAATACAATTTCAGTATGCCTACGAGATATAGTGATTACTTTTGGAACCAGCTGGTCAAGATGAAAGAGCTAGATAATCCTCCTTGTCAACAAGAGTTGGTTCAAGCCATAGTAAAGCAGTTTCCTCCAGATGTACAAAGGATGATGATTACCGCCAAAGCACAAAGTCCTGAGGAAGCGGAAGGAATTTTGCGACAGCTGGACAACACTGTAAATATGAGCACTCCGAGGCAAGCCAAGGCCACAGAGCACAGGGCATTTGTAGTTGACACGGTGAAGGCAAATGATAAACAAGATGAAAAGGGACGTGTCACTGGTACAATTTCAAGACGACTACCGAATGAGAGGAATACACCAAGTGGTCGGGAATTTTATGAACATCGGCAGTATCAACAGAACTACAATTATCCCAGGTCATATTCGAGAAGATACTGGAACAAGGAGCAAAATAGATACCAAAATAGGAATAGAAGTCAGCCATATCAACGGTACAGTCGAAGAGGAACGTGGAGTGATCATCCATCGCAGAGATCAGGCTACAGGAATCCGGAATATCGCAATTATGAGAAGAAAAGGTATGTGCAGGAACTGCGGGAGCAACAGCAACAGCAAGAGCAACAGAAGTGGAAGCAAGCGTTGGACAGACAAGACTTAAATCCCGATCTCACTGGAGCAGAGAGTATAGAATTTCAGCGAGCAAGGGAGCAGGAAGGTCGACGCCAACAATCGCTTAATCCAATGGCTCAGTCTTTCCCACCTGGGGGTAACAGTCAAGAAAAAAAAAACGTCAATTTTGAATTGCTAAATACATCTAAATGGAAGGATACTGGCTTAGTGGATGAAAATGCAAGTGAATGGGTGGTAGCACAAGTAGACTCTTGGGTTGTTGAACCATCAGATCTGCTAGAGGATCCAATTAAAAGGGAAGCAACACAAGTTAGGAAACTACCTGTTATTAATGTTCGAATACATGGCACACAGGCAAGGGCATTGGCTGACACCGGCGCCACGATTAGCATTATTTCTAGAACATTATTTGAGGATTTGAAAGAAAGGCACAACCTACCAGAAATACCTGTATCGGCTGTAAAAATTAGAGGAATCGTGCCGGACAAAACTACAACTTGCAAGTCACAAACACTTTTAGATATACAGATTGGAAATTCATCCTTTTCACATCCGTTTGTCATCATGTCGCGGATGAATTACAATGTCATCCTGGGAGCAGACTTCTTAAGGGAAACTAATGCTGTAGTAGATTTGGCACGGAACACTATTAAATTTCGCAAAATAGATGGCAACGAATGTATACAAATGAATCAAGAGGTCGGAAGGAATGAGGAAATTAACTGTGTAGATCAGGCTGACGTGGAACTTGTAGAGATAGAGCATGTTTTGGATCATGAGGAAATTTTTCAGGATATTTTTAATAGTGAGATTCAATCGGAACTAGAAGAATTAATTGATGTCAAGGTGGCTGAGTTTAGTGGTACGAAGGAACAAAAACAACAGCTGAGGGATATGCTGATAAAGTATCAAGAAGTTTTCGATTCAAAGGTTGGGAAAATTCCGAATTTTGCCTACGCTCTCAATGTAACAGATTGGCGTCCATACAAGAGAAAGCCATACCCGATTCCCGAAAAACATTATCAGGAAGTAAAAAGGATTATAAGGGAAATGGAAGAAAATGGGATTATAGCTAAAAGGGTTACACCTTTCGTAAACAATTTAGTCACAGTTGTCAAACCAGATGGGTCGCTGCGCATTTGCTTGGATGCACGACAAGTAAATGAAAAACTCATTCCAGAAAATGATAAAGTGCCTCCAATTAAGGATATCATCCGTCGTTTCAAGGGGATGAACATGTTTACGGGGGTAGACCTGACCTCTTCTTTTCATCACATCCAATTAGAGGAGAAGTCAAAATTACTAACTGGCTTTATATTTGACCAGCATACGTACACCTTTGAACGTCTACCCTTTGGCCTGAAGAATAGCAGCGCAGCATTGATAAGAGCCTTGGACAGGAACCTGACTGACGCTGTCAAGGAATTTACAACCAGGTTTATCGATGACATCATTATCCCAAGCACATCATTCGAGGAAAATTTGCAACGAGTCAGTCTATTGTTCCAAAATTTAATTGATACGGGATTTAAGGTCAATTTAAAGAAATCTCACTTTTGCCAAACTGAAATACTTTTCCTAGGGCATATCATAGATGGCGTAGGAATCCGACCCAACCCACTAAAATTAGAGGCCATCAATAACTTTCAGAGACCCAGGAAGATTAAGCACATCAGGCAATTCTTGGGTATGTGCCAATTCTTTGCGGACCACTGTCCTAATTATACTGAGGTGGTGGCTCCATTGCAAGAATTGTTGCACAAGAATAACAAATGGCGATGGACGGATGTAACGGAGATGTCTTTCCAGCGAACAAAGGAGTTGCTTTCCAGAAGTATCAAGTTATCTTATCCAGACTTTGAGTTGCCATTTGTACTGCAAACGGATGCTTCCAATGTTGGAATTGGTGCGGTATTATTTCAAGAAGAAGAGCACCCACCAAATGCCAAAAGATATATTTCATTTTACAGTAGAAAGTTGAGGAAACATGAAGTCAACTATAGCACCACAGAATTGGAAATGTTGGCCATAGTTCAAGCGCTGCAACATTGGCAGAAGATAGTATATGGTTTCCCAGTAAAGATCAGGACCGATCATAAGGCGCTCACATTTATGTTAAAAACGGCTGTTTCTAGTCAACGAGTCTCACGATGGTCTCTATATGTGCAGCAGTTTAATTTCACAATAGAACACTGTCCTGGTAAAGAGAACATCATTGCAGATATTCTCAGCAAAAACCCTAATGAAGAAGAGGAGCAAGTAAATTATGTTGACCTCGTACAGGAAGACCAAGAAGTTTTGCTTCATTTGAGTCAATTAGCTCGTTATCAACAGGCAGATGCTACTTTGAGTAGATTAATTGACTTTCTCCAGGGAAGAATTCAACAAGGGGATCCTAACTATATAGAAATTCAGAAAGAGGCCGAGGAATACCTAATTGTAAATAATCTTTTGGTCAGATATTTGGACAAGGATCATACAAAATTAAGGGTGGTAATTCCATCTCAACTCCAGGAAGAGATCATTTGGCACGTTCACCGGATTACAGGGCATGGAGGAATTGACAAAGTAGTGGCTACCATTCAAGAGAACTTTATTTGGAAAAACCTTAGAAAATCTGTAAGAGAAGCAATTATTACCTGCGACATTTGCCAAAGGGTTAAGGCAAATTCATACCTTATTAGGCAAATGCCTATTCCGTTGTTGCCAAGTAAGCCCAAGGAGTTGTACGCAATGGATATTTTTGGTCCAATTCCGAAGTCAACTAGGGGAAACAGGTTTATCTTGGTGACAATGGACGTATTTTCAAAATTTACCACCTTATTTCCCATGCAAAAGGCAAACACTAAACTTGTTGTAAGATGCCTCACTCGGAGTATAATTCCTGGTATGGGAAAACCGGAAAGTTTACTAACTGACCATGGGCCTCAATTTACAGCAGCTCAATTTAAAGCGACTCTACAGGAGCTAGATATTAAGCATGTTATGAGTTCTATTAGAAATCCTCAGAGTAACCCCTCTGAGAGGGTTATGAAGGTTATTTCGAAATTTTGTAGGATTTATATCCCTAATGAGCATGCCAAATGGATGAAACTTTTGCCAGTGATTACTGACTGCATCAATAACACAATCCATGAAGCAACAGGATCTATACCATCAGTGGTTCATTTAAATCAATATCCCGCTAGACCTTGGCACGCTGTCGTGGATAGCCCAGTGGATGCACAACCTGCACCAGCAATAAGAATACGAGAGGTAGCCGAACATCTGCAACAACAAGCACAGCGTCGCTTGAGGAGAGTTCAGGGAAGAAGATTTCATCGTCCGCTGAGAGTGGGAGAACTTGTATTGGTCCGACGTCCAGCTACTTCAGTACCTGCAGCTAGATACTACGCTAAATTCGCACCACTTTACATAGGCCCATATCGTGTCACTCAAACCTTTAACAACAATGCGTACAAGATAACAGATCTGGACGGGAACAATGAAGTCATTTTCAATGCTTCAAACTTGAAACTCTAT
The DNA here is from genome assembly GCF_040414725.1 of Anabrus simplex. Classification (NCBI taxonomy): domain Eukaryota; kingdom Metazoa; phylum Arthropoda; class Insecta; order Orthoptera; family Tettigoniidae; genus Anabrus; species Anabrus simplex. Next base: position 326,265,651 of record NC_090267.1, on the reverse strand, counting down.
AGACAGCCACGACACGAGGTTCCACCACAAGTTAACATCGTCGAACAGTGGGGAAAATCATCAGAAGAAGATGACGTCTGTTCCGAGAAGGAAGAAGAAGATGGGGAGGACACGGAGCCGTCATCAGATGAGGAGGCGACATCCTTTGTTTCCGAGGAGGAAGACGACACCATTTCGGCCCAACGCCAGGGAGAAGAGAGAAGAGAATGCTGCCCAGTATGTCTGCAAGAACGAGTGGAATTGAGGAAAGTTTTACTAACTATAGCAGAACAGTTAATAGAGGAACAGAGACGCCTTCTTCAAGAGAATCAAGAGCTCCGGAGTAACTTGCTTAAGTCAAATAGAGCATAAAATAGTACAGACTCACAGATGGTTGCAAGTGATGCACACAAGTTACATTATCAACATGGAGGTGGAAAAAAATTTCTCGATACTCTCAAAAATTTTATTTAAAGTGGGAGAGTGTTGCACCCATCGGATGAGTCTGATTGGCAACATTTTATAATTGGATTTGTTAATAAATAGTAATAGCCAGCGTTCTTAAACAAAGGGACAGCATTGGAAATTTCTGGTAGCTAGCTCGTGAGAATGAAGCCTTGATAAGAACCCACGCTTCGTTCTCTGCTAAAAATAAATTATTGGGACACCTGTTATTACATCATCTTTTGGAACTGCGTAGTTAGAGTGGAAAAGTACTGGCAGGAGTGACTGAGATGGAGAATCATGGTTTTTGATACCCGAATCCCCTTATTCTGGAATGAACTCGTCCATATAGATGAACATCGGAGTATGCGCTCCAATCAGATTGCTGCATTTAAATAATTTCAAAGTTAGCGCGACCAAATGACATGTGGCTTGTAATTAATCCCTGTCAGTATTTAAGGAAGATTATATCAAAGGAGATGTCAGTAAATTATTGTAATAATTCTGAACTAACTTATTGGTTTGTGGCAAATGGATTGGAGTATTGTGTATCCAGATGTTTGTTATCACCGGCAGTGGGAACCCCTTGCCAGCGTGGAGAGTGGTTTATCAGCGCGGCAGAAGATATAGTCCAACTAACGCCTACTGTATTGTAAAAGAAATTACGAACAATTTTAGAGTCACGATGCATCATGGTAGTAACAAGAATTGATGCAATTTGTGTGTACAAAGCATTTCATGTTTTGGTAACTTTTGTTTTGGAGCTACCCAGCATTCCTTTGGTTGGGATTTTTAGTGGCAAGAATTAGTGTTCCTACGCCGATTAGTGCGCCCAACATCCCCCGAGTAGTGGCTTCTCACGAATCAGTCATCATCAAGAGTCTAGTGGCGGTCAGACGTGTCTTAAATTTGCTCCGCACTTAAGTACGATTGTGGTAAATTATATATATTTATTAGTACTGTGGAGGAGGAAATGAGTGTTATAAACAGAAGTGTAGGTGGTAAAGTTTTCGAAACCCCACAAGTGAGTGGAGGAACAGATTAACAAATTATACAAGTGTCTAAATCTACGCAGGGTAAAGAAATGAAACTGGGAATTATGCAGAGTTGCATCTTATGTGACGTATTTTCAATATGTAGCCCGCAGAGCATAGCAGACAGTTCAATAGGCATTGGTAGCCCGTAAGTGTGGAAACATTGCCTGCTACAGCTGGTTTGTTAGGGTGTTTGAAACGTGGAGCGAAGAAAATACTTTTACTTTCTACGAGATATTTAGCTAAAGTGGGGGTAGTCACTTTCCCCAACGGCGTGGTCTACACAAAGGGAGCGGTTGAGCGCACAAAGACTTTGCTACAGTGGAAGCAGCTGTTATGTTAGAGCATAGTACGTGAGATCCGGCCTAAGTTCCAAGTTATCTGAGTACTGCGTATGTGTATATATATATATATTACAGTGTAATGTCAAGTGTTAAAAACGAGTTGTTATGTTTAATATTATGAGTAGGAAATAAACGTGTGTAAAGTGTCAAGAGAGTGGAAAGTAGTAATATAAGCCAATGCCGGATACATCAAGAATGGTCAAGGATATTAACATGTTGGTCATGAATCTGTAAGACAACATGGCTGCCTTTAGTCCTGGCGATCCCGAAGTGCCCTCAATGTGAGTACACAATCTCATGTTTGATTTAAAATCTAAAGCTTTCCTTTGATAATGGTATCTTTATTCAGACGGGTATGCGAGTGACGATGATGTAACTATAAACCCGAGTACACAGCCAGAAAATTAGGATAATTCTGTTTATGAGTAGTGTAAATATTATTATTATCATTATCATCAGTCGTGCGTGTACTATTTTGTTCTGTATTGACCAAGTTATATTTTTGAGGCAATTATAACGAGTGATTCGCCTGTACCTGCACTATTATTATTATTATCAGTAGCATTGTCAGTATTGCATTTAGGCGGAATTTTATTTGTTTCACGCAAGCACAGTTATCGTGGGGGAGTAGTGATGAAGTCAATTAATGATAATAAAACATATATATATATATATACATTTAATAGTTACTGTCGAGAATTCTGTTGGGACGACAGTAACACTGATACATCCACATGTTGGTTGCTATGGCAAGTAACGCGGTTAGACAGTTGAGTGAACAATGTTAAATAAAAGGATTTATTTTGGCTCAGGTAAAATCAAGGTGTGTCAAATAATAAGAGCGATATTGAGCGACGGTAATTTATTTGAGATGTTTGAAGGTCCGTAGTTGAGAGTATATGGTAACACATGGGGTTATTTACCTGAAGATAATTATGGAGAACAAAGAGTATGGTGAACATATTCTCAATAAAAAATGGAAATATAAGTATCAGCGTGATAGCTGAGAGGTAATAGAATTCGTGCAGAATAAGAAATGATGATGACGTCGTAAATGAATAAATGTGAGGAAACAAATAAGCCAGTTAAAGAAGGTATACGAGTTAGAAGGACGAGATGATACATATAAATGGTTTAGCCGTGTCACAATATCGTTCTATTTAGAGAAAGTTATAGTACGCATTTAAATGATATTTCAAAGTTAGGTTGGTAACATGGATCACGCAACTGGGCTGGTGTGGATGCTTGCCAGTAGGAACTATTTTATTGGTTTTAACAGATGATTATTATTATTATTAATATTAAATATATTTATTACTTTATTTGCCTCGTATCAGTCATCATTTAGGTACATTCTTTTATTGTTTGTGCATTGTCTATGCATTTTATTCTGAAGAAACCACAGTAACATTTGCAATGGGTCATGGCTATATTTCAGCGAATTATAATATGTTGAGACGCTGAAATAAGTCAAAAGTGTGGTGTGTGCTGATGACAGGGTTCATCTATGTATATATTAGTGGAATTTTAAGTATTAGGTTAGGATTTCTGGCTGCGTTACCTCGCTTGGTGTACATATTAGCATAAGTTAGTGTATGTTTCTTTAAAGTAGGAGAGTTTGTCTTTTCCAGATTAATTTTACGATATCTAAGTAGGGGTCACTCGCATATATGAAAGCAAAGCTTGATTTTTGTATGCAACAACAACCAAGGTCCATTATGTGAGACAAAGTTACTGAATTCTCAGGCTAAAGCAAGTATTGTTTATTGCACCTGGAAGGAAGATATTGTAATTATGGGAACTCAGTAACAGTTTTGATAAGAGAAATATTATTATTAATATTGGTGAACTCTATTATGAGAATTTCATAGTTATGCCTTTACACAGTGGATTAGGTATTTCATTAAATTATGGCAAACATGGTTTTATAGATAAAGAAAACCCAATATGCACTGTTAAGTAAGATTCTATTCAAATGGTGTTACTCATGGCAAATGAATGTTCTAAGATAACTGACGTAAACATACTATAATTTATCAGGATGGTGGATCAAGAGTACCGTAATTACAGGTCAAGTTAAGATATTATTATTTATTATTATTATTATTATTATTATTATTAATATTGAATATTATTATTTAACATTTTACCAATGCAATTCACAAGCAATTAGGGAGTCTTGATGAATACCATATTAATCACTTGTGTCAGTCAATTGTGGATTTATTAATTAATTAAATAATTTACATTTTATATATTTTTTATTATTCAATTTATCTACGATTTGGTTAACAACAGTATTGGATTTTGGTAGGCGATTATAAATTCTTTAGGACTTTCCTTTATGATATCCAACATAGAAGTAACATTCATTAAGTGATATTATTATTCTCGTTTCAATTATTATTATTATTATTATTATTATTGTTATTACAATATTATTATTATTATCATTTCGATGCATTGTAAATTCATTAATATCACTATATTGGAGGATTTGAGTCACAAGACAATGATTTCAAGTGATCAGTTAGGCAATTAATTATGCAATTAATAAATTTGAGTACAATCAAATTAGTAAAATTAATTAATTATTATATTATGGCAACTTTTGGTATGTTTGTTTGCAAACTTATTTCACATATCTGAGAGATTAGTAGGGACATTTCTAGGTTTTGATCCACGCAAAAATCGTCGTATTATTTCAATTATTATTATTATTATTATTATTATTATTATTATTATTATTATTATTATTATTATTATTATTACTATTGTATTACATTTTAAGTTGGTTTTCCACACTTCAGATATGTATTTGGGATACACTGTGGAGACTTTCCTGTATTCTTTTAATTGGTTTACGATGTGATTTAGTGATATCAAAACAATTTTATTAATTAGTTAATATCGATATTTTATTTATTTTTATATCTATATAAAACGATTTTATCTATTATAAATATATTTTACTGATGGCAAGTAGTTTTGTTTTGATGAATAACTTGATTTGGCTATACAAAAATTTATTCATATAAATATTATTATTATTATTATTATTATTATTATTATTATTATTGTTATCATCACTAAATGTTCTCATGAGTATATTGTTATTCAATTGATCCACCTGGTTTATAAATAACATTATCCTAGTAAATATGTAGAGTTACACTGACATTATATAATTGGATGAACAAATATGGGAAACATCATTTTAACAAAATTTTATGGAAAATTATAAATATTATTTTTTAGGGATTAATGAGGTAGTCATGTGTGTCATTATTGAGAATTCTAGTTGTACAGTCTCATAAGATAATAATGTAACATTAACCAAACTTATTTTACATTATATAAAATTTATTCACTTTTCTCTTTTGATTTATCAATAAAATTTTATATACATATTTAAACTCAATTCAGTCTGAGTCATAAATTATTGTAGTCAATAGTCCACCGAATGCACTATCCCTATGCATCCTGACTCGACGACAGGGACTGATCGCGCCTGAGAAGAGGACCTCACCACCTTCGGTAAGTATATTTTAGGGCAGCCGAGGCAACATTGACATCTAATCTACACCGAAGGAGCTCTGCAAGGGTGCAATACCTCGATAGTTGTTGCAATACTTCCTGTTCCCTTGCTTAGAGATAGGTGCAATTACTGCTTTTGTCCAATCTGAAGGTACCTTACCAACACTCCATGCTAATTTTACTACTCTATGAAGCCATTTCATCCCTGCTTCACCATTTTAGGTCTAATTTCATCTATTCCTGCTGCCTTATGACAATGGAGTTTATTTACCATCCTTTCCACTTCCTCAAGCATAATTTCACCACCATCATTTTCCTCCTCCCCATGAGCTTGGCTGTTCACAACACCACCAGGATGATTTCCTTTTACATTGAAAATATTCCCTCCACCTCTCCAGTGATTCCCTGGGATCTATTATGAGCTCACCTGAATTACTCAAAACACTGTTCATTTCCTTTTTCCCCTCCCTTCCTAAGATTCTTTATTACTGTCCAGAAAGGTTTCCCTGCTGCTTGACCTAGCCTTTCCAGATTGTTACCAAAATCTTCCCATGACTTCTTTTTGGATTCAACAACTATTTGTTTCGCTCTGTTTCTTTCCTCTACATACAACTCCCTGTCTGCCTCGGCCCTTGTTTGGATCCATTTCTGATAAGCCTTCTTTTTAGGTTAACAAGCTGCTCTCACCTCATCATTCTACCAAGATGTTCGCCTTTTCCCATCTTTACACACAGTTGTTCCTAGGCATTCCCTTGCCGTTTCTACTACAGCATCCCTGTATACCACCCATTCACTTTCTATATCCTGAACCTGCTTACTGTCTACTGTTCGAAACTTCTCACTAATCATATCCATGTACTTCCGTCTAATTTCCTCGTCCTGGAGATTTTCTACCCTTATTCGTTTGCTGACAGATTTCACTTTCTCTACCTTAGGCCTAGAGATACTTAGTTCACTACAGATCAGATAGTGGTCTGTGTCATCAAAAAATCCCCGGAAAACTCGTACATTCCTAACAGAGTTCCTGAATTCGAAGTCGGTTAAGATATAGTCTATTATGGACCTGGTACCCCTAGCCTCCCATGTGTAGCGGTGAATAGCCTTATGCTTGAAGAATGTATTCGTAACAGCTAAACCCATACTAGCACCGAAATCCAGCAAACGCTTCCCATTCCCATTAGCTTCCATATCTTCCCCACATTTACCAATCACCCTTTCGTATCCTTCAGTTCTATTCCCAACTCTCGCATTGAAATCGCCCATTAGCACTATTCTATCCTTGCTGTTGACCCTGACCACGATGTCACTCAATGCTTCATAAAACTTGTCAACTTCATCCTCATCTGCACCCTCACATGGTGAATACACGGACACAATTCTAGTCCTAATTCCTCCAACTGACAAATCTACCCACATCATTCGCTCATTTACGTGCCTAACAGAAACTATGTTCCGTGCAATGGTATTCCTGATAAAGAGCCCTACCCCAGACTCTGCCCTTCCCTTTCTAACACCCGTCAAGTACACTTTATAATATCCTATCTCTTCCTCGTTATCTCCCCTTACCCGAATGTCACTTACTCCTAGCACATCCAGATGCATCCTCTTTGCTGACTCAGCTAGTTCTACTTTCTTTCTTCCATAAGCCCCATTAATATCGATAGCTCCCCATCGAATTCCATTTCGTTCGCCAAGTTGTTTCCAAGGAGTCCCTCGCCTGTCAAATGGGAGTGGGACTCCGTTACTCCCATAGGTCCGAGGCTTGCTTACAATATTCTGAGCTCGGTCGATTCATGAAGCAGGATGCTACCCTACTTGCACATAGTCCAAGTGAGGATCTCTCCTCTAACGGGTTATGGACCACTGGTGGATTGTATAGTCCTAGCCGCCTGAGCACAAGGAGGGCCAGTACTCAGAATATGTAAATATATATATATATCATAAAATTATAATGATATATTTACATTATGCTAGTGACATCCAGGAAATTATGGATGCATAGAGACTCTGGGTTATGAAACCACTAGGAAGACGAGAACACTCCAACCGTGATATGATCTAGCGATGATACAGCGTCAAACTGCGAAAGTTTCGGCTTACCTTGGGTTGTCTACTAAGGACATGAACCGTGGAACACAATGTAATTATTCTTCAGTTGTCGGAGAAAGTCTCCATACCGACTGCGGAGTGATTGTATACGCAAGAACTTAAAAGACTTAGCTACAACTTTTTTTACAGTTGGCTTAGGTCGCACTGACACAGATAGGTCTTATGGCGACGATGGGATAGGAAGGGTCTAGGAGTGGGAAGGAAGCGTCTGTGGGCTTAATTAAGGTACAGGAAACCACGAAAAGTCATCGTCAGGGCTGCCGACAGTGGGGTTTGAACCCACTATCTTCCGGATGCAAGCTCACAACTACGCGGCCCTAACCGCTCGGCCAACTCGACCGGTAGCTACAAAATCAAATCATCCGTCCGTAAAAACGAATTCTAACTTTCGACTGGCTATGTTATCCAGGGACTTTGAATTGCATCACGCTGTCACAGACTTACACTATCTGATGAAAAGTATTCGGACACCTATCTAATGCGAAACTGAATCCTAGATGTCACGAGAGGTGGAACCGCCAGTATAAAATGAGGCGGGGAGTATTTATTGTGTTGTCAGTAGAGAAACACTAACAGCAGAATGGGTCGGTCGGGAGAGCTCAGTTACTTCGAACGTGGACTAGTCATTGGATGTCACCTGAGTAACAAATCCAGACATTTCAACCCTTCTAAAGTTGCCCAAGTCGACTGTTGGTGACTGTGGAGTGGAAACGCGAAGGAACAACCGCAGACCTCATTTAATTACGGTCAAGTTGATCAAATATTCTATCGTGATCAATTATTAGTACAATGAAGCATTGAAGAGGATGGTTGTAAAAAATCGTAAGAAATCAGCGGAAGGAATCACGCGCGAGTTCCAAGGCGCTACCAACAGCCCATGCAGCACAATGACTGTGCGTCGGGAGTTAAATAGATTAGGGTACAATGGTCGAGCTGCTGCTCATAAGCCAAACATTTCTGCAGACAATGCTAAGCGACGCTTAAGGCAGTGTAATGAGCGACGTCACTGGACATCTGGAAGACTGGAAACGAGTGATTTGGAGTGGTGAATCACGCTATACCTTGTGGCAATCCGATGAACGGGTTTGGGTTTGGCGAAGGCTTGTAGTTCGCTGCGAGACGTGCAAGCGTAAACATCGCACGCGCTGTTCTGTTGTGTGTTGTGAGGTAGAGTGTTTCGAGTGGTATTAGTACAAAGTGAAAGAAAGTGGCAAAGTTCAACATTAAGAGAAATACAATAAAATGTACATTTCCTGTTAAAGTAAACAAACCCGGACCGGCAGAGATTCATGAGTGGCTTGAAACAGTTTTAAAATTAAATATGTTAGGCCCCCTTTCAACAACAAGAAACAAGCAAAATTAAATGTTGATCAACTGGAAGCAATTCAATTGGACAATTTGGAACCAGCAGTGTACATAAAATTAACCAGCAAACTTCTGATGGAGCGAATTCTGACTTCAACAGCAGGAAAATCCCAGGTAAGGAAATTCAATGGTTCATTTTCGGAAGTAATTATAACATGTTCTGATGTGGACACAAAACTAGTACGTATAATGATTCTTCCTACTGAAATGGTCGATAAACGCGTGGCAACTTATTTCAGTAAATATGGGAAAGTTGGGGAACTTCGTAACGAAAAATGGTGTTCTACATACACATTTAATGTATATAGTGGAATTAGCGCTATGCGTATTGAATTACAAAGTGCTATCCCGACAATAGTGACAATTGATGGATATAGAGCTCAGGTACTTTATGAAGGACAGCCAAAAATATGTTACTATTGTAGTGGTAATGACCATCTCCGACAAGACTGCCCGGCAAGGCGAGGAACAAATTCGGCCGGTGAAACAGGTCCTAGGCTGATGAGTCAAGTAGTTGCAGGGAACTGTACTGCCCCATCTCTCGCGAGCGACACAGTTGTAAACACAGGCAGGAGCAACGGATGCCGGAAAAGCGCGAATACGGAAATTTGCGAGCACATCATTAAAGCGGAAATTTGCGCACACTAGGGATTATTGCTACCTAAGAAGGGTTTCCCAGGTCTTCGTAAATATTTCGTTGCCGGAAATATGCGAACACTAGAGAATCCTATCTACCCTAAATTAGCTTTCGGAATTTAATATTGACGTATTTGCAACCTCCCATACCATGTCACAAGCATCTACCAGGTAGTTTTGTAACTAATGCGAACAATAGTGGGGATTTCAGCTGAGGTCGGTTCCACCACCGGTTCAGGGCGCATGCCCGTACTTTTGTTCACTTTACTTTTAACTTTCACAGTGTTAGCAATATTGAGTATGGAAAGTGTTACTACGATCAGGTGTTGGCCCTCCGCTCATTATAATGGTTACGCGTACCGTAAATATAGAGAAACAAAAGCAGGTGTTGTTACGTGGCTGTGTTTACACCAGAAGTCATCTCACTGTAAGGCATTGATGCGGTCGAAGAATGAACAAGTACAGGACTTTATGTATCCGAACATTTGTGTTGACTACCTGGTGACGCCGTTCTAGAAGTGAAGAAGCAAGTGTGTAATGCCAAGAAGAGGGCTAGAGAAGAAAATACGCAGTTATGTGAAACATACACTGATGAAATTGGAAACACACGTAATAAAGGTTAGTAAAGAAACGCCCTTATTTATATTACAACAACTTTCGTATTTTATTAATATAATGTACATGTGCCATATGGTAAAATAAAGCAAGAATGAATTTTGTATTATAAATTATATTATAGGTCAATAAATAACAATACGTAATGTATATTTACGAAAATTCATATATTTACTACTAATATAGTGTACTATTAATTGGCATAGCCTGTACATCCGGAAAGATTGTTGGAGCTCTTCTACTCTCTTGACTAAAAGTGTTTTTTGTTTGTGATTTTTAGCTTTAGATGGTACATAAATGCAAATTTTGAATGAACAAAAATTATAGAGCGTAATAAGTTCTAAAAAATTGGTTATTATGGTTATTTTTGAAAAATTCATCGTAAGGTCAGAAATTAGAAGAATAAGAATGAGAAAGTATATCTAGATTTTTTAATACCGTATAGGGTATACGTAATGTACTTAAGATTTTTTAATCAATGTGGTCGTTTCAGGTTATGACTTTGTGACAAAAAGTGCCCCACGCAGAATCGTTGTAGAGGACCTTGCGAAATCAGCGGAGTAACGAGCGTGGAAATCACCAAGAGCCAAAAGAACGTGGTGACATTATTCTCAATGAAGAAATCTTGAAAATGGCCGATGGTAGCAGTTTTATCCTTGTAGATAACGGACTAGAAGAAAGAATCATGATTTTCAGTGGAGACAATGTAAAAGAAAGTCTAAAAACATCTACACAATTTTTATGGATGGTACATTTAGGTGCTGCAGCAAACAGTTTGCACAAGTCTACACTCTTCACGCAGACGTAGGAGGCCCTTTGGTATTTGCCCTACTCCCTAATAAGAAGAAAGAAACCTACATTCATCTATTCCTTCTTACTAAACAAGTAGTTCCACAGTGGTGTCTCAGTAAGGCCAATGTCGATTTTGAGGCAGCTGCAATATCGGCTCTACATCAAGTTTTCCCCTCAACTCAAGTGAGTGGGTGCCACTTCGATATGCAGAAATGCTTATGGAGAAAAATTCAAAATCTTGGTCTACAAGGAGAATACCGTAAGGAGGGTAATAAGTAAAGGCTTCACGTCACCATGTGTGTGGCACTGGCATTTTTGAAACCGGAGGACGTAGATGACGGATGACTCCAGATTTATGCGGAAGCTCTCGACAACCAAAAACTCTTCGAGTTTTTCGACTACTGTGTGGATACATGGCTACAAAATGAAGAGTTCCCCATCGAAATGTGGAGTTGCTACGGTAAGAGACACAGAACCACGTACGCTGTAGAAGGATGGCACAACAAATTAAATACTATCGTTGGAAACCCCACCCCAGAGTCAACATACTGGTGGAATGTTTGTAGAAGGAAGCGGAACACACAAATTTCCTGCTTGCCATTTATCATATTCAGGAATTGGACTAAATTACGGTAACCGACATGTAAATAATTACGTATGTAAAAATGACGAAGCTTACAAAAGCCGATTTTAAACGACAAATGTATGAATAAATGACGAAGCCTATGGAGGCTGATTTTAAACACGCCAAAATGGTAAAATGATAATTATCATTTTGGCAATCCAAAGCCTGTGTAAATTGTGATGGAAAGATTACTTTTTTTTTTACAGGGATCGCTTACATTACATGTCTTGTCTCTCTATTTTCGAAGACAGTGTTCGGAAATTTCCGGCATTGAAATATTTACCAAGACCTGGGAAACCCTAGTCAGATAGTAATAATCCCGAGTGTGTGCGAATTTCCGCTTTAATGATCTATTCGAAAATTTCCGTGTTCGCACTTTTCCGCACACCGGAGCTACAAGCCGGAATCACAAAAGGTTATAGGTCTTGAGTCACAACATGAACAGACCAGCCCGGGTCATAAACAAGATACAGTAAACGAAGTTCAGGTTATCACAACGCAAGCGGAGATACATTCCCTACTGAATAACCTTGTAACATTATGACCAAGGCAACTAAGTCGATGTGAACGGACCAGGCATAAATCCACTACCAGCTCATTCCGAAACTGTAGGTCTGAAGCAATCTACGGATCACATTCACGTTGAAGAACACTCATTCCACCCTAAAAGAAATGTCGCTGAACTTAAGACAGGAAACGGAATTATTAATTCTGAACTCAAAAATACAGATTTTGACGTAACCAGTTTGTTGGCAGACAACTTAAATAGTTATAGTAACCCAACACTAACAATCCCCCGAAGGAAGGTATGGAACTAGATGCCGATGATAGTAACTCCACCAAAATTTTGACAGGTCATAGACAGACTCCTAAACAGCTGTAGTCAGATGACCTTGAACTCTCGCTTCATACACTGCTTAACGACACTAGTGACATTCCCTCCAGTGAGATTGTTCCGCCACTGAAAAACGTTAAAAGCTAAAAACTACCCAGTCCACAAAAGATGGCGTCCACAAGTCGGTACAACCTTATATCAACCCAAAGGATCTTCGAAGACAAGGAAGGAGGATAGGTGAGAGACGGTAGTATGGAAATGTCTGTCAGGTCAAAAGGCTCGACAGTTAAGTTTAGTATGAAGATTAATGTTACATTCCTCATGCTATTGACGTACACTCTAATGACCTTAAACATTAACTGTATACAGATAGCCAGCAAGCAGCAGCTTCTTAAGAAATTAATTCGTAACCAAGCTGTTGATATAGCATTGTTACAGGAGGTTGCTACAGATGATTTATTTAATATATTTGGGTATGAAAGAAGAGTAAATATCAACGAGACCAGAAGAGGTACAGCTATATATATATAAAGGATACGATTCCCCATACAGATCCCGTATTTCTTCCTAGTTCCCGTGGTATAAGTTCCAACATAAAAGGAATATTTGTAAATATTTATGCATCTTCTGGTTCCCAGGCGAGAGCCGAACGAATGACTTTTATACCAGTGATATCATACATAAAATTAAAAATCATAGAGATCGAATGGTTATTGGCGGGGATTTAATGCAGTTATCAACGCCAGAGATCAGAGCGGGATTTTTCAGAACTGTATAGCATTAGCAGTCCTAGTAAAAGGGCTCAAACTGACAGACACCCGGGAATTACAAGCATCATTCGACCCAGGTTATACATATTTTTGCGCTGCTGGAGTATCGAGATTAGACCGAATATATGTCAGTGAAAGTCTGCTGATGTGTGCCCCGTCGAATTTTCGGACCATGCAGCATATATATGTAAAATAAGTCATCCGAGCTGGGAGTAGCTCGGGGAAGGGGTGTATGGAACAGTTTTCTGTGCAGTGGCAACTATGGAGGAAACATATTTATCGGTAGTCTACGTTATAAAACAATACTTGAGTGGTGGTTATGTTATGCGAAGCCCAATGTAATCAAATTCATTAAACGGTTTAGTGCTCAGTATACTCAACAAATAAATAAAAAATCCGCATTCTTTTACAAGTGTTTAGGTCAGCTGTATAGGGAAGATCCTAGGAACCCATCAACATATCTCTGCATCAAAAAAATAAAAAGAACAAGAGCACTTCTCCTCAGATTATACAGAGAGATGAATGAAAGACTTAAAATACGAGCAGGAGATCATCGAAATAATACCGATGAAATGTCATCCTTGTACCATCTCATTTGCGAGAGTAAGTGAGGCAAATAAAATATATATTTCGAAACTGGCATCGTCAAGTGGGGAGTCTTCCGATGATGTAAATATCATAAAGAACACAATTGAGAATTACTTTACACGATTGTATGAACAAACGAATGATGGCCTTATTGACAGTCAACAGTGCCTTTTTTGATTCTGTTAGAGGAAGACTGACACATGTGCAACAAGACTATATTATCGAAGAATTGCGGGAGGAAGACATTTATGAAGCCATACAGCGAAGTCCGCGTAACAAATCCCCTGAAGTAGATGGCCTAGGAAAAGAGTTCTACCTGACATTTTGGCCAGTTGTCAAGGAAGACCTTAGGATAGCCTTAATTATGTTTTATACATACATACATACATTATCATTATAGACTGTTATGCCTTTCAGCGTTCAGTCTGCAAGCCTCTGAGAATTTACTAAACGTCGCCACAATCCTCGATTTGCAACTAGTGTTGTGGCCTCATTTAGTTCTATACCTCTTATCTTTAAATCGTTAGAAACCGAGTCTAACCATCGTCGTCTTGGTCTACCTCTACTTCTCTTACCGTCCATAACAGAGTCAATTATTCTCCTAGGTAACCTATCCTCCTCCATTCGATTCACATGACCCCACCACCGAAGCCGGTTTATGCGTACAGCTTCATCCATCGAGTTCATTCCTAAATTAGCCTTAATCTCCTCATTCCGAGTACCCTCCTGCCATTGTTCCCACCTGTTTGTACCAACAATCATTCTTGCTACTTTCATGTCTGTTACTTCTAACATATGAATAAGATATCCTGAGTCCACCCAGCTTTCGCTCCCGTAAAGCAAAGTTGGTCTGAAAACAGACCGATGTAAAGATAGTTTCGTCTAGGAGCTGACTTCCTTCTTACAGAATACTGCTGATCGCAACTGCGAGCTCACTGCATTAGCTTTACTACACCTTGATTCAATCTCACTTACTGTATTACCATCCTGGGAGAACACACAACCTAAATACTTGAAATTATCGACCTGTTCTAGCTTTGTATCACCAATCTGACATTCAATTCTGTTGAATTTCTTACCTACTGACATCAATTTAGTCTTCGAGAGGCTAATTTTCATACCATACTCATTGCACCTATTTTCAAGTTCCAAGATATTAGACTGCAGGCTTTCGGCACAGTCTGCCATTAAAACCAAGTCGTCAGCATAGGCCAAACTGCTTACTACATTTCCACCTAACTGAATCCCTCCCTGCCATTTTATACCTTTCAGCAGATGATCCATGTAAACTACGAACAGCAAAGGTGAAACAGCATAGCCAATATGTAGCTCCCAGGATTCAGCAGTCTATTCTGCTATGCAACTGGAATCGCATCTGGAGGAATACTCCACATAGGGTTCTTCCTCTTGAACTTCAAGCAACGTGGTATATAGTTGCTCATGACATTGTGCCGACAGATAGTAAACTGTATAATATTCGTATGGAAAAAAGTTGACTATGTACGCAGGGGAGAAGACACTTTTCTTCACCGTCTGCATGATTGTACCCGTGTTACGCAAGCTGGGCGATACGTGACATACATCATCAAACGGACTGCTCGATTCCGACATTTTGAAGTACCACCGGAATGGATTGTACGCCCCACCATTGGGACAACTTCAGCCTATTTTACATCTGTGCTAGTGTTAGTGATTGCAGTGTACGTGTATACAGTGTTAAAAACCTATGGAACTTCGAACTCTCGATACCATAGTTTGTGTCCATATATCCAAGATGGTAATGGTTAAGTTTTATCGTCACCAAAAGCTAAATATATTGTGGAATATAGTCTGATGGGAGAAATCTACACTGAAATCAATATGAATAATTAAGAAAAAAATATTTGTTATTTTAATCTGTCTTTTGTAATTCTCTAAATTTATGTTAACGTTCTGGCTCTGTAGTGCCAAAAATAGAGTGTTGCTATACTTATTTATTTATTTAATTTTCATCATAACTGTTATATATAATGCTTACTAACAAAATTTCAATAGCGCCAATTTATAAAGGCAAAAGGAGAACATTTTCAATACCCTATGTATCCTATATTTTAAAAATAGAGGATTGTGGCGACGTTTAGTAAATTCACATAGGCTTGCAGACTAAACGCTGAAAGGCACAACGGTCTATAATGATAATGTATGTATGTATATTTTTACCAAGACATTCCTTGCTATTTTTTTTTTACTAGGGATTTACGTCGCACCGACACAGATAGGTCTTATGGCGACGATGGGATAGGAATGGCCTAGGAGTTGGAAGGAAGCGGCCGTGGCCTTAATTAAGGTACAGCCCCAGCATTTGCCTGGTGTGAAAATGGGAAAACACGGAAAACCATTTTCAGGGCTGCCGACAGTGGGATTCGAACCCACTATCTCCCGGATGCAACCTCACAGCCGCGCACCTCTACGCGCACGGCCAACTCGCCCGGTACTAAATTTTTAAGATCATCTATATTATTATTGGCGTGGTATTCTTATTGTGTACCAGCAGTGCCGAAGGATTAGGCACAATAACTATTCATTGTTTTTACCCAAGAACAAGTCATTACTGGTAATCAGTTATTGTCATTGTTATTGTAAGAATTTTCAAGAACCAACAAGATAGTGGGAGTGGAAGGAGTTATTATAGAAAAAGAGACATGTACTATGTAGAACTACCAAATGTAACACTTGGAAAAATGTATTTTTATCAATAAAAAGTTGTTAAAAAGGTCTAGAGAACGTTACCTGCAATCATGTATAGTGCCAACAGCGAAGTACGTAGGAAGTGGTATTATGGTATGGGGGTGTTTTGCGTGGTTAGGGTGTGGTTCCCTTATTGCGCCTAAGAAAATTTTGAATGCAGAAGGCTATGGACACATTTTAAACCATTCTGTAGCCTATTGCATATAGTAGAGGACCATTTCGGAGAGGATGATTATTTGTATCAGCAACCTGCCATAAAGTTGCATCTGTGAGGCAATGGTTTGTGGGCAATAACATTCCTGGAATGGATTGGCCTGCACAGATCCCGACCTGACCCCATGGTTCACCTTTGGGATGAGTTAGAACGTCGAATTCGCTCAAGACCCCAGCTTCCAACATCATTACCTTCTCTGGTTTCGGCTCATGGGAAAGAATGAGTTGCCATTCATCCACAGACATTCGGACACCTCATTGAAAGTGTCCCCAGCGGAATTAAAGCCGTCATAAAGACGAAGGGTGGAACCCACCCCATATTAATGTCCAGTAAGAGGGAACGTGACACGGGTAAAATCTAAGTGCAGTTTCAGATAGTGTAGCTCGAATTTCATCACGCTGATAAACGACATTCTGTAGCTCATGTTTCATACGTAGCGCAAATCGAACAGGGCAGTCCCCAGCTGGCAAATGAAGCATGTTTGAATACCTTACATTTTCTCGAGAAGTACTTGTCCAATTTTCAAAATAATTACGGTGCTGAATTTGTTTGTAAGTTGAAGGCTGTGTGTAGAGAAAAGTGTAGTTCCATTTAAGGAAACAAATTTAGTAACGTTATCTCAGAAGATATTGACGCCACTCCACTATCGGCAGCCCTGAAGATGGTTTTCCGTGGTTTTCCATTTTCACACCAGGCAAATGCTGGGGCTGTACCTTAATTAAGGCCACGGCCGCTTCCTTCCCACTCCTGGACCTTTCCTGTCCCATCGTCGCCATAAGACCTGTGTCGGTGTGACGTAAAGCAATTAGCAAAAAAAAAAAAATATATATATATATATATATATTGACGCCATGAAAAAGTTCTGTAAATCCAGTTATGAGCCCCTTGACACCACTATTGAAAGTGAAAACGGAATGTCGATATCTTGAACGGTTCACGAGTTGAGGTGGACAATTTAGCTGAAAAACCCTGTACATATCTAGTACAGGGATGTTAAAAGGACCACCCCGTAAGTGAAACTCATCCCAGCTGGCTAGACATACGGTAATGTGGTGTGAAGTCATTTATTGCTTATTGTGTGAGTTAAATTTTATTCGCTGAGGTTGTGTTTACTTAGTCCAGGGATGGGGTTATGTCGTTTCAGTAATAATTTTGGTTTTGTAAGGGCCTGTTATTAGTAATCAAGTGTTAGTTGGTGCACTCATGTTCATTTGATCATTTTTATGAGATAATGAGTTTGTAAGGTTCACTGCACAGCAGTGTTCGTATGTTACACAAGTCTGCTAGAGATAATAATTATGAATATTTGAATAACCTAGTCAGAAGCAACCAGCGCTATTATGCGAATCTCCAACCTAATATCAATGGTTGTAACCACCTGTATATACAGTATTTTCTTTCAGTATTTGTTATTCATCTCATACTGACAGGTCAACTAGTTCGTCTTGTATTATTTTGAATTATTTTGTTGTCTTGTAGGTGTGCTTCTAGCCACATTTGTGAATATTTCAATGGCATTTGGGCTCAGCAACGTTGAAATGCTTAAGAGTCCAGATGTTATAATAAATTATTTGTGTTGCGTTATACTAGGAATAGCTAAGGCGACAAATTATTCTAAAAATGACAGTTTCTCCATAGGTCAGGAAAGTGTTACTGCTTCATTTAAATAGAAATAACTGAATGTTAGTTTAAATATTTAACTGTTCTTGAAAGCATTCAATCGCTCATGTAAATATTTAATTATTAACTTACTGTAGCATTTTTAATATTTTCACTTGAGGTCTTCTTCACGTTACTTGATATTTTATTCAAACAATTCTATAATTTATTTTAATCATCCAAGAATGATGAAATTTATTTGTTTAATTTTAACTGAGGTTTGTCTAAATTTATGAGTGCTGAAATAACACTCACTACTTTCTAACACACTGCAGTCATTCGATTGTTTAACTTGGAACGTTTTCCTTGAACTTAGGATCTACTCACTAATTAAATAATACCTCGTGTGGACATTAGTAGTGGATAACACTGACATTCAATGTGCTTCACTAATGAATAGTTAAAGCGTCACTTACTTCTTGGTCATTGTAGAACAAATTTTCATTTATAAGAATTTTTAACCTACGGATTCATTGGGAACCCGAGTGAAAGTTTGTACTACTCATTCATTGTACCGTGAAAGGCTAAGACAGCCTAATACTTGGATAAGACTACTGTTTATGCCACTGCTTTTCCTTTAAGAATACTATTCATATTTTAACGTTCATATTTCTATTTATCTTATTTTTTATTTCTGGATTTTTATTCCTTTTTCACGTCTTAAAGTTGAATAAATCTGAGTCCAAATACCCCATGGAAGTTTAAAAAAAAGGAAATAAACAGATACCGACAGTAAACAATAAACTAAACAAACATTCAGAGACATAATTGTAAAACCAACAGATCTGCACAATCTATTTCTTAAGAAGGCTCAGAAATTGGATTTTAGATTGTAAATTGAGCATACAATTCACTGTAAAACTGTTGACCTTGTTCTTGTTCTGTATTTTAATGTAAGATTCTGAATATCAACATAGTTTACTTGTATCAGTGTCCTTATAATGACTATTCATGCGTCCGCACACCACCCACGCACCTTCGTTATGTTCTATCAGCATTTTGTAACTAACTTAAAACCCCTCCCCCCAGCATCGACCGTTCCTGGCTACGCTACTGGTCCCCAGTAAACGAACTCTTCTGTTTCAAGTTTCTCTGTTTCTCTATTTCCTCTATGTACCCTGTATGATGAAGAACAGAAGACACTCCCTGAAATATTCCAGAGATTAAGTATATGCTCCCACAACTCCACCCGGATGCAGAAGAAGATAAGTTTAAGGGTACAGTGCTGTACTGGTCAGAATACTTACTAAATTTCTGATATGTTTGACGTATTTTCAAGTGTCTAGTGCGAATAAGTGGAGAATGTACACTTTTTCTAGTAGGCCTACGCCTTCATTAAACAGAAATCTAGATTTAGCTGAAAAATGTCTCTTGCGATTCAGTTTATGCCAGGTTTTACTGCAATAACCCTTAATTTATTTGGAAAGGAAACATATTAAATCCGAGGTGTTTGATAAGGAGAGATTGTATTGCTAGGAAGAAAAGTTACCATGACAACACTCGTAGCACTATTTCCTAAGATTTAAACAATATTGTTTTTAATGTTCCTAATTATTCCATTCAATGTACACGTTTTTAAATTTTTCTGAAACAACAAATCACGAATTACTCGTATGTACTATTTACTTGCTGTTATGTATTCATCGTTGAGGGCTGGCAGTAAAGCCATCTAAAGGAGACGAGTGCGAGCAGAAGAGACAGAGCCCACCTCAACTAACAACAATAGTATGTCAGTGTAATGTTATTGTTGATAAGTTTCGGGACTTCGGACATTTTAGATAATCACATAATTTTCTTCCGACTGGGCAATATTAGAGCTTTCAACTCCCACCCCACTTTATAATTACTTTTCTCTGATTGTTCGAGTGGTCGTTCCTTCACATTTTTGTACTAATTTCGATGGTTATTTTCGTTATCTTAGTAAGTAGAGGCTAATGACCACGTGGTTTCGCAGCTAATAAAACAATCACAGCAACCGCAACCAGTTAGTTTTGACTGGACAATATTTCCACGCACATTCTAGGACTCCGCAGGATTAACAAATGTTTTCTGCTTTCTTATCCGGTGGCCAGGTACATGTCATTACAACAGCACAGTTCTCTACACACACGCTCCATAACCTACATCCTGAAGGCCTGGCCTGCACAGTCTTTCCTCAGAGAATTTACGCAATGCGTGTGGGGCCATGTAAAGAAACCGTTGCTCTGAATTTCGCGGCTCTTTCCTGGTGTAATGTGGAGGTCGGTGATTCCACATTCAGTTACATTTTAGTCGAAGAAAGAAGAAGTTTTTACACCTGAAAATCTGTCAAAATATTTCATTGATCAGTCATGTTAGGTGCACTAATTAAGTGAGTGGTTTGCGGGTATTGCAAATTAATAATAGTATAGTTTCGTAAACAAAACAGACTAATAATTATATTAATATTGCTAAGTAGTTTCATATGAAATGGCATCATCACTTCGTGAAACCGAGCGAGTTGGCTGCGCGGTTCGTGTCACATAGTAGTGAGCTTGCATTCGGGAGATGGCGGATTCGAACCGCACTCTCAGGACCCCTAAATGTAATTTTCCGTGGTTTCTCATTTTACACAAGCGGAATAATGGGGGTGTACTTTAATAAAGGCACGGTCCCTGGCCTAGACTATCGCATCGTCACCAAAAGACGTGTCTTGAATCGGCGTGATGTTAAACCAACAGCACTACATGAACATCAGGCTAATTTGTTGATTTATAATAATACAATAACGGATATTTTTTCAATTTGTTTTGCAACGCACCGTCACAGATACGTCTTATGGCGACGATAATGGATTTTTTAATGTGAGTCTAGTAGTCATTATGATGTCCTAATAGTATAGGCCTACTGCTTCTTTCTTTCCTGTATCTGTAAAAATCTACAAATTTATAAATAAGTTAGAAGATTTCGAATTCTAAAATATCCTATAACATGGCTTGAAAATCCTGTAAATCATCACAAACCTCCTGTGGATCCTGTGCTCTGTGGAGAGAAGTTGAAAGAAGAACTGACTTCGAACCTTAAGGAAATCGCCTCTTCAGTATTAAGTTTGCAGCTCTTACTTCGTGTGACTTCGGTAAAGTTGTTAGACGTGAGGTGCGTCGTCAACTTTTGGCCCAGGTGATTATCCTTAGTTAGAATTAAATTAAACGGTAGTAGTAGCAGTACTATTTCTAACTGGAAATAAAATTAACGGCCTACTTCAAACATCTGTTCCAAGACCATTCATAATGTCGAATGCTATGGAGTATCAGAAATTAATGTATGTTAAGTATCATTTGAAGAATACACGAGTAATGTGTTTCTAAAATATGCACCAATAATATTGATAAGATAAATTTTCTGCGTATAGAATGCGTACCTGGTCGACCAGATTCCTGAGGAGTGCCAAAGCTTACACAAGGAAACTCCTGCTAGTTCCACCGTCATTGGCTATCTGAATTCTGCTCGGACGATGTCTCGCTCTTACTCTGCCCTTGGCTTTGACTTCCAGGTAGCTTTGATAGTCTGACGTCATGACAAGAAATTCCAATTGAAGGATGCTTAGCCGCACTTTAGTTAAAATATATTTAAATGAACTAGGGAGCAAATTGAATAACTCGGACATAACATTTGCATCAGTTCACAAAATATTTACACCGGGCGAGTTGGCCGTGCGGTTAGGGGCACGGCTGTGAGCTTGCATCCGGAAGATAGTGGGTTCGAATCCCATTGTCGGCAGCCCTGAAGATAGTTTCCACGGCCGCTTCCTTCCAACTCCTACGCCTTTCCTACCCCATCGTCACCGTAACACCTATCCGTGTCGGTGCGACGTAAAGCCACTAGCAAATATACAGTATATATACATTTACTGTAAGTAATGAAATAATCCCAGCCTTCTCTCTGAGAGTCTACTTACAGTACACCCTTTCAAGTAAACTATTTCTGATCCTTGTTTTTAGTAAGAAATGAAAAAAGGAATCATGTAGTTTTACATAACTGTTGATGTCGTGATTATAGCCACGGCGCCTAGACGCAACTAGAGTTTTGCATGAAATCCGAACCAAAAGAACGATTTTTCATTTCAAGAATTCCACATACATGAGCTGGGATTCGAACCACGGCTGTCTTGGTGAGCAGCCAGTGAAATCGCCACTTGTCTGTCGCACTTTCCAGTAAGAAATGCAATGCACCGTATCGAATGGCGCAGATACAGTACTTAAGAAAATAATAAATTGGATTCTGTTATGGTTTGAATATTTTATTATTATTATTATTATTATTATTATTATTATTATTATTATTATTATTATTATTATTATTGTTATAGTATAGTGGGAAGGAGGGATGAAATGGCTTCATAGAGTAGTCAAATTAGCATGGAGTGTTGGTAAGGTACCTTCAGATTGGACAAAAGCAGTAATTGCACCTATCTCTAAACAAGGGAACAGGAAGGATTGCAACAACTATCGAGGTATCTCATTGATTAGTATACCAGGCAAAGTATTCACTGGCATCTTGGAAGGGAGGGTGCGATCAGTTGTTGAGAGGAAGCTGGATGAAAACCAGTGTGGTTTCAGACCACAGAGAGGCTGTCAGGATCAGATTTTCAGTATGCGCCAGGTAATTGAAAAATGCTACGAGAGGAATAGGCAGTTGTGTTTATGTTTCGTAGATCTAGAGAAAGCATATGACAGGGTACAAGGGGGGAAAAGATGTTCGCTATACTGGGGGACTATGGAATTAAAGGTAGATTATTAAAATCAATCAAAGGCATTTATGTTGACAATTGGGCTTCAGTGAGAATTGATGGTAGAATGAGTTCTTGGTTCAGGGTATTTACAGGAGTTAGACAAGGCTGTAATCTTTCACCTTTGCTGTTTGTAGTTTACATGGATCATATGCTGAAAGGTATAAAATGGCAGGGAGGGATTCAGTTAGGTGGAAATGTAGTAAGCAGCCTGGCCTATGCTGACGACTTGGTCTTAATGGCAGACTGTGCCGAAAGCCTGCAGTCTAACATCTTGGAACTTGAAAATAGGTGCAATGAGTACGGTATAAAAATTAGCCTCTCGAAGACTAAATTGATGTCAGTAGGTAGGAAATCCAACAGAATTGAATGTCAGATCGGTGATACAAAGCTAGAACAGGTCGATAATTTCAAGTATTTAGGTTGTGTGTTTTCCCAGGATGGTAATATAGTAAGTGAGATTGAATCAAGGTGTAGTAAAGCTAATGCAGTGAGCTCGCAGTTGCGATCAGCAGTATTCTGTAAGAAGGAAGTCAGCTCCTAGACGAAACATCGGTCTGTTTTCAGACCAACTTTGCTTTATGGGAGCGAAAGCTGGGTGGACTCAGGATATCTTATTCATAAGTCAGAAGTAACAGACATGAAAGTAGCAAGAATGATTGCTGGTACAAACAGGTGGGAACAATGGCAGGAGGGAACTCGGAATGAGGAGATAAAGGCTAATTTAGGAATGAACTCGATGGATGAAGCTGTACGCATAAACCGGCTTCGGTGGTGGGGTCATGTGAGGCGAATGGAGGAGGATAGGTTACCTAGGAGAATAATGGACTCTGTTATGGAGGGTAAGAGAAGTAGAGGGAGACCAAGACGACGATGGTTAGACTCGGTTTCTAACGATTTAAGGATAAGAGGTATAGAACTAAATGAGGCCACAACACTAGTTGCAAATCGAGGATTGTGGCGACGTTTAGTAAATTCTCAGAGGCTTGCAGACTGAACGCTGAAAGGCATAACAGTCTATAATGATAATGTATGTATGTATGTATGTATTATTATTATTATTATTATTATTATTATTATTATTATTATTATTATTATTATTATTATTATTATTATTATTATTATTATTATTGCTTGTGGTTTAACCTCACAAATATCCATAGGAGGTTTCTGGCGACGGAGGATGGCTTAGGGCGTAGACTGAGAAGGAAACAGTCGTGGACTGAGTCCCAGCATTTCAAGGTGTGAAAATGAGAAACCACGGAAAGACATCTTCAGGGCTGCAATTGATATAAATTATTTGTTGGATCCCCAAGAGCTTCACCATCAGCTGATATTAATAGCTTAACTGAAGAGGCGTGTTAGAGACATAGGGAGTGCGTTGGTTTTCCGTTGCTTTTCTCGCCGAACATGAAGGTGCTGTTACACAACAGTCTGGCAAGCCCATTTAAATGCATGCACCGATCGACCCTGTGAGCGTCATATTTATACATTATTCAATCACAGGGACAAGTTACTTAGGGAATGGCATTACAAGTGTCGTCCATACCAGGAGACATCACTGTTAACACTATATCTGTCCAGAGATGTCTCCAAGAATGTATTCTTCTTCTTATTATTATTGTTGTGAGCGTCCGGCGTCTCACCGTTGGGTTTCGTGGTTCAAATCCCGTTCACTCCACGTGAGATTTGTTCTGGACAAAACGGAGGTGGGACAGGTTTTTCTCCGGATACTCTGTTTTTCCCTGTCATCTTTCATTCCAGCAACACTCTCCAATATCATTTCATTTATCAGTCATTAATCATTGCCTGTTCGAGGTCTTGGAGAGTCTGTGGTGGAACAGGAAGCCCATGAACACTTCTGTCAAGTCTATCATACACATGCTCGATGGGATTAAGGTCGGAACTCACTGCTGGCCATTCCATCTCTTGAATGTACAGTTCTCGCAAGACAGCTCTGGTGATGCGTGCTACATGAGCCTGGCATTGTCATGGATGAGTACGAATTCAGGGCCAACACCGTATGCAGCAACCAACATATGCTGTAGCAGTATCTGCTCGATGGATCCCGCAGCGGTAAGATTACCACGAACGACGACAAGATCTGTACGGCCATCAATACTGATGCCACCCCACATCACAGAACCTTGTCCGAATCCCTGTACCTTCCTAGACAACATTTGGCATGAATTGCTCACCACGGCGTTTCCATACACGTTGACGTCCATCACGCTTTGTGAGGGGAAATCTGGACTCGTCTGTGAACAATACAGGTCCCCATTGGCGAAGTTGCCAGTTGACGTGGGTACGGGCAAACAGAAGGCGAGCTGCGTGATGTTGCTGCGTTAAAAGGGGCACTCGAACAGGATGTCTGAGTCGTAAGGACACTTCTTTTAACCACAAAAGTAAATTCACACTAGGATAAACTAATCACAAGTCCTCGCAGACTGAGCTAACCATCTAATTTGGATCATGAACGTTAGAAATAGACAGGACACTGGTCGTTGCAGACTGAACTAACCATCTGATTGATTTCATGCATGTTGGAAATAAACTGGACACTGATCGTTGCAGACTGAACTAACTATCTAATTGATTTCATGAATGTTGCAAATATAGTGGACATTGATCATTGCAGACTGAACTAACTACCTGATTGATTTCATGAACGTTGGAAATTAACTATACACTGATCATTGCATACTGAACTATCTAATTGATTTCATGAATGTCGGAAATAAACTGGACACTGATCATTGCAGACTGAACTAACCATCATGAATGTTGAAAATAACTCTCATCAACATATGCTGACTTTATAACTAATGATCTCTCTCTTAGTGGATGTATTATTCTACTGTTACAAATATGTGTATTATAATGACATGACATAATCACTCTGCATCGTTAGGTTCTTTTAACTCTAAAATTATTTACATTACTCACAACTATCCGTGAGGTCCAATAACCAACTATTGAAAATAAGTATGATTCTAGCCGCAATCATTACGTCTTTAACAGATAACTACTGTACAACTCCAACACCCTCCTAGTCCCTCAGATTATTAGAATGAGGCCATCTAATAATTAAACTAAAATTACAATTGTGGGTGCGTGACAGACGAGTGCCATCATTTTCACTTACCATTCGACAAATTCGCCACGACACATATTAATTATCTACTGTCACAACAACTATGTCAAGATTTCGCCGTAACAACTCTTCCGCCTCTCAAAAACCATTAATCCAGTATACAAAATATCAATCATATCAATTACGAGGTTTACATAATATTATTACTTCTTCGACCCTCTTAAATTATCCCGACAATCGTCTGATAATGGGCTCGCATTATTCTAAACCACCTCTCAATTTTCTACCTGCGGTGAATCTGCATGAAATGAATCACATTGAAACAAGCTAGATTATAATATACTCATTTCAATTGAATTTATCTCTCATGAGATCTAGCCTTCTGAGATCACATGATTCTTAAACCAAACGATTCTCGAACATTGGACATTGCACATGCCTTCTTCCGGCGTTATAACGCATTATGCTCTCGGGGTATTACATCTTGCCGGCGTCAATACATCCTGAGTTCGATTCTCCCCCGGGGCACTTCCATCCCGGGATCCAAGTGAACTCCTTTATTTTTGACATTGTCTCTACTGTTCGTCCTTCCTCATCATGTGTATTGGATGTCTATATGATCTCAAATTAATTTCGTACACGATGTTATATGGCCTGTCTTGATCTACTTTTATTTCATATTTCATTTTGAATTCGTGGCTTATTTCATGGATTTGTCATCGTACTGAAATTACGTAACTCTTGAAACAAACTTCTAGCAAATATAAAACTTTAAATGATAGGAAAATCACGCCGGTCTTGACTTAATTTAGACATTGTGATATCTCTACCCGATACCCACACAAACAAAATTTTTTCAACATTCAACTATATTTTACATTATGCTATCACAGAGAATCTTGACACACAAATTCTTTAACGACAGACTGGCATAAAACTTATCTTTACCCGATACGTTCTTTAATCCAATTTAACATAATCCTCTGAAATTTTGGGATTTCAACATAAAATGTGCGGAGTCTTCTCAAACATCTCTGTGCCACACAGCACTTAACATTTAAACAAAAGCAAATAAAAACAGCAAACTATCGGCCTACAACTTTGGCTCTTATTTACAGAGAACATAATGATGCAAAATATACTTTAAAGAATACAAATTATGTCACCCACCTGGATTTCTGCTGAACAATGACATGTTCTCAGATGTTGCCATTCACCGACCGCCCAACTAAGGCTTAACACACCATGTCGATACAAACTATATACACTTCACACATTTCTTCTCGGAGATTCTTAACTATTATTATTTATTTTTATTTAATTTTATTTTCTTACATACTACACATTTAATTTTTAACAAATATATGTGAATTCTCAAGTATATCTCACACGTTTCTTCTTGAATGCTCTTACCTTTATATAATATCTACATGAAACACTGTACATTTACCACACATAAATTGTTATCAGTTCTATATATACACCACCTGACACATTTAACAGTCAAAGGACTGTATTAATATCACCGTGCCGAGATATGCCGTTAATTTATCATTTCATCGCCAAACGCGGGCGAATTTAATATTCACGCGAATATGCGTATTTATTTTATTTAACATTTCACCAGTTCTTACCATAGACTTGTATTTCACTCTTACCAATAATCAATCTCGAATGTTCAGTTTGTCAACCGCACATGAATAATTGGCCCAGAGCGACACAGATCTGTACTCGCGTATCACTGAAGAAGGAATGAATCTTGCTCTCCCGTCACCCTTAGTATATTTTCGCTTTTAGCGCGCTATAAAATGGTAGGAAGTTTGCATCACATTACAGAATTTCATTATCCCACGGGTCTCATCTCTGGTGTTTGTGTCCCTAATGTTGAGAAAAGTTCGAGGAATATGAATATCATGTTATAATTTTAATTTGCCTCTAAGTGGTCTAAAACACTGAAGCCTGGGTTGAATAAATACTTTTCCCCCCTTCATGACGGCATACACGTGTTGCTTCGAATCTTCCCACGGTCTAGCAGAATATTTCTATTTTTGACCAGAAGAGATTCGATTATATGACAATTCCTTTCAATTTACTAGGGGGTCCACTGTACCAGTCCAAGTTTTAATTTACATCTGGGTAATTATCGTATTTTAGTAATTAGCCACGAGTATGCTCGAATCCATCCGAAATTCTCCCCTAGGATCTTATAAATCTGGATTCCTTTCCAGCCCAAAGAGATTACAATTCAACTTCAGCCATCTTGTCTCGTGGGTATGAAACGTGAAGAAGACACCGGGTGGTTGTCAAGTAATGATGCAGAAATGGATGCTCCTATCACAACAACAACAACAACAACAACAACAATAACAACAACAACAACAACAACAACAACGTATCTCCCGACTAGGTTGGTTAGTAACTTTAGGTATCCCTTTTGACGAATGTGAATGATGGGTGCAGTAACTTTAAATTCGGACAAAACTTAATTTGAAAAGCTTATTTTGTATGTATTAGTATATAACCTACACGAAACGATTTAGGGACAAAGATTTTGTAGAATTAAAATATGTATTTAGCGAGCGAATTGGCTGTGCGGTTAGGGTTACGCAGCTGTGTGCATGCATTCGGGAGATGGTGGATTCGAATCCCACTATCGATTGCCCTGAAGATGATTTTTCGTGGTTTCGCATTTCCACACCAGGCAAATTCTGGAGCTGTAACTTAATTACAGCCACGGCCACATTCTTCCCAATCCTAGCCCTTTTCCTTCCTGGCGTCGAAATCCTTCGGTATGTTAGTGCGACGTTAAACCACTAGAAGATAAGGTATGCATTTCATATTTTGAATTCTTTTGCATATTTTCCTATTTTGGAATTTGTTTTCATATTGTGCCTGTCTTTGGTGATATGCTGTTGTAATATACAGTATATAATAATAATAATAATAATAATAATAATAATAATAATAATAATAATAATAATAATAATAATAATAATAATAGGGTCCTAGGAGTCAACCTAGGAAGGGACTTCACGGCCCTGGCAAATGGGAGTGAAATGCGTCGTTGCGACCATCTGCAACAATAAACTATTGGGTTCAGCAAGAGAATCCAACTAGCCTCTTTCACTCCAACTCCAGCACGTAACCTGCAAGGGGTGCCCCTGTTAAGCCGAGCAACCCAGTGGAAGGTTGGGTAACCAATCCCAGCGTGAAACTGGGTCGGTGAACCGATCAGTGCTGGGGGCTCCAAGGCTCACAACCTTGGTAGTACCTTGGTCGGTGCGAAATATCACCGACCCCATTCTACAGTTTTTCAACTGTGAAAAAAAGCATGGAGGAAATTTCAGCTAAAGCTACTACCCCGTGTGGTAACCAATCCACCGTCGTCTTGTACGACGTTAGCGGGCCTTCGGATTCTGGGGAGCCTGCACCGACATGCTTGGAGGTATCAGAGACTCCACGAAAGATCAAACATAGAGCCAAGAATTTCTTTGCTACCTTTAATGCCAATTCCCTCCAGAAGGTAGGAAAACTGAAACAGCTCACAGATATCCTATCGCAACAGCAAATTTTGATTGCAGCAATTCAGGAAACGAGATTTACAGATGAGCAGGCCTTTGAATCTGAAGGTTACAGGATATTCAAGGGTAAACCTGGTAAACGTGTCATACAAACTGTCCCCCACCTTGGCACAGCATTTGTAGTCAACAAAATGATTCTGGACTCAATAACAAATTTCACCTCTGTGAATAGCAGAGTCTCGACTCTGTCCTTTCGAAGCACAAACAAAATGTGTACTATTGTGAACGTTCATGCGCCGATCAAGCAAGCGAACAAGAGAGACCCAGAGAGAACTGATAGATTCTGGCAAGAACTTGAGGAGATTTTATCCAAGATTCCAGACAAACATACCATAATCATGCTTGGAGATTTCAATGCCCAGGTAGGCAAAGAGAGAAAGTTCCGAAACATCGTTGGAAACTATCCTGCTCACCAGAGAACAAATCGTAATGGAGAAAGGCTAATAGAGCTGTGTAAGGCATTTAACCTCGTAAT
This sequence comes from Anabrus simplex, assembly GCF_040414725.1. Taxonomy (NCBI): domain Eukaryota; kingdom Metazoa; phylum Arthropoda; class Insecta; order Orthoptera; family Tettigoniidae; genus Anabrus; species Anabrus simplex. The sequence continues at coordinate 326,235,481 of NC_090267.1, read as the reverse complement.
GAAGTCTACTGCTTTTAAACACCTGCCCAGGAAACAGAAGACCTGGAAATCCCCAAATCACCACCTTGGTGAATTCCAGATTGATCATGTCGCGATCGCGCGGAAGGCTCAAAGAGAAATTCAGAATGTTAAAGTTCTAAGACAAGCAAAACTGGACTCAGATCACTATCTATCCAAGATAAAAATCAAACTGCTCCCGATAAACACAAGGAGAGTTCGAGCCAAAAGGATTGAAAGATTTGATAGAGAAAAACTAGGATCTAACCATGAATTCACTCAGAAACTACAATCGGTGGATGCAGAGAACTGGGAACAACTGCGCGAGGCCCTGGTCAAAACAGCTAAAGAGACGGTTCAGCTTACTAAGCCCAGGAAGCATGCTTGGTGGAACAGTGAATGCGATGCAGCGATAAGGCAAAGACAGTTCGCCTGGCAGAAATGGAACTCGTTAAAGAACCAAGTCAACTGGACAAACTTCGTGAATGAGAGAAAGTGTGCAGCCAAAACCATCCGCAGCGTTAAACGTGCTTTTGATAAACACCAGCTGGCTCAAATTGAGCAGGATTTCAAGAAAAACAATACACGCGACTTTTATAAAACATTTAAAAGCAACTTATGGAAATATGACCCACCGAGCCTACAGTTCAGAGATTCCAATGGAAACCTAGCCCATAACGACAAGGAAAACTGCCGGATCCTTGCAAAATACTTCGAATCCCTTCTTAACTGCGAGGCCCCATTGTCCAGATTCACATTTGAAGATAAAACAACAGTTCACCGAGATTCAGCTCCACCTACGAAAGAGGTAGTCGGGCAGATTTTCCAATCCTTGAAGAATAATAAAGCGCCGGGTGAAGATTCGATAATAGCTGAATTGTGGAAGTTTTCTAGTGACAATGCAGTGGAAAAATTAACGGACATCATACATGAAATCTGGAACACTGAAAGACTTTCATGTGACTGGACATCTGCCCTAATCCACCCACTTCATAAGAAAGGCGACAAGTCGGATGTTAACAACTATCGCGGCATCTCCCTCCTACTTATAACCTACAAAATTCTCTCGAAAGCTCTTCAAATCAGGGCAGAAGAACAGCTAGACCCAGAGCTGGGTGATTACCAAGGAGGTTTCAGGAAAGGACGGTCATGTGTGGAGCAGATTATGAATCTGAAATCTGTCCTTTCATATCTTAAACTAAGGAGCAAGCCTTCTGTAGTAATGTTCATCGACTTTAAGAAGGCCTATGATTCAATTGATAGAAATACCCTACTTCAGATCTTAAAGGAATTTGGCTTGGACGGTAAAACAAGAGTGATCATCCAACAGACTGTCACCAACACCATCTCAAAAGTGAAGTTTAGAGGAGAGATTTCAGAGGCCTTTGAAATACGGACAGGAGTTAGGCAAGGAGATGGTCTCTTGCCTCTGTTGTTCAACTGCGTTCTTGAGAAAGTGATCCGTGAATGGCGCAGAGAAACGAGTTATGAAGGAGTCGAAAGCGGAGTCAGACTAGGCCACAAGAACAAGAACCTTTCAATTGACTGTCTAGCATTTGCAGATGATCTCGCGGTTTTCGCTGATTCCTTGGATGTGGCCACAAAGCAGATCAACCAGCTTCAAACACAAGCTGCAAAGGCGGGCCTCCAAATCTCCTTTGAGAAAACGAAATTCATTACAAACATCAAACTGGCGCCAAGTGAGCTAGAAGGGACTCACGGAAAAGTCAAGTGAGTTGAAAAATTTAAGTATCTTGGTGAATGGATAGAACCCAACTTGTCCGAAAAAGAAGCCTTTTCTTCACGCATGAATAAAATGGAAATGGCTTACCATCTGACTAAAAATGTCTATAACAAAAGATCTATATCTCTGAATGCAAAAATCAAACACTATTGCACTGTTATCCGGCCAGAGGCTCTATATGCTGCGGAATGTCTCGCCATGAACAAAAAAGGCATGATGGAGAAATTGGAGGCCAAGGAAAGAAAGATTTTGAGAAAAATCTTAGGTCCAGTCAAAGACAACGGCGAGTTTAGCAGACGGCACAACCAGGAGTTGTACTCGCATGTGGAGAAAATAACTGATGTGATGCGAAAAAGGAGGATTACTTTTTATGGACACATGGCTCGAATGAATTCAACACGGTTAACCAACCGCATTTTCACTTTCCTCCAAGAGAAAAAGGTAAAGGGGGCATGGTTCAGTGAGGTACAGAAAGATCTGCAGGAGATTGGGATCTCATTTGAAGATATCCAGGAGCGTGTCCCACTTAAGAAAAAACTCCAAGAACATCAGAGTTTCCTACCAAAGCCGAAGATGAAAACTGGAAAGGCATGGACGGAAGAACGAAAGGTGCAACACCGTATACGAATGAAGGAGTACTGGACCAACATAAAGCTCAAGGGAAACAGTTGAAATGACGTGGTCCTTATTTGGCCGAAACGAAACAAGAATAATAATAATAATAATAATAATAATAATAATAATAATAATAATAATAATAATAATAATAATAATAATAATAATAATAATAATAATAATTGTACCGGGCGGTACACCTCCACGCCGCTAATTCAAAAGGTGCGCCAGTTGAAACTCCTCTGCTGGAAGAAGTCTGAACTTTATTGACGGTATTAATTTTCTACTTTCTCAGAAGATGTCACTACCTGGAAATTTTGGAGTTTTAGAACTGTGTCATTTTTGATGTGTTTTTGTTTTGCTTGAAGTAAGAAGTGTGAACTTTCTCTTCTAGAGGACACTACTGAAGAACTACAATAGTGCACCCTAGTGCGAAGAAAAAGAACTGTTCTTTGGAGAAAATTTTATTTCAAAAGTTTGTTCTTTGTTAAATTTCTTTTAGTCATTGGTTAAGTTGGCAATATTACCCCTTTCTTTCCCCTTGTTTTAAATCTAGCCAATCCCGAATTTCTGAAATTAATTTTCCACCAATAATGTGTTTCTTCTTCATCTTGTGTAGGGGTTTCTCTTCATTCTCCAATAAAGTGATTGTGGGCGGGTGTTCTCATTCCCCTAACGCCTAGAACCTTCCGCGAGAGTATATAAACTGCTGATTTTAGGGTCTCTGCGCCACTTCTGTTCCATCTTTCAGTGTGTAAAGTACATAGCAGGGGGCGGGAAGCGCCTCTTTCTTCGGCAGCGGTCAACAACAAGGTAATGGCCAATTAATAACTTCTTTCTTTGCTAGCTCAGCAGTTTAACTCTCGGGGCGGGTCCGAAGCTTTTTCCATTATGTAACCTTCCTTAAAATGTAAAGAAACTTGTATCTATTTCATCTTTTAAACTGCATATCGGGATAGAGAGTGCTTAACCCTCTCGAGCTCCCAATCATATTGTTTTGAGGTGAACTTATTTTTCTCAACCTATTCTTCGTTAATATAATGTAAATTGTTCTTTTCTGAAGTCACCTCTGTAGTATGGGATTAGCCCTTGCATTAACGGCCTAGTGCCAAGTAGGTTTTAAATAAAGTGTATTAGGAGTGCGGAGAGCCTCCTTTCAAGTTGGTATTTTAGAGGCCATATAATTAACCTTTTCTCACTTAATAGGCCTCAGTAGATTGGGTATTTTACCCCTGTGTTTATGTCCGTTGAGGACAGCTTGAAGGTGGAGTTTGGTGTGGCCTGGGAGAGGCTTAAATTTGAGAGCGAGTGGCTCTTTTCCGGAAACTGAGTCTTGTATGCCTCGAGGAGGCTTTACGGTGTAATTTGGAGCAAGTGCTCCAGGGTTTGATTGGGGTCTTCTGCCCCGTTGTTGAAATTTGTATATCGTAAAGTTGGGCTAGTTGCTCAAGAATTGTGTTTTCAGGGCTCGAAGCCCAAATCCTGTAAATACTGTAATTGTACCTTGTTGTCTTGCTACTCCGTACCTGCCATTCTTGTTATTTCTGAATTTTGGAAAGAAAATATAACCTTGTTAAATTTTACATTTAACTTTAATTCCGTAGTTGGAGACCTATTCACACCCGCACCTTCTTTCACCTCTACCTACCACGGAAATCTCCGTAACAACAATAATAATAATAATAATAATAATAATAATAATAATAATAATAATAATAATAATAATAATAATAATAATAATAATAATAATGTGCATATTCACTCATTCGTGTAAGAAATACCGGTACATAAATAATATGTATATACTTACCAAACTAACAAAGCTGGGCAAGATTAGCTGAAAAGTGACACTTCTAAGACATTAACACTGGCCACCATAAAAACCTGTTCAGAACATGACGAAAAACATAATGAGCACTGGCACATATGATGTTTCAAAGTCTTTTGCACTTGCTGTTCCCTAATGTAAAATCTCACCGTTTAAGAGTGGCTGAAGATCATCCAACATCTGTCCTTAAACGATTCAGTGATCTCCATACACTTACCTTTTCATCGTGGCCGCACGGAAGATGTTATTATAAAATCTCCCATTAAATGACGATACTTACTTCTTGTTTTCCGTAGCGCATTTCTGCCCTTGTGTAGTAGTTATCCAAAGCCTGAGAAGTACGGAGCAAACTCTTTAGTGATTTTAATCTTGAAGTAATAGTTCATGGTTTAGTTGTTGTCAGCCCTTTTGATCTTTCTTGGTAAGTAGCAACTTATCGGCGAATACTATGCCTTGCAATGCCAGTGAAACAGTAGACTCTTTCAATAGGTGTTAAGTTCAGACACCTTGTTATTCCGTGTGTTTCGTATGAGGAAGTTTCCATAACCCTGGTAAGAAGTGATTTGTACCATATCGAATCAATTTCGGTTGAGATAATTGGTACTTGGCAGTGTTCGAATGCAACAACTCCGTATCGTTTGCACGTTGAAGGTGAAGAAGAAGAAGAAGAAGAAGAGGAGGAATAAGACAAAATTCCTTCTTGCTTGTTGTTTAATGGGGCTTAAAAGCTAGGTCATCGGCCCTGAGACAAAATTCCAACATCGTGACGTCTCTTAACATATGCTTATCAACAAAAGCTTTCCATTATATTTGGATCACAAGCACAGCATACTTACCTTTTCATCGTAGCCGCACGGAATATATTTTTATGAGTACCTATTGTCAACAAGAAGTCAGAAATAAATGGAAACAAGTTATTCTATACTTGCAACATTGTCCTATCTGTCTTTGCGCACTTTATTCTAAAAACATAAAATTTGAGCCATCTTCAAGTGTATCTCCGGTGAATGAATCAGTAGTGGGAATGTATTCCTCTACATTGTTGCCGAGTTATACTTCTTTTTAAATCAATAGTCACCACCACCACCCTTACATAGTGCTGTTTATCTACCCCTTGGGAAATGCTTTATTAACAGGTCATCAAGAACTTAATATGGCAAACGGTTCCACTCTTCTATGGCTGCCACAATAACGTCGTGAAAGATGTCAGGTAAAAGAGGACGTGTTCTCTTAAAGAAAGCTTCATACATGGTGGATGGAATTCATGTCGGGTGACTGGTTACCAGTCCTTCTGAGTGACGTTATTCACTTGAAGACAACGGAAAACATCAGCATGACGGTGGGGTTTATGATTATCACGCGTTGAAACGAAGTTGTTTCCTGTAACTCATCTCAATGGCGCAAAATTGGATTGTAGAATCTCCGTGACATATCGTGGGCGGCCATTCCGTTTCCAGCAATAGGTCCTACGGGTATTAAGTGTTCCATTACAACACCCCCTAAGAACATGAAGGATTCACCATCGTATGGATGGACGTCTTGTATAAAATGGTCTCATGGCGGTGCTCAGTTTGCCTCGATATTCTAATGCCCTAAATGGTATCTTGATTTCGTCGCGGAGGAAACATGACGCCACTCTTCCGTCATCCAATTTAGTGAGTCAAAGCCCGGTCTGTCTGTGGATACGGTTTGACGGTCATAGTGCAAAGGGTCGAGAGGGATTCCTTGAGTGAATGTCCACCAGGTATAGCTTTCTGCATACAATCTGAGCAGAGACACGCGATCCTTTGGCTTGGACGAGATCAAGCTGTACGTCCCTGGCGATAGAGGTGGGCATCTACGGGCTGCGACATGAAGGTAACTGTCGTCAACGGGTCTTGTGACCCGGAGATAACATATGCGAAATCGTTCATATGTTTCTTTCATATACTCTACAACAGGGCCTCTCAGGGTGCATGCGCGTGGTGCATGCACTGTGCACGGTGCAAAAGACGACTTGGCTTGGTTGACCAGAGTGCAGACCCCCCACTCCTCGATTTGGAGCAATAGCGCTTACTCTCTCTTTCCTCACGCCTGTCTCGCTCGCTCCGCCTGTCACCCTCTGCCCCACTTATGCCGTAGCGCTCCTAATCCGGGCTGAGTTGAGCCGAGTAGAGCCGAGCTTGGTCGAGTAGCCCATAGACGAAGCGTTGATCCGAGCCATGCCGAGCGGCACCGATGCACAGTGCACGGAGCTCTTGCGCCTCGATCTGCACGCGTGAGATTTTTGGCGTTTGAGAGGCCCTGCTCTACAGTATGTAATTTCCTGTGGGGTGCGTTTAGGGGTTCGTTCAGAAATCGACTTACTGGCCAACTGTTGTTGGTAAATATGAACTGTGGATGTGACGCATCACGCATAGTAAGCTGGCATGGGGTGATATGTTATACATATTGTGCCATTCTTCAAAACTTTTGTTGCTGAAGATATATATACCGTAGCGATTAAAGGAATAAAATAAATAACTTTATTATCAGCAGATGATAATACATAACTATGTAGTAACCACACAGCTAGAAGAGCTGATAGTCGATACCATTTAATCAGAACATAAACCATCGTACAAAGTCAATCTCTAATTTGGTACCCACCTTGTTTTTTTGGCGTCTCTGGCATCACATTATAAATATTTCTTGTTTGTAAATACAGGAGAAATTATTTAAATATAGACTACATAATTAGTCAAATGTTATAATAAATGTTAAAAAATGAGTCTTGAATTTGTATAAGACTGAGAGGTTTTTATTTTCTTCAAATAAGAATAATTGCAACGATTGTAATCAAGAATATCTACACTTCAACTAATTACATTCTTACTATAATAATAAGTCTAGGTTATTGCACTGAGGGTTGTGATGTGGACAGACAAACAGGATGATGATTGGAACCACTCGTCTAAGGTATCACAAAAATGGATTTTATTTGTAAATGAAAAGTTATATCTTTAGTTTGTAAATACAATCACATGTTCCGCCCAATGCTAAGACTTAACACATTCAAAGTCAGTCCTGTACACACTTTGCTGCTTCTTGGTTGATATGAAGAATTTCAGTTTATGGAATCTTCCTTAGTCTATCCAAAGTCAGGAAAACACAGTTCACTCCGAAGATTTGTTTTCAGTGCCATTATGGCACACTGGCTTATCAAACTGAGACTGTGGGGGGATGGGTGAAAGAGGACACACTCCTGGTGCGCGAAGATTAACTTACGACAATAAGCGTTTTCTTCAGTATATGCGTGTGGCAAACAGTAGTATAAAATAAGATGGAATATATAATACATTTCCATAACCAAGAGTTGATGATACAGATTAAATTTAATAATATTTAAAGGAATAATTTCGTATTAACTAACATACAGTTTTATTTACAGATAGTTAACGTAATAAGCAAAGTTTTGAGTTACAGTTGAATTCATTTTCAAATTTTACTTGCTTGGAAAATGCAGGGCGAAATCGATTATAACCTTTTCCTTCATAAATCAACCTGATATAATTTTTAACGACTTGGTTTAAAATTGATAATTATGTCATTTTCAGTCAATTTTCATGAAATCTTGACCTGATATGGAGCAATTACGTAGTTAGGTCCGTGATGAATTTGTATTGTTGCTGGGCGATGTTTTCTTGAGCTAATTTCATTTCGTAACTTGATGGTCATCAGATTGAACCCTTGTATAATATATATTCAATTCAATCCATAAAACTAAGTATTTCTTGAAAATAAGTTAATTTTCACGTCGAGTTGTAACATTTAAAAATACGATCAATTGGTCAATTATACCTGTTTATTATAAATTATTATATTTATAGTGGTAAGATGACCCAAAATAACTTTGAATTTAGGGACGGATCATTCTATGACTTTTAGCTGAGAAGTCATATGGTGTTTAAATACTAGAAGGTACTAAACCATGAGCATTTGAGATTGTTGTTAGGATAGATTAAAGAACGAATTGAAACTGAAGCAGGACTCTCGATCAGTAGTTGTTGGCAGTATTGAGTCTGACGGAATTATTTCCTATGCATTTAAAAGCAACAGTCTATGGCCTCATCTACTGCGCGCTGACATTTTGATTTGACGCAATTTAGGCAACCCGTATGTCAACCATGACGTTCCATTTTACTCTACCAGATGGCAGAGAAACCGAAACTCTAAGAGGTGACTTATGGCTGAGTTTTAATCAATTTTGTCGGATAAACAACAAATGTGTCACCAGAATTTTACACTTCGACATCTTACTACATGGTGTCCCGAACGGACTCTTTTCCGTTCTTTATGTACTGTATTTAAGAGAGAATGAATTGGTACGCCGGCCACGCGGTGTAGGGGTAGCTTGCCCGGCCAGGAAAGGGATTTTACCTTATCTGAGGGCTGGTTCGAGGTCCACTCAGCCTACGTGATTAAAATATTGAGGAGCTATCTGACGGTGAGATAGTGGCTCCGGTCTAGAAAGCCAAGAATAACGGCCAAGAGATTCGTCATGCTGACTACACGACACCTCATAATCTGCAGACCTTCGGGCTGATCAGCGGTCACTTGGTAGACCATGGCCCTTCGGGTCTGTTGCGCCATGGGGTTTGGTTTTATGAATTGGTAAATGAAATAATATACTAAGTTATGCAAGAGTTTCTTGTGATATTGAACGAACAAAATAAACTTGTGGCATATCTTAACTTACCAAGTCGACTACTGCTCATCCAGATATAGGACTACCATGTCGTCAATGTGATGCCATCCTTAGCCACATTACTTTACTATAATGATCATATAACCGGGCGAGTTGGCCGTGCGGTTAGGAGCGTGCAGCTGTGAGCTCGCATCCGGGAGATAGTAGGTTCGAACCGCACTGTCGGCAGCCCTGAAGATGCTTTTCCGTGGTTTACCATTTTCACACCAGGCAAACGCTGGAGCTGTACCTTAATTAAGGCCACGACTGCTTCCTTCCCATTCCTAGGCCTTTCCTGTCCCATCGTCGCCATAAGACCTATCTGTGTCGGTGCGACGTAAAGCAAAAAAACAAAAACAAAAAAGAAACAAAAAAAGAAAGATCATATGCTCTTCCTTTGTCAGACAGACCTCAGTTGGTTTCCTGAGAATGATTCAACCCCGTTCTAGCCCTACATAACTTAGGATTAAAATCCTTGGACTAGCGAGGAATCGAACCTCCTTGTAAAAGGCAGACATGCTATACCTACACCACTGAGCGATGACGATATTGCACAGGTTGTCAGATAATTTGACAGTAATTAATGAATTAATGAAAATGAAGGTGATCAAAAATCCCATATTTAAAATTCTATCAATAATTCCTTTAGTCCCTTTCTTCTTCTTCGCTACACTCCTTGCAGAGGATTATAAAAGCCGTTAAACACGTTTTTTTTTTTTTTTTTTTAAATCTTGTAGTTCTCATTTCTTAAACCTCCGAGCTAGACCAGAGATGGGTACTGGTATGCAGATGTAAAGTGTATGCCTACATGCGTGCTGATAAGTGTGCGCTGTCTGGCTCCATGCCTACATGCGTGCTGGCCTTTGGTCACAGGGGTCCCGGGTTCGATTCCCGGCAGGGTCGGGAATTTTAACCTTAATTGGTTAATTTCGCTGGCACGAGGGCTGGGTGTATGTGCCGCCTTCATCATTTCATCCTCATCACGACGCGCAGGTCGCCTACGGGAGTCAAATCAAAAGACCTGCATTTGGCGAGCCGAACTTGTCCTTGGACAGTCCCGGCACTAAAAGCCATACGCCATTTCATTTCAGTGTGCGCTTACGTTAACTCATCTGTTTAGTGAGCTCACTACATCAAAGTGAACGTATTCCTCTTTTGATGCTGACATGAATTTCATAATAGAACATTGAGTGTGTTTCTTTAAGAGACAAATCATTCACAGTGTACGCTATCATGATACCGTATAATACTGTGTTGAATCTGGCATTATCGGTTAATATATAATGCATTTTGGAATAAACCTGTGTTTGAATTTTTTGAAGAGTAGTGAAGTATGCAGTGATATTAATGTTAAGAATACATAGACCTAGATAAAAGTGTAGTATAACCTTAGAACTGTTAGAAACCGTACTCCAAAAGTTTAGAAGAAAGATCACAGTTAACATTGTTTTGGTGTATAAGGGAGCGTGAGGATGTGGACATTACATGGCATAGAACAATTTAATTTTTCTTTACTGAAATGTGTAATCATTTAGATGTAAATATGTCAGCACCACATGTTTAAATAAGCATTGTGAAATTAATTTTTGACTTCCGGAATTAGCCTATTTATACATTCCAAAAGTTTAAAAACGATCATCTATATAAATAAAACACGAGTTTTGTCTGTACATTACTCAGAATTTAAAAACAATGGTATTTCTGTATCGGTCGTATCCACAGTAACAAGTAAATGCACTTTTTCATTTTCCGTCATATGTCTGTCTGTGTGTCTGTCTGTCTGTCTGTCTGTCTGTCTGTCATAACAGAGATATTCATTAATTTCGACTTTTATTTTGCCATGTCCATATCAATGCCGAGCTATGAGAAAATGGGTGATCAGAATTTAATGAAAATCGGTATGTGAAGTCTAGGCCATAAAAAACTTTATTCACGCTGATAAAATGGTAGTTTAGGGGAAGGTGCCTAAAATTTAATTTTTAAGTACCTATGTTATTATGCAAAGTAATAAAATCTTATTCACAACGTGTGCACGACTCCATCTAGAATACCGTAGCGAAGCACGGGTACACCAGCTAGAGTACGATAAAGCTTCTTAGCAGATATTTTTAATAGGCATTGACTGAATTCTCACTTTGTCCCTTTAGTAGAAGAGAGAGGAAATTGTATTATCCTTCTTCCAGTCAGTTTGGAAACTCGTACAACAATCCACTGTGAGTCTTGGCCTGCTGCCCAGCCAGATCACCTGCAGATAATGGAGTATTACATGGTCCACGTGACGTCATTCTCAGCCGCATTGCTTGGCTTCCGCGAGCGGGTCCGCTGCCTCTCGTATCAGACAGCTCTTCAGTTGGTCTCACGAGGCTCAGTCAACCCTATTTGAGCTTTCAGCCCAGAATTAAAATCCTTGGATTAGCCGGGAATAAAATCTGAGTGGCTCAGATGATTGAGACTCTGGCCTTCTGACCCCAACTGCGTAGGTTCGATCCTGGCTCAGTCCAGGTATTTGAAGGTGCTCAGCCTCGTGTCGGTAGATTTAACGGCACGTGAAAGACTTATGCGGTACAAAATTCCGGAATCTCGGCGTCTCCGCAAAACCAGAATATGGTTAGTGGGACGTAAAGCCAATAACATTATGAATAAAATCCGGGGCCTCTGGGTAAGAGCACTCTACCACTGCGCTGGCGTAATTTATATTTTACAAATATTGAGGCATATAATAAGTGCAATAGTCTAATTAGGAACACACCAGGATAGCAAATAGAAAGTTCTTATTTAAAATTGCCGGCGATACCTCATTTCATAGGTGAAGTACTCTGAAAAAGTAGGACACAGAATGTCTTGTTTCAAGCACGGTACTTAGGCCTACCTATAGAAATAGACTAGTGGGCTTAGATAGAGTGCATTTCTCTATATCGACGTCGCTTATACGATCGTTTATGTTCCAGCCTTTTTTCAAGGTTCTTGCAATGAAAGACATAATATTGACAGATGCTATGTTAATAGGCATGTCCGGTTCCCTTGCTTAATGGTTAGCGTAGTAGCTTTCGGTAATAGGTCATCGAGTTCGATTCTCGGCCGGGTGAGGAAATTCAGCCTCATTTACTTAATTATTCTAGCTCGGAGGTTGATTTTTTATTATTGTATCAATAATCACCTTCATTAACATTGGTTACAACACTTCACACTGTCAACCACTTACAGAAACACGCAATAGTAAATACATCCTTCCATACAGGGTTAGCGTCGAGAAAGGTATCCGGCCGTAAACTGTGTTCAATCCACGTAAGTGCCGACCCCAGATAATTGGGATAAAGGCAAGGGAAGAAGAAAAAGAAGCTAATAACCTACATGTGACAAGATTTATGTGTACCTACTCACGATCTGGATGTGTACTATTATGGGATGTCTTTCGTACAATGGTATCGTTTCTTTCTGTAGATCTCGCTATAATGATTATTACCAATAGTTTCAGTCTCACCATGAGAATGCAGAATCTTCCTTGTAAGCATGTAGAGGACATCAGCAAGGCTCCCCAGTCACTGCTACTAGACTTGTTATGACTTTGAAACGACAGTTGTTGACGAAAGTGAGTTGTTCATCAGAGAATGCTGTCTTAATGTGTTCATGTTTAACGAGCAAGCGAGCTTGAAGTTTTAGGTGACAATTATCTCAAGTCATAAGCCACGGGAACTACAATCTTTGTAGATACCGAACTACTGAGAAGTTCTATTTCGAAAATCTTACTAACCTTCATTGGGGTTCAAACCAAACAAACAATTAGCGACTAGCCCACTACCTTCTTGAAGTTCACGCCAAATACTGTAGACGATCATTTCATTCATATAGTATTGATACGAACTTTCTTTTTTTTTTTTTCATGTAAGCATTTTACGGTACTCTTAACTTCAGTCACTATGTTATATTTTTCTCTCTCGCCCCTACTCTTCCAAGCTCATATTATTTTCATTAAACAAAAGAATGGACTTCATATTTTGGATAATACGGTAATATTCAGCTGTATCTTCTATTAAAGCAATTATGTTTGGTATACTCATCAATCTGTGTGTTGCAGATTGAATTTGACTCTTGGTAATGGAACATACAGTATTATGCCGTGCATTCTCAACCTATTCGTTCTCAGCATGGGGTTGATGGAGAATTATTTCCTTCCTCTTCCCGATGCAGTTCCACTGCTTGCCAACAGATGCCACCTGCCTCCAGCCCTGTACCCGTCCCTCCACCACACTCAGTTCAGGTCCACCACTGTCACTGTAGCCGAGGCCAGTACTGGGATGTCATGTCCGGAGGTTGTCCTGGTACGGCGATTGGGACTGACACTCCTGGCGATATCAGACCTGCACAAAAAGAAAACAGAATCGTGTAAATCACATCCATCCATTAAGTCACCAAGAAGGAGGTTAAAGAACAACGTTAGCTATAATCATTATACCGGCAAGGACACGATTTAGGTCTAACTACTATAAACGCACGAGAGATACAATTATACAAATACGTTCATTCATTCATTTAGGTCAAACAGATATGAATTTAGAATCAGGGCAAAAGGGAGCGGCACATGGTATTACCACAACGCCATCTCTAATCCAGTTGCTCATCAGTATACAATAATCATGTCTCATCAGTGCAGTCCTGAACAAGACCCGTGCAATTAGGTCGGCAATCATAAATTACACTGCCCAAATGAAGATTTTAACCCACATGTTCGGCTCGCCAGGTGCAGATCTTTTGATTTGACTCCCGTCGGCGACCTGCGCGTCGTGATGTGGATGAAATGATGAAGACGACACATACACCCAGCCCCCATGCCAGCGAAATTAACCAATGATGGTTAAAATTCCCGACCCTGCCGGGAATCGAACCCGGGACCCCTTTGACCAAAGGCCAGCACGCTAACCATTTAGCCATGGAGCCGGACAGGAAAGTACAGTATTGAGTACTGACAAATTGTTACTGTTGATAGCCTACTTCATGGAAGAGTAGACCACCGCTGTTTCTGTCAATTTTTGGTTGCTCATAGTGAGTATGTAACACTCTAGTGATTTGAATATTATCCAGAAGAACAAAATATTAGCTCCTTTTAACAAGGACTTTTTGAATACGAATTCACAATTTTCCAATCCCTTCGAGCTCATGCTGTAATAACATCGATGCTCTTCTTTTTCCAGTGGCTTTAGAATATCTTTCTCTTTTCTTCAAATCTGGTTACCCTTTGTCCGTTTAGTGCCATTTACGCCGGAAATGTGCACTGTAATATATCAACATTTTCAACTCCCTCATTTTAGAAAAATATCTATTTTAAATCCATCCCATAAACCTCGTGGTATCAAAATTACGTTTGTAAACTTTCTTCACGTTGTCCCAGATAGTTTTGTGGCTGCTGAAGTCGACCTGGCTTATTTTGTTCTGGAAAGTTGCCCTTCCTAATGCCAGATAATTTTTCAGATGAAAACTTCAATCCGTAACCGACCAGGATTTGAACCTCAGCCTGCCGGGTGGAAAGTAACCAAATAACAGTACCCTAACCACAGTCTCGGATAGCCAAATTACAATATTAACAATAATCAATCATTTCTTTACACTGTGTTAATTATTCGCTACTTCACGAATTTATTACTACGTTATTTTTTTAAAAGTATAGGCCTTTGAGAAGTTACATGATCATTAGCCTATGTGACGTTAGTAATCATCTTGAAAAGGATAATCAAAATAGCAAGCTCAACAATGTTGTCAAAACTACAACTTCCCATAACTTTCTAGTTTCTCCAAGAATCTCAATAACAAAGCCAACATTTAAGGTATTAATTGCTCCTATCAATTTCACAGACTTTTTTTCAGTAGATTTTCCATAACAGTATGACTGTGTAAGTTAATATTGTTGTAATGGCTTCATATGAACGTCTTGAACCAGCGTCCTAATACGTGGGCACATTTTTATGGTATCATTACAATAAGTATTATTCTTACCTGTAGAGGTCGCACCGTTGGGTGCGTACTGGTGGCCGTTCATCGGCTGGTAGGGTTGTGACGGGCTGCAGGGCGAAGGGCGCGCTGCGGCGTAGGCGCCGAGGGAAAGCGGTTCGTAGGGTGTAGGTCGGGTCATACACGAGTAACCACCGCCAGTGGGAGTCACGTCCCGCTGCTGCAGGCAGGTGCTGGGGGTCATGCCCCCACTGCCAACCGCCCCCGTACCCACGTGGTGGGTCGTCGCCATGCTGAAGCTCGGCATGGAAGACATCGGGCTGTAAAATAAGAACATTTTCGGTTATTAGCACGTATCACAGCAGAGCCGCACACTTAAATACTACGTCTGCGGCGTGAGGACGCTACACCAAGTGCGGTCAGAATATGTTTCCACTGTGCACAAGGAAGAAAATGATGTAGCTTTAATTTCAAGGCTTTTATTGGGGAATATTAGGGAGATAATAAAGTCGACTAGCTTATTTTAATAATTAAATGTAAAAAGAAAAAAAACGAATGAATTTTATTTATTTACTGTATTATATGCCTGTTGTACCTAACATGGGGCTTTATTCTGTACAAACAAAAAATAAAAGTATTTCATAAAAATGCATTAGCCAAAGGTAAGAAAATAGAAAATCATATCATATTTATATGGAAGTGAATTTTATTTATGCCTGATTGCTGAATTCGTTGTTAAATTCCGTAATAGGCCTACTATCAAATGCAACAATTTATATTACGTTTCGTTCTTTTATTTTTTGCTACTCTCATCACATATTTGTCTGCTTCTACCTGGTTTCATATAAAGTATGTGAAGGGTCCAGACACAATTTAAATAATTTTTCGTCTCGAAATTATAACGTTGGGACGTTTCAATAATCTTAAGATGAGCTGACGTAAGCGCACTCTTATCAGCACGCATGCACACTTTACAGTCTTGTCTAGCTCGGAGTTTTAATAAATGAGAAAACAAACGACTTTTTAAATTGGGTTTAACTGCTTTTGTAGACGACCGCAAGGTATCCAGAGGAAAGAAAAAACTAAAGGTATTTTTGATAGAATCATAAATATGGGAATCTTTGATTTTCAACCTTATTTTCATGTATTACTGTAGAATTATCTGGTAACCTGTAAAATGTCGTCTTAGGAAGTCTGCAAACTGCAATGGCCTATAAGTTATTCATTTATGTTCATTAAAAATATAAGAGCTCAAAACAAAGTATTGTAACTCAGCATAATATTTTTGTGTTATAATGGACAATTTACGATGTGTTATTAAAAGAACAGTTGAATTTATTTTATGAATGACTAGCAAGATACCCGTGTTTCGCTACCGTATTATCATGAAATTTATAACTGAATGCTTAACGTTTTATGTACGATCCGCCGAAATTCGCGATCTAAATCGTTTTCTGAGAGAATCCGCCAAAATTCGTGATCTGACTCGTTTTCTGAGAGATTACGGCAATGTTCCTCCCATTTTTCAATCTTTCTTTCCAGCAATCGATTTCGTACTTCCCGGGCTAGGTCCAGGTATTCCACCCGGTCAGTTGGGTCCCTAAATCTTTGCCATCTTTCCTTATAAGCATTTTTAATATGGATCAAATCCTTGAGGAGCTCCGGCGTGGTGTCGTCTTGGGTGCCATGGCGGTACTGGACCCGCGGCCGGACTGCAATCGTAGTCATTACCCGGCCAGGACCCGTTTCCGCACATTTTGACGACGGTTCAGAACATTATTATTATTATTATTATTATTATTATTATTATTATTATTATTATTATTATTATTATTATTATTATTATTATTATTATTATAGTTAATGGTCTGGAACCCATCCCCAAAATGCAAGACCACTACATCGCGGTAAATTGCATCTGCAGCCATTGTCATCGCTGACCATGTGACCAGCACCATCGTTGCGCGTAGGCAAGTGCGCGAGATTTCTGGCGACACGAATGATATACTTCCGTGCATTATTGACTTTATTATAGAGGTGAACAATTGCACGGTCATTATCATTTCTATCGTTTATTTCAAATGTGTTTAAATTTTTATTTATATGCCAGGAGAATCTACTGTAATCTAACTTTACGTTCTCCAAAGGAAAATATGGTTCTTGAAAACGAACCCAGGAAAGATTAAAAATGATCAGTTTATGATCAGAATAAGTACATTATGAACAGTAAAGTCAATTGGTCTCAACTCCTTTTTCACCCCACCGCCGTTAAGTTGATTTACCCCCCTGCCCCCCAAAAAGAAGGCGTGTTTCCTTATGTTTAATAATAATGTTATTGGCTTTACGTCCCACTAACTACTCTTTTACGGTTTTTGGACACGCCGAGGTGCCGGAATTCAGTCCCGTAGGAGTTCTTTTACGTGCCAGTAAATCTACCGACACGAGGCTGACGTATTTGAGCACCTTCAAATACCACCGGACTGAGCCAGGATCAAACCTGCCAAGTTGGGGTCAGAAAGCCAGCGCCTCAACCGTCTGAGCCACTCAGCCCGGCTTTCCTTATGTTTAAAGGAGATTCGAAATACCAATGTTCACGTCTGTTACCTTCAGTTCTGAGATATAAGTATCCCCCATAAAAATAATCACTGTGTTCACTTCCTTTCACCCCCCACCCCACCCACCCACCCACCCTTTAAATGAATTTTCCGTTTAAAATACTTGTTTTCTTAATAGTAAAGAAACTTCTACATACAAATTATTACGACTCTAACATCTTCAGTTTTTGAGACATGTGTCGTCATAAAAGGAATTCAACTCCTTTTCACCTCGCCCCCAAGATGATGTTTCCCCCAAAACGCCTTTTCCTTTGTTTTTAAAGGAAATCCAAATACCAATTTTCACGTCTGTAACATTTTTAGTTTTTATTAGATGCAAGTATCCTCATACAATTAATTTTTCATATCTTTCACCCCCCCCCACCTTCATTTGATTTTCCGAGAATACGTATTTAAACCAGATTGCTAATACCAATGTTCACGTCTGCGAAATCTTTCATTTTTGAGATAATAGTATCCTCATACAAATAATTCAACTAATTTTTCAATTTCCCTCCCCCCCAGGTGGATTTCATAAAACAAAAAATTACGTAATCCTATTTTTTAAAAGTGGATTCCAAATACCAAATTTCACGTCTGTAATGTCTTCAGCTTTTTAGATTTCAGTATCCTATTTAAAAATATTCAACCCCATTTTCAGTCACTTTTACCTCTGCACCGAAGTGTTTTTTCAGAAAACCGAAAGTACATGAGATAAAAAATACTTTTCACTTCGGTAACGTTAGTTTTTTTTAGCTATACTGTAGAAATGCTCATTTTAAAATTTCACTCCCTTTTGAGTTCCCCTTAAGTGGACTTTCCAAAAACAAATCACCTATGTTTCTTTACTTTTACAGGAGATTCCAAATACCAATTTCTACGTCTGTAACATTTTATGTTTCTGAGATATACTGTAGATATAGTCTTTCTAAAAATTCACCCCAATTTGTCACTCCTGTTTAACACCCATTAATTGGATTTTCCAAAAACAAAAAAATACGTGTTTCTTTATTTTCAAAGGAGATCCCAAATACCAATTTTCAGGTTTGTAATATCTTCCGTTTCTGAGAAATAAGTATCTCCCATTTAAGGCATTCAGCCCCCTTTTCACCCTTTTTTACCCCTCCTATTGGTATTTTTCGAAAACAAAAAATACGTGTTTCTTTATTTTTGATGGGGATTCTATATACCAATTCTTGCATCTGTACACTTTAAAAGTTTTGAGATATAAATACACTCATTTTAAAAATTCACCCCCCTTGCCACCCCCATTAATTGGATTTTCCAAAAACAAAAAATACGCGTTTCTTTATTTTTAAAGGAGATCCCAAATACCAATTTTCAGGTCTGTAATATCTTTAGTTTCTGAGATATAAGTATCCTCATTAAAGCCATTCAACCCATTTTTCACCCTTTTTCACCCTTCCTATTGGGATTTTCCGAAAACAAAAAATACGTGTGTCTTTATTTTTAGAGGAGATTCTAAATACAAATTTTTTACATCTGTAAACTTTAAAAGTTTTGAGATATAGATACACTAATTTTAAAAATTCATCCCCTTTTCACCACCCCCTTTTCAGCACCCCCATTAATTGGATTTTCCAAAAACAAAAAATACATGTTCCATTATTTTTATAGGACATCCCAAATACCAATTTTCAGGTCTGTAATATCTTCAGTTTCTGAGGAGATATAAGTATCCTCATTAAGGGGATTCAACCCATTTTTCACCCCTTTTCACCCCTCCTATTGGGATTTTCCGGAAACAAAATAATATGTGTTTCTTTATTTTTAAAGAAGATTCCAAGTACCAATTTTTGCATCTGTAAACTTTAAAAGTTTTGAGATATAGATACACTCATTTTAAAAATTCCCCCCCCCTTTTCACCACCCCCATTTTGGATTTTCCAAAAACAAAAAATACATGTTCCATTATTTTTATAGGACATCCCAAATACCAATTTTCAGGTCTGTAATATCTTCAATTTCTGAGGAGATATAAGTATCCTCATTAAGGGCATTCAACCCATTTTTCACCCCTTTTCACTCCCCCCCTATTGGGATTTTCCGGAAACAAAATAATACGTGTTTCTTTATTTTTAAAGAAGATTCCAAATACCAATTTTTGCATCTGTAAACTTTCAAAGTTTTCAGATATAGACACACTTATTTTAAAAATTCATCCCCCTTTCCAACCTCCCATTAATAGAATTTTCCAAAAACAAAAAATACGTGTTTCTTTATTTTTAAAGGAGATTCCAAATACCAATTGTCAGGTATGTAATATATTCAGTTTCTGAGATGTAAGTATCTTCATTAAAGGCATTCACCCCCTTTTTCACCCTTTTTCACCCCTCCTATTTGGATTTTCCGAAAACAAGAAATGCGCGTTTCCTTGTTTTTAGAGCAGATTCTAAATACCAATTTTTAAATCTGTAAACTTTTAAAGTTTTGAGATATAGATACACTCATTTTAAAATTTCACCCCCCTTTTCACCCCCTTAGCGACGGGATATCCAAAAATCATCTCTTAGCGAGCACCTACATGTTAATACGAATGCATCCCCAAAATTTTATTTCTTTATGTCCAGTAATTTTGGCTTGGCGATGATGAATCAGTCAGTCAGTCAGGACAAGTTATTTTATATATATATACTAGCAAGATACCCGTGCTTCGCTACGGTATTATACTGAAATTTATAATTGAATGTTGTTTTAGATATATAATCAGCCGAAATTCGCGATCTGAATCGTTTTCTGCGAGAATCCGCCAAAATTCGCGATCTGACTCGTTTTCTAATAGATTATGGCAAGTTTCCTCCCATTTTTCAATCTTTATTTCCAGCAATCGATTTCGTACTTCCCAGACTAAGTCCAGGTATTCCACCCTGTCAGTTGGGTCCCTAAATCTTTGCCATCTTTCCTTATAAGCATTTTTAATATGGAACAAATCCTTCAGGAGATCCGGCGTGGTGTCGTCTTGGGTGTCTTGGCGGTACTGAACCCGCGGCCAGACTGCATTCTTAGTCATTACCCGTCCAGGACCCGTTTCCACCGCGGTCCGCACATTTGACGACGGTCCAGAACATTATTATTATTATTATTATTATTATTATTATTATTATTATTATTATTATTATTATTATTATAGATGTTCTGGACCCCACAGCAAGATGCAAGACCGCTACTTGGCGGTAAATTACATCTGCTGCCATTGTTATTGTTGAGAATGTGACCAGCACGAATGTCGCGCGTAGGCAAGTGTGCGGGATTTCTGGCGATACGAATGACATACTTCCGTGCATTATTGACCTTATTATAGAGGTGAACAATTGGACGGTCAATCTCATTCCTATCGTTTATTTCAAATGTGTTTAAATTTTTATTCATATGCCAGGAGAATCTACTGTAATATAAGAACGTTCTCCGAAGGAAAAGTTGGCTGTTGAAAACGAACCCAGGAAAGATTAAAAAGATCGGTTTATGATCAGAATAAGTACATCGAAAATATACAGCCTGTTTCCAGTCATTCGACAGGGTCAGGAATGGAATGAATAAAGCCCCATCTAGCGGCGACAGTAGGAATTGTGCCGGCTGCCGAAGCACTCCTCTGGGGCAATGATCGATGAATGACAAATGAAATGAAATATTGGAGAGTGTTGCTGGAATGAATGATGACAGGGAAAAGCGAAGTATCCGGAGAAAAACCTGTCCCGCCTCCGTTTTGTCCAGCACGAATGTCACATGGAGTGACCGGGATTTGAACCACGGAACCAAGCTGTGAGAGGCCGGCGCGCTGCCGCCTGAGCAACGGAGGCTCCTTATAAGTACATTATGAACAGCAAAATCAATTGGTCTCACCTCTTTTTACACCCCACCGCCGTTAAGTTTATTTACCCCCCCCAAAAAAAATTAAAAGAAGGAGTGTTTCTTTATGTTTAAAGGAGATTCCAAACCCCAATGTTCACGTCTATGACCTTGAGTTTTGAGATATAAGTATCCCCATAAAAATAATTCGCTTGTTTTACTTCCTTTCACACTTCTCCCCCCCCGCCTTTAAGTGAATTTTCCGGCAAAAAATACTTGTTTCTGTAATAGTAAAGGATCTTCTAAATAGCAATTATCACGACTCTAATTTCTTCAGTTTTTGATTTATGTGTGCTCATGAAAGGAATTCAACTCCTTTCCACTCCCGCCCCCCAAGATGGTTTCCCTCACAAAACGCCTATTTCTTTGTTTTTAAAGGAGATCAAAATACCAATTTTCACGTCCGTAACAACTTTAGTTTTTATTAGATGTATGTATTCTCATACAATTAAGTCAATTAATTTGAGAATTCTTTCCCCCCACCCCCACCCCTTTCATTGGATTTTCCGAGAATACGCGTTTCTTTATTTTTAAAGGAGATCCCATATACAAATTTTTAGTTCTGTAATATATTCAGTTTCTGAGATATATGTATCCTCATTAAAGGCATTCAACCCACTATTCACCCTTTTACACCCCTCCTATTGGGATTTACAGAAAACGAAAAAATACTTATTCCTTTACTTTTAAAGGAGATTCTAAATACCAATTTTTACATCTGTAAACTTTTAAAGTTTTAAGATATAGACACAATCATTTTAAACATTCACCCCCCTTTTCACCCCCCATTATCCGGATTTTTCAAAAACGAAAATATACGTGTTTTCTTATTTTTAAAGTGGATCCCCAATACCAATTTTCAGGTCTGTAATATCTTCAGGTTCTGAAATATAAGTAGCCTCGTCAAAGGCATTCAACCTCTTTTTCACCCTTTTCCACCCTTCCTATCGGGATTTTCCGAAAACAAAAAAAACGTGTTTCTTTATTTTTAAAGGAGAATCTAAATACCATATTTTACATCTATAAACTTTAAAAGTTTTGAGATATAGATACACTCATTTTAAAAATTCACCCCCCTTTTCACCCCCTTTATTTGGATTTTCCAAAAACAAAAAAATACGTGTTTCTTTATTTTTAAAAGAGATCAAAGGTACCAATTTTCAGGTCTGTAATATCTTCAGTTTCTGAGATATAAGTATCCTCATTAAAGGCATTCAATCCATTTTCACCCCTTTTCACCCCTCCTATTGCGATTTTCCGAAAACAAAAAATGCATGTTTCTTTATTTTTAATGAAGATTCTAAATACTAATGTTTACATCTGTAAACTTTTAAAGTTTTGAGATATACATACACTCATTTTAAAATTTCAGCCCCCTTTTCACCCCCTTTATTTGGATTTTCCAAAAACAAAAAAATACGTGTTTCTTTATTTTTAAAAGAGATCAAAAGTACCAATTTTCAGATCTGTAATATCTTCAGTTTCTGAGATATAAGTACCGGTATCCTGATTAAAGGCATTCAACCCATTTTCCCCCATTTTCACCCCTCC
Organism: Anabrus simplex; assembly: GCF_040414725.1. Classification (NCBI taxonomy): domain Eukaryota; kingdom Metazoa; phylum Arthropoda; class Insecta; order Orthoptera; family Tettigoniidae; genus Anabrus; species Anabrus simplex. Next base: position 326,212,637 of record NC_090267.1, on the reverse strand, counting down.
TATTGCGATTTTCTGAAAACAAAAAAATACGTGTTTCCTTATTTTTAAAGAAGATTCTAAATACCAATTTTTACATCTGTAAACTTTTAAAGTTTTGAGATATACACTCATTTTAAAATTTCAACCCCCTTTTTCACCCCCTTAGCGACGGAATATCCAAAAATCCTCTCTTAGCGAGCACCTACATCTTAATATGACTATATCCCCAAAATTTCATTTCTTTATGTCCAGTAGTTTTGGCTCGGCGATGATGAATCAGTCAGTCAGTCAGTCAGTCAGTCAGTCAGTCAGTCAGTCAGTCAGTCAGTCAGTCAGTCAGTCAGTCAGTCAGTCAGTCAGTCAGTCAGTCAGTCAGTCAGGACAAGCTATTTTATATATATAGATAGATGAGACGTGAAAGACGGACATATTCTGTTCTGCAGAGAGCCCCAGCATTCTCCTGGCGTGAAAATAGGAAACCATGGAAATCCATCTTCACATTTTTATTGCAAGCTCACAGTTACGCGGCTCTCACCACGCAGCCAACTCGCTGGGGCAGGCCTGGCCACTACGGGAGGACTGCGGTAAGTGTGACTGTCACGGCGTTGACTATTGCAGGTGGCGTACTTTGCCCTGTCAGTGTGCTGTACGCACAGAGAGCACTATAACCTTCGGATACTTATAAATGAAAGTTCTTACTTTCACTTCATAATGTATGTAACATTAAAAACAATATGTTAGTTCATATTTACTGTAAATAAATTCATGTCACGGGATTACGAGGAAGCTGTGATGCTAACCATCCTTGTTACATAGATGATTTCTTCCCTAAAATAATTACAAATGCGTATAAATAATATATTGTTTTCATATTATTGTGAAACGAGAGATGAAGAACGGGGAACTTGTGTATGTTTTCTAGCTGAAAATATGTGGATGAAAACTGTGAGTCAGATGGTTGGTTTCTATCCTAATTTTATACGACCTGGGTCCCTTTTTCTTGGCCAGTTGTTATTGGATGACATTTGTCACACAGCATGCGTATATTTTTGAAGGCATTTCCTGGGGTGAAGACTCTGGTTATTGAAATATATTTTAAATAACTGTAATTGTTTCCTCGTCTTGCTGTCTTAAATTTCCTATCACTGAACACAGCACAGTCCTTTGTGTTGCTCTTTCCATTGACATAGACTAAATTAATTGAGGAGACTGATTTAGACCTTCTTCATTAGAAGAACTGTGAATAGCAATCGACGTTATGAAAGCCTTGGAAAGTTTTCGCATTTGACGATGTTGTATAGTTCCATTTTTACCATAGGTTGGCTCTTTGCACAAAATCACGGAGTTTGCACAGAGGCTTTTCTTATTACATGCTAGAGGCACGCAAATACACTGCCTGATAAAAAATGAAGCTCCCAGAAGGGGAGGAGGGAACGAAATGGAACTTCACATATTGAGAGGATATGTTATGTTATTTCAGTGATTACAAAATCGAGTCAAATTTACAAAGAACTTGGCAGTACGAGTCCACTTATCAGTATGACGTTGTACCCCCTCTGGCCTGGATGAATGAGCTAATTCGGTTGGGAAGGGTGTCATAGAGCCTTTGTATCCTCTCCTGAGGCAAGCTGGCCCACACTTTTGTAACTGGTCCTTGATATCCTGGATACTGGCAATGGGACGGAGTTGACGTCCGAGCTGGTCCCACACACGTTCAATCGAGGATAAATCTGAGGATCTTGTTGGCCATGGCAGCACTTCTACATCACGCAGACAGTTCATTGAGACACGTGCCGTGTGTGAACGAGCATTGTCCTGTTGAAAAATTGCACCACGATACTGTCGCATGAGAGGTAACACATGAGGTCGCGGGATGTCTGTGACGTACCGCTGTGACGTCAGAGTTCCCTCAATCACTACCAGCCGCGACCTGGAATCATACCCAATGGCTCCTCACACTATGACGCCAGGAGCCGCTGTGCATCTCCAAAACATTGGAAGAATGGGACCGGCCCCCAGGTCACCACCATACTCCCACACGATTGTCATCCAGGGTAGTGCAGAACCGCGATTCATCGCTGGACACACTGCGACGCCATTCATCAGCAGTCCATGCTTCCCGATCACTGCACCACTCTAAACGTTTGTGCTGTGGTGTTAATGGCAGTCTATGAATGGTACGGTAATTCTCCAGTCCGGCTGTTGCTAGTCTCCAACCAATGGTGCGGGATGTTGCTGGGAGTCCATTACTTGTTCTCGGATGGCAGGCGCAGATGTGAAGGAGTTACGATGTGCTTGGCACACAATACGGCGACCCTGCCTTGTGGTGGTCAGACGTGGTTGAGCGGAAGCTTGACGACGAGTATGTCTGCCCTCACGTTCCCATGTAGTCCTACATCGCGCCACTTTCACACCCGAATGCCCCACAAATCTGGATACTGCACGATTCGATCAGCCGGCCAAATGGAAACCCACAATGAGGCCGCTTTGAAACTCTGTCAGTTGCTGATAACGCAATCTCACACGAGTACGCGGCATCTCCGTGTTCTTCACAGTGATCACTCAACATCTGACGCTGTTCTCGCCCCTCATATACCCTATCAAGCCTGGTAACAATACTAAACACGAGCAACACTAATGCTCTCTGGTGGCCGTTCTACCTGTCACAGAGAATTACAACTCTAATCCTTTACATACCCGCCGATGGTGTGTGCATGTACGAAGTGACATTGACATCCAACCATTTCGTTTGGGTGCTTAATTTATTTTTGCCAGGCAGTGTACTAACGCTGCCTTGTTCAACAGGAAAAGTATAGTTGGCCTAGTTCCAATACAACGTAAGTCAGTCACATCATACATTACAGGAAAAGAAAAACTTTTAATCCATAGATTACTTAAATGTATGTGGTAGTTTGATTACCGTTATATTAACTTTAATTACTACAATATAATATTCTAATATTAGATCATTTTTCTTCACCATATTGTGAAATATTAATAATATTTTGCAGATGCATGTGATCAGAATGGCACTTGTAGCAAAGTACGTGTTATTAGAATTATGGATACCATTATAAATTATGCAAGTGATAATTTTTCTTAAGAAATATTTCTGTGTGATGCCTTGGTATGTAATGTTCCCTCATATAGTACTGAATTTTACAGGAAGTCTTAATATTTATATAAATGAAATGAAATGGCGTATGGCTTTTAGTGCCGGGAGTGTCCGAGGACATGTTCGGCTCGCCAGGTGCAGGTATTTCGATTTGACACCCGTAGGTGACCTGCGCGTCGTGATGAGGATGAAATGATGATGAAGACGACACATACACCCAGCCCCAGTGCCAGTGAAATTAACCAATGATGGTTAAAATTCCCGACCCTGCCTGGAATCGAACCCGGGACCTCCGTGACCAAAGGCCAGCACGCTAACCATTTAGCCATGGAGCCAATATTTATATAGTATTCATTAGATGGGATAAATAACCGTAAAAGTATTTCGGAATTAGAGATTTTAATTTCCTGAAGATGATGTCACATTTTGGGTGGGACCCTTTGTGTCGCCGAAAACCTTCAGTGTGTAAGTTCGACGTTCAACCGTTAGAGTAAAAAAAAGGTGGTATTGTTTCCAGAAACTATCTTAAAAATGCTTACTTCTAGTCCTTCCCTCTTACTTTAATCCTCTTATTTACTCTTCCTGTATCCGTAGAACTCTGGACATATTGGATCTAGGCTTATCAGTATTATCATGAATTTGGTGATTTATTCTCCTCTCATATTGAAAGAGCTTCTCTTTATCCAGTTGTGAGCCATCCACTCATTAATTTCCAGTGCATTACAAAAAGTTTTCTTGCATAAAATCATCCTTACATTCTCCATTTCGTGTCATTATCTTCTATCCCGTCCGGCTCCATGGCTAAATGGTTAGCGTGCTGGCCTTTGGTCACAGGGGTCCCGAGTTCGATTCCCGGAAAAGTCGGGAATTTTAACCATAATTGGTTAATTTCGCTGGCGCGGGGCTGGGTGTATATGTCGTATTCATCATAATTCATCCTCATCACGACGCGCAGGTCGCCTACGGGAGTCAATTCAAAAGACCTGCACCTGGCAAGCCGAACATGTCCTTGAACACTCCCGGCACTAAAAGCCATACGCAATTTCATTTCATCTTCTTGTTTCTTTGCTAGCGGCTTTACGTCGCACCGACACAGATAGGTCTTATGGCGACGATGGAATAGGAGGCCTAGGAGTTGGAAGGAAGTGGCCGTGCATTCATGCACTCAGTCATTCATCCATTCATTAATTTAGGTAGTCAGGATCTCACTCATAATGCAATGCTCAATGCAGTCCATTACATTTTAAAAAATCCATTTACCAATCCATGCAGTCATTCACTCATTCAATTCAGTCATAAGGCATGTTGTAATCGTAGGATATGACTTGTGATAAGACTTGACCTACAAAAGTAAGCACTGAATAAGCTAAGGAAGGGGAGGATACTTGTCTCCAGAGAATGAATAACAGGAATGTTTGCCAACCTGCAGCAGAGGTATGAAAGGTGTCTTGAGTTGGCTGGTTCCTATTTACAGCATACCTCGTGATGATGCTGGTGATGTGTTATTGTGTTTTGTGTTAAGGTATTGTATTCTCACTGGTAACTGCTATGTAAACTCAAACTGAAATACATGATTTCAGTATAATTTATTCTGGGTCATACTGTAGAATAGTTCTGTTTTTTTATTTGCTAGTTGCTTTACGTCGCACCGACACAGATAGGTCTTATGGCGACGATGGGATAGGAAAGGCCTAAGAGTTGGAAGGAAGCGGCCGTGGCCTTAATTAAGGTACGGCCCCAGCATTTGCCTGGTGTGAAAATGGGAAAACACGGAAAACGATCTTCAGGGCTGCCGACAGTGGGATTCGAACCCACTATCTCCCGGATGCAAGCTCACAGCCGCGTGCCCCTGACCGCACGGCCAACTCACCCGGTGAATAATTCTGTAAAGCATAAAATTCTGCTTCTGTACATAGGTTATCTTAACCTCATTCTCCCCAAAAATTCACGTGCATGGTATTAGAACTAGGCCATCGATATGCTGTCGAGCTACACCTTACTTCCGAGTGGGAAGAGAGCTAACAATTCATAGAACGTTGAACGCACATAATAATAATAATAATAATAATAATAATAATAATAATAATAATAATAATAATAATAATAATAATAATGATGATGTCCGCCTGTGTGGTGTTGTGGTTAGTGTGATTAGCTGCCATCCCCGGATCTCCGGGTTTGATTCCCGGCTCTGCCACGAAATTTGAAAAAAAATGGTACGAGGGCTGGAACGGGGTCCACTCAGCCTCAGGAGGTCAAATGAGTAGAGGTGGGTTCGATCTCCGCCTCAGCGACCCTGGAAGTGGTTTTCCGTGCTTTCCCACTTCTCCAGAAAATGCCGGGATGATACCTAACTTAAGGCTACGGCCGCTACCTTCCCTCTCCCTTGTCTATCCCTTCCAATCTTCCCATCCCCCCACAAGTCCCCTGTTCAGCATAGCAGGTGAGGTCGCCTGGGCGAGGTGCTGGTATCCCCCGACCCAATATCTCTTCTTCCAGGACACTGCCCTTGAGGCGGTAGAGGTGAGATCCCTCGCTGAGTCCGAGGGAAAAACCAACCCTGGAGGTTAAAGAGATTAGGAAAGAAAGAAATGAAATAATAAATTAATATTCATCATCATCATCATCATCATATTTAAAAGTACTCTCGACTGTGAATGGTACAACCTTAATTGCGATCCGGTCCATTAATCCACGGTCTTGTTGTCATAAACATTTTTCTAAGATTTCATGCTAAATTCTTTCATTAAACAAGGATTTAATCCTTTTGTCGCCTATTAACGTTATTTTCAACCAAGCTTTTGAACGGTCCTGGGTTAGTAATTTGTTTAAGGGAACGAAGCACAGTAGTCCTGTACTATATTTCAAGTGGTGTCGTGCACGATAGACTAACCTTCCAGGCGGCTTCACAGGCGACATCTGGCGCTCAGTGCGCCAGTTAATCATTTCAAGGGTAGTTTTCAAAGTTAATTACAGCCGACCCCTCTCGTTTCTTCATTAGCGGACGCCGGATTGGAAATGAAATAAAACGGTCCAGAATGGCGTGCCTGCCTGACTAGATTCTCCCGTTAAACAATTGAGTCAGTAATCTAGCTCGCTCGCGACGCGGTCAGCGATACATCGATCTTTATATCCAACGACTTGGTGATGGAAAGCCAGCCTTAATACGAGGTGGAAAAGCTCGCAGCAGGAGAATAAATCAAAACTCGAACAACAGTGAGGTTTGTAAGGGAGTACAAATTAATCTCCTGAAACTTCAGAATTTGAAACATATGATATATAGAATATAGCCTACTCTAATAAAAAGCACAACTTCTTAATGTAAATTGAGTATGCATTTTAAAAACGTTTTATTAATGATCTGAACAACTGTTCGGTAAACATTTTAGGTCTCGGGTTCGATCATCAGCATTGTAACGAATTTAAGACTGATAAGCAAACCTACTTTAAGGCTGAATATTCAACATACTGAGGGCCTCGAATGAGGTTCACACGACCTCATGAGGAAAATGAAGAAGTTATTTGCTTTGGAAAGTGAGTAATTGCTGTCCAGTAAACTGGTATAACGGTGCGGTGGTGGCGATTCTTATGTTTACTGCACAACAATCAGATCTGTCCCAAGAAGGACAGCTGCTTGCCAAATGTCATTTCCTTATTCCTTAACATTAAGGTACGTCTGTGGTCTGTTGTTTTATGGGATGAGGATACCTGATCCCCACATCTGTGTTATCATCTGTTACATTAAGAAACTAGTGCACGAATTGCTGTAAGTGCGGAATTACTGTACGCGTCGGACTGATGCGCTGATTTGGTATAATGGATAGCGAATCTGCATCTTTCAGTTCATTCAAGGACATATGACTGAAACGGCGTTCACTTGTCCGGTTCCTTGGATTCGATTTCCGATCGGGCCAAGGATTTTAACTGTGTATGATTAATTTCTCTGACTCGGGAACTGCGTGTTCGGGTTCATTTCATGTGTATAAGTTCATATCATCATGCCATTTTACATTTTTGGTCATATGACTTCATTAAGAGCTTCTCCGAAGCCCTCTAGGGGTGTTTTTTCCCTCGGACTCAGCGAAAGATCCCACCTCTAACGCCTCAAGGGCAGTGTCCTGGAACGTGAGACTTTGGGTCAGGGGTACAATTGGAGTGGAGAACCAGAACCTCGCCCAGGTGGCCTCATCTGCTATGCTGAACAGAGTCCTTGTGGGGGATTGGGAAGATCGGTAGGGACAGAAAAGGAAGAGAGAAGGAAGCGGCCGTGGCCTTAAGTTAGGTACCATCCCGGCATTTGCCTGGAGGAGAAGAGGGAAACCACGGAAAACCAATTCGGGGATGGCTGAGGAGGGAATCGAACCCCTCTCTACTCAGTTGAACACCCGAAGCTGAGTGAATGCCGTTCCAGCCCTCGTACCACTTTTATTATTATTATTATTATTATTATTATTATTATTATTATTATTATTATTATTATTATTATTATTATTATTATTATTATTATTATTATTATTATTTTACAGATAGGTCATGTGGCGACGAAGGGACAGAAAAGGGCTAAGAGTTGGAATGAATCTACCGTGGTCTTGATTACAGTCCCAGCATTTGTCTGGAGTGAAAATGGGAAACCACGGAAAACCATTTTCAGGGCTGCTAAGGGTAGGGTTCAAACCCATTATCCCCGATCGCAAGCTGACAGCTACGTGACCCAAACCGCGCACACTCACATAGTTCTTCTAACGACCGAGCCTTACAAGTCCCTTCATTGGGGGAATACAGTCTGTCTTTCCCGTCAGCTCGCTCTGCCCGTCTCGCTTGAGTTTGCCGAAAATTTTTATTTGGTGGTTCTGTATATTAACTTTTTTCTAAATGAGATTTGCAATATACGTTTGTATGGTTATACGTGCATTGTGAATCGCTTACGTACCAACAAATGTGTGGAAGCTGATGTCCTTACGAACACATACCTGTACGAGTCCGGGGCCATACTCATGGGCGGCGCGATGGACGGGTACATGGCGTTGGCGAAGCCACTACCGTTCAGCAGACGGGGCGGACTGCTACTCGGTTGTTCCACTACGCGGCGCTGGTTCCGAAGTTTCTCTTCTCTTCGCCACTTAGCGCGTCGATTTGAGAACCATACCTGTGAGAACAAAGATAATGAAAATAATAAACAAATACAAAGAAATACATTGCAAAATTTCATGAATCACGGCATTCGAACCAGAATTGTCGCTATTGCTTCGTGTAAAGGTAGTCTATGAGGTACCGAACAGGTTAGCTCAGTGCATTGCGACAGGACAGTTTTGGCTGCTAGCTCTGTACTCAGGTCATCCTCGAAACGGTTTTTCATGGTTTCCCAATCCATCTCCAGGGAAATGCTGGGCTGGTAACTTTTCCAAGCCCACGGCTGCTTTCTTCCCATTCCTAGCCCATATAAGTACATTTACACCTACAGACAACATCCTCACATAGCTAATCGCCATGGGCCAATCAGCTACATAACTGACGCCATTTAGGACAGCTGCGTGTCAGTTTCACCGTTCTGATTATTTCACCGGATGACAAGAGATATCAGACCTCTATTAGGTGAGTTGTTGGTGTGGTCGATTGCAATATTGTGGAATTAACACCCAATATATCACCAAAATATTTTTACATACAACTTGAAATGCTGAATGGAATTCTTCTACCCTTGAAAAGAATTGACTACATCCACCAAATTTGAACCGGAGATCTTTTGATTCAAAGATAAACACTCACCAATGACCCGAAGAGGAGGCTATAATATGAATAAAAACAAGAAATATATAGTCTTCACATAAATTAAAGCGGAAATTTATTCCACAATCAACCTTTTTTAAATAAGTAAAATTGCATTTAAAAGAAAGTCCGCCTCTGTGGTGTAGTGGTTAGTGTGATTAGCTGCCACCCCCGGACTCCCAAGTTCGATTCTAGGCTCTGCCACGAAATTTGAAAAGTAATACCAGTGCTGGAATATGGTCCACTGAGCCTCGGGAGGTCAACAGAGTAGAGGGGAGTTCGATTCCTCACTCAGCCATCCTCGAAGTGGTTTTTCCGTGGTTTCCCACTTCTCCTCCAGGCAAGTGCCGCTTCCTTCCTTCCTTGTCTGACCCTTCCAATCTTCGGAATCTCCCACAAGGCCCCTGTTCAGCTTAGCTGGTGAGGCCGCCTGGGCGAGGTACTGGTCCTCCTCCTAGTTGTAACGCCCCCCCCCCCTCCGCGACCCAAAGTCTCACGATCCAGGACACTGCCCTTGAAGTGGTAAAGGTGGGATCCCTTGCTGAGACCGAGAGATAAACCAACCCTGAAGGGTAAATGGATTAAGAAAGAAAGAAAGAAAGAAAGAAAGAAAGAAAGAAAGAAAGAAAGAACGAATTTAAAAAAACATAGCCTGAAAAATACAGAATAGCGGATGTAAGTAAGACTGACAAATTTAAGAGATAAATTTAGTGATTTGTGTCTAGTCAGTCAGTAGCAGGAAATTTAAAGAATGATAGACATAACGATAATCAAGAAGACTTTCTACAACATGCTACGACGAATAACGTACGGAAATGTAAAAATGTTTGGATGAGATTATGTTGTCACTGAAGTTTCGAAAATTTCGAAATGTATTGCTACGAGTATTTAAATGATAGAGGTAGACTTAACAAAGTGAGAAGCTATGTTTCACATTGAAAAATGCGCCCCTAGAGGGATTAAGTAGACCTATGCCACGAGGCAAGTCAGTTGTGGTTGTGCCCGTACTAGAACTGGACACTATAAGACCACACAGCGTGAGTAAACACAGCCTACCGGCACATTATACTATTATTTCTGTTGTTCAGCGATTTATATAGGCACATGACCCCAATATTTGATTTGATTGGTGGTTTTAGTTCTTTTCACTGCGTATGTGCTATTTTCAGTCGATGATGTCAGTCTAAAGAATACGTAGACATGATTCACAGGATACATTTATATCGTTACCCTTTTATGCCTGTGTGTCGTATAACTGTTTACAAAGTGTCAATACCACTGTAACAATTTTACAGGCTTTTTAACCATTAGAAATTTTCGCTTAGGAATTAGGCCTGTAACATTTAACTATACAATTTTAAAAATTCGAGATAAAACTGTCCCCTTCCCTGCTTAGGATGTTTAAACATGGAATCTGTCTACAGATTGTGTATATATACAGTAGTTTCTAGTGTTTCATTTATAAATATATTTTGCTCTCTCGTGGAGGTTTCCGTTAGCATTTCGATGGTTTAACCTTCTAATGCAATGCGCATATTCACGCATCACATTTGAAAGAAATGACATTAAAAGTACAACACGTCTTGGTATTAAGAATATTAGTTAACTGCACATTGTGGAATGAATGCATCAAAAATAGTGACTAATAGGACCAGCATCTTAGAGGGCTCGGTCTAGTCACCATGCATTCATGTTATTTCAGCCCGGACTTGAACAACACTTCGCCACATGTTTGCAACGAGAGAGGATATTTATTTCCAATTGGTAAACTATTTTTCTTTTATTACAAGCAGTATTGCCAACTTAGCGGATTTTCCGCTAAATTTGGCGGAATTAGAAGACTGTCGGCGGAGAAAAATATCATTTAGCGGACAGCGGATTTTTTGGCGGATTTCTAGATTTATTTTAGCGGAATTTAGTGTTTGATCAATTTTACGTTTAAAAAAAATTGTACTCCATTCTGTCTCCGAGCTATTCCGTATTTATTATCAGGAGCTACTAATCAGATGAGGAAAACGTGTTATTTGGATTTGATGTTATGAGATCATGGTATCATAAATTTGTAATGAGTGGGGAAAGGGTACTTATCTCTTAGTTGACGAATGACGACAGATAATGAAACTGTGAGAGAGTAGCATTTATATTTATGCTATGAAGGAAGACCGTTTAATGAACTGGCCTGTTCTGTGTGTGGCTCTTGAGGTAGGGGATTCACCTATTTTGCACTCGGCACTAAAACGCCTACAAGTTTTAGCTCGCCGGCTCGCAGGCAGGGGTTAATCCCAGTGAAACTCACAGATCAGGAGAGTGCAGATATTTACTATTATTATTATTATTATTATTATTATTATTATTATTATTATTATTATTATTATTATTATTATTATTATTTGAGATCGGAGTTCTTGGAGCAATTTTAGCGGAATTTTTAGTAGTATTTAGCGGATGTTGAAAATATAAGTTGGCAACACTGATTACAAGCCATCTATACTTGATGAATAATTCTGAAAACGTTTAACATACAGGGTTATTCAGCTAAGTTGTCCATTTCAAATAACTCGTGAACAGTTAAAGATAGGTCTATTGATATTCTGTTTTCACTTTCAGTAATGGTACCAAGGGCTCATGTTCGAACTTAAGTATTTTTCCATGGTGTCGATATCTACTGAGATAATGGTACTCTTTTTTATTTTTTGAACGGAACTACACTGTTTTCTACACCTAGCCTTAAACCTACGAAGATTAAAAATTCAGCACCGTGATTATTTTGAAAATCGGACAAGTACTTCTCGAGAAAATGTAATGTATTCAAACGTGCTTCATTTGCCAGCTGGGGACTGTCCTGTTCAATTAGCGCTACATATGAAACACGAGCTAGCTGTTAACATTCAGAATTCCTTCACCTTCTTCTGACAGCTGGGTATTCACTATATTGAGCCGAAAAAAATCTACATTAAAATGTAGCCTATAATTTAAAAACCTTAACATCTCCGAAGGTAACAGGTAAATCAAAAACGGATATGTGACGGGACCGAACGAGCTAGATGCACGGCGTGGACGTCTTAGCTGTTAGCTTACGTTCGGTAGCTGGTACGTTCGGTTCGAGCCCCACTATCGGCACCCCTGACGATTGTTTTCCGTGGTTTGCCGTCTTCATTTTAATTAAGGCAATGACCACTGTCTTCCCACTGCTAGCCCTTTCCTAACCAATTGTCGCCGAAAACCCACCTGAGTTAGTGCTAACACTAAGAAGAAGAATGCCGGGCTGAGTGGCTCAGACGCTTGAGGCGCTGATCTTCTTGACTCCAACTTGGCAGGTTCGATCCTAGCTCAGTCCAGTGATATTTGAAGGTGCTCAAATACGTCAGCCTCGTCTAGGTAGACTTACTGGCACATAAAATAACGTATGCGGGACTAAATTCCGGCACCTCGGCATCTCCGAAAACCGTCAAAGTAGTTAGTAGGGCGTAAAACAAATGACATTATTTTTATTACTACTAAGAATACCATACATGACTGACACCAGGAAGGACATCTGCCTGTAAAACTGTGTGAAATCGACATACAGGACACAGGGCACAACACATCCCCACCAAGTTGTGGGAAAAGTGGCAGAGAAATAAGAAGAAACATTAATAAACGCAAAGAAAGAAAGACCTAATATGAATATTTAAGTAATGTTGTTAGTGGAAGTGAGTATTATTTGAAGAAGATGTTTTACTTTTATTGTTAGTTGTTTAACGTCGCACTAACACATCAAAGGTTTTCGGTGACGGAAGGTTGGGAAAGGGTTGGTATTGGGAAGTAGTAGCCGTTGCTTTAATTAAGGTAAATTAAGGTACAGCCCCAGCATTTGCCTGGTGTGAAAATGGGGAAACCATGGGAAAACCGTCTTCAGAGCTGCCGATTCGAACCCACTATCCCCTGAATGCAAGCTCACAGTGACGCGACCCTAACAGCTTGCGGTTGAAGAAGAAGCACAACTGGGCTATCACCGTTTATTAATACTAATCAGAACGGAATAAAGAAGTGGTTCGATTCTTGCAAGAATGAACAAAAGAAAGAGAACGGCCAGGAAGGCTATGAAAATGAAAGAGACCCTAGGCTTCACGAACCTCTATTGTTCGCGAAACTTTTAGTGATACTTGGTTTTACGGGGGTGAGGAGTAAGTAGGAAGCTACCTCGGTTCCGGTAATACTGCCAACTGAATTGAAATGAAATCTGAATTGAATCGATAGCATGATCGATCGACATGAATGTTCTAACACTTTATTATCTTAAGCCAACAACTGTGTCACACACACATTATATAACATTTCTCGATGCGAATCTTGTTCCTAGCATGAATTCTATATTTTGGCTTTGTTGTGTAAACAACAGTACTAGTACGTAAAGTGTACGCTAAATGTCTCACGGCGACTCATAGTTTGTGTGTCAAAGGTTGCCAGTACGAAGTTCGAAGATAACCGAGGTTTACCGATTCAACCCTAGGGAGCCGAAGTATCACAAAGAAGTTTCGCGTACTATACTATCTGGATCAGAAGAAAACAGGAGAAGTGGCATAGGAAAGGAAATCCGTCGCATATCTGCTTTTCCTTTAACTGTTAGTACGGCGATATTAAAGGTGTTCAGTCCAACATTTTCGCATAGTGTATTTATGAGCACAGTAGAGAGAATATCTATTTACTAGAAGGTGAAGGAATTATCTATGTCAACGCTAGCTCATGTTACATTCGTAAGCAGGGTGAATCGAACAGGGCAGTCTCCGTAAGGTAAATGAAGCACGTTTGAATACATTGCATTTTCTCGAGAAGTACTTGTCAGATTTTCAAAATAATCGCGGAACTGAACTGATAATATTTTTCATTTGTAGTCCAGGTATAGAAAACAGTGTTAGTTCTATTTGAAGTTAGTACTGTTATCTCAGCAGATACTGACGCCATGGAAAAGTACTATAAGTCCGATTATGAGCCCCTTGGTACCATTGCTGAAGGTGAAAATAGAATGTTAATGTCTTGAATGCTTCACGAGGTATTTGAAGTGGACATCATGGCTGAATAACCCTACATATCTTCTGATAGTATACCGGAAAAATTACAGGTGTATTATCAGTGGAATGTACAGTACATGTAGACGTATGTATGCATTCACAAGTTCGCAAATCTTAGGTTTCCAGACTGCAAATTTATTAAATGTCTTAATAAGATGTTCATTGGTTAGTAGGTAGGGAGCCCCCTTAAATTCGGAAGGTGGCAGTGGCTGAATTATATGCGGCTTTGGTTAAATAGAGGCCCCATAGACATAATCCCATTTGGTCAGCAGATATGAATCAGTCGTGTTTTGCTTTGTCCTGTAGTGCGATTTGTTCTCCTTGCGATTGGATGCTGCACCTCTGTAGGGCTATGCACATCTGCACGCGTAGTTCAATATCACCTAGTTTTATAACAGAAATGTATATTTTAATACTTTTACAACTTAACATACAAACCTCTGGGTGACCCAAGACTAGGCAGAATTTATTGCCAATGTGTGGTGACGTATGGTGTGATTTGATGCTACCCGCAATGCACAAGGGGGAAATTGCAGCGGTCAGGAGGCACGACTTACAGCCGACTGGCATTGTCCGTAACTTCTAACCGAGGTTCGAAACCTGCTTTATGCATTAGGATTCTTTGAAATGAGAAGTCAAGTAGATGTGGTTTGAGTTCCACGTATACTGGTATATTGACCACTCAGACAAGGAAATAATAATAATAATAATAATAATAATAATAATAATAATAATAATAATAATAATAATAATAATAATATAATATACCACTGAAATTTCCTCATTGTGTATTGCAGGTAGCATCAATTCATACGTCACCACACACTGGCAATAATATATCTATAATATATTATTATTATTATTATTATTATTATTATTATTATTATTATTATTATTATTATTATTATTATTATTATGTCTGTTAATTTCAGCTTATGTATAAGATAACCTATATTCGTCTGTCACTCCCACACAAGGAGATATTTCTCGTACCGGGCGAGTTGGCCATGTGGTTAGGGGCTCGCAGCTGTTAGCTCGCATCCGCGAGATAGTAGGTTCGAAGCCCACTGTCGGCAGCCTTGAAGATGGTTTTCTGTGGTTCTCCATTTTCACACCAGGCAAATGCTGGGACTGTACCTTAATTAAGGTCACGGCCGCTTCCTTACCATTCCTAGGCCATTCGTGTCCTATCGTCGCCGTAAGACCTATCTGTGTCGGTGCGACGTAAAGCAAATAGCAAACAAAGAAAAAAATAGATATTTCTCGTTACAGTGCTGTTAGGAACTCATTTTCTTCTTATAAAACACTGTTGGTCGCTACAGCGTAAAATTAGGTATACGACACTCGATTTCAGTCCGTTTACTACCTTCCTGGAAGAGATGAACCAATGAAGCTTTCAAATCTCATTTTTCTCAGAAGTATAGTCAGCCTAATGTGTTTTGCTTGGAAACCCATGATATTAAGATACTTTAAATGATCCACCTGTTTCAAATTTGCATTCCGAATGAAACAGTCAATCTACTTCTGTTCCTTATAATATCATAAAGTCTTACAAATACCGATTTTCATATCATGCTCGACGTATTTAATTTCAGGTTAAAAGATATTAGGTTGAAAGTTATTGAACTGATTTAAAGTGTATGTACTGTATGTTGGGTATTCAGCCCGAAGGCTGGTTTGATCCTCTGCAGCTCCGCCAACAGCTGCCTTTGCTGGCAGGACCTAGTGTTTACAGCGCACTATGTCTTCTGGTATAGGCTAGAGCAATGTTGTTACTTTCATTGATCTGTTTCTGCCTTATCTTTGGCTTTGACAATATGAAAGTGACTGAGGTATGAGCGATGCTAGTAATGCCATTCCTTGTGCAGCCTGTCCCTGCAATGAATGGTGTGAAAATGTTGCTCATAGGGTCAGTTGATGCATGCATTTCAGTGAGCTTGGCAGACTGATATGTAATAGCAACTTCTGGCTCGGTGAGGAAAGCAACGGGAAACTACCTCACTCCTCATTTTCCTAGTACGCCTCATCAGTGATGCCTAGGCCATCTATGACAGCAGATGGCAGAGCTGTTGAGGATCCAACCAGCCTTAGGACTAAAGACTGAACATACATACACAAAGTGAAAATCTTTTGATTTGCTCAACATTACCCTTTCTTCTGATAACTCATTAACGTGCACCCACTAACAGAATTCAAATATGTGGATGAGAGAGTTAGGTACCTGTATTCGTGCCTCGGGCAGCCCAATCTTGGCAGCGAGCCTCTCCCGTGCGAACACGTCTGGGTAGTGCGTCCTCTCGAACTCTGAAACACGTCGATAACATGTTAGACATACTCCATAATTCATTGATATTGACAAAGAAAAAGGTTATAAATAATAATTTCGTGTGGTTATTGCTAGCCAGGTGTAGCATGTAAGACAGACACTCTGGCGAAGGTGGGAGTCGTCTGCTGTGTATTGGTAATTTGAGTGTGAGAGTGGTGAAGGATACTGTTGTGTGTGGCATACGAGCTTCAAGAGAGCTGGTGATGGCACAAACCCCAGTCCAGGAACAGAGGGAATTAATGGTTTACGGTTGAATTCTGTCGGCCTGGTCGGAAATAGAACATGGGGCCCCGAAGACCGAAGGCCAGGAATCCTACCACTCAGTCATGGAGCCGATGAAACAACTCACATCCTCGTATTCCTGGAGGTGACGCAGCTCTTGTCAGTCACACCTCCAGTGGAAATGAGCAGCATGCATCTCTTTTAACCATATAATAACCCACATAACAACCCTCCTGCCAATCTTAAATCTCTGACAGTATCGGTAACCGAACTCGGACATCCGAGGACGACAGCTTTTGCGCTAACCATTACACTGCAGAGGTGAAAAAGTGAAAGTGGTGTAACATAAGCAATGTAGCGTATGTTCGTGGTTGTTAGGCCATCCCCATGGTCTAGGGGTAGCATGCCTACTTTTAATCCGGAGGCTACGGGGTCGATTTCCGGCCAGGTCAGGGATTTTTTCTGAATCTGATGGCTGGTTTCAGGTTCACTCAACCTACGTGATTACAATTGAGAAGCTATCTGATGGCGAGATAGCGGCTTCGGTCTAGAAAGCCGAGAATATCGTACGATACCTCGTATTCTGCAGATCTTCGGGATGAGCACCGGTCGCTTGGTAGGCCATGGGGTTTTATGCAGTATGCGTAGGAGGAAGCTAACTTGCCAGATACTGAAACCAGGAAAGAGAAATGATGACAGGCCAAAGATAAACAAGGAGAGACTGTCAAATACGCTTAGCTTCAGAGGGAAAGAAGAGTATGCAGAGACAGAGTACTTTAATGCGAGATAACCATGCCAGCAGATTTATTGGAACTTTAAAAAAATACTTTTCGGGACAAAATTCTGACACTTGATAGGCTTAGTGTTTTAAAATCCATAGCAATACAAGGGGTAATCAACCCCTTAATCTTCTTCCTGGCCTTTTCCCAATTAGTTGGGCTGACAGTAGATGTTAATTAGCTCCAATTTTACGGCCAGTTTCCTTTCCTGACGCCAACTGTATGTGGAGGAATATAATAATAATAATAATAATAATAATAATAATAATAATAATAATAATAATAATAATAATAATAATAATAATAATAATAATAATAATAATAATAATAATAATAATAATAATAATTTCTGGAGATCCCTGGTGCAAGTCTTTCGAGCTGATGCCTATTTCAGTGTTGGAGATGGCACATAAATCCAGTCCCCGAGCCAGATGAATTAACCCATGAAAGCTAAAATCCCCGAGCCATCTGGGAATCGAACCCGCGACATCGGGATCAAAGGTTATCACGTTAACCATTTAGCCATGTAGCAGTATGTGGAAGAATGTACCTATTCACTATTGGGTGTTTCTGTACAGATTGGCAGCGTGGCATTATGTTTTATGTAAAAGAAGATGTGTATTACACACGAGGCGCTGGAGTGCCGTCATTTTGCCATGATAAAGATGATTTTAAAATAGATACCAGAAAATCGGCTGATAGGCTTCATATTATTTAAATCCACACACTCTGTAATAGCAACGGATTGTGCTAGGATTCAATCTCACAAGATAGCCTAGATAGAGATGGCGAGCGCCTAAATAACCAAACAGAATTCGTTTAGGAGCCATGCTTTTCCTCAGTGTTTACCTCGTTAAGAGTTAGCTTGGGATTTTCATTCAATCTCCACGTGGTACAGTACAATGATTTACTTAGATGAGAAGACCTGTCTGAGTCGGATTGTCGTAAAATTAATAGCAAAAATATGAAATAAAGAGTTAATAATATAGGGAATAAGTGATCAAAATTTTTAAAAATATAATAAAACTTCAAAATAATAGGGCTGGTTGTTGAAATAATTGACAAGAAGCTAAGTTGGACACAAAGGAGTGCGTGAGACGAAACAAGCCAGGCTGAGTGACTAAGACGGGAGAGCGCTAGTTTTCTGAGCCCATGATCATGAATTCGTTTCCGACTCAGTTCGGTGCTATTTGAAGTTTTCAGTTGTAACGTAAAACACATTGTAAAAAAAGGGTTCAGGAACTCCAGAGGTACAAAATTCCGATTCCTTGGCGCCTGTTAATGTAGGAATTAAGCCTATTTCAGTAAAAACGTTCCAAAATTAAACAGGAAATAGCGGATACTATACTTTTTTCGGGTAAACACAAAAAAATGTGTTATCCGAGATATTTTATAAGCCGGCATCGTACGCCATGGAGTATCGAATATAATTTTTCCCGCTCTTCAAAAATCTGATTACTTCTGCCGGGAATGAACCTGTGATCTTGGGATCGGAAGACCGACACTCTACTGCTGATACACAGAGGGAGCTAACTATATTTGAATAAGTACATGTGAAACTTAGCTTAAATTACATTAAATAATTATAAATAAATGTCCGCCTCTGTGGTGTAGTGGTTAGCGTGATTAGCTGCCACCCCCGGAGGTCCGGGTTCGATTCCAGGCTCTGCCACGAAAATTTGAAAAGTGGTACGAGGGCTGGAACGGGGTCCACTCAGCCTCGGGAGGTCAACTGAGTAGAGGTGGGTTCGGTTCCCACCTCAGCCATCCTCGAAGTGGTTTTCCATGGTTTCCCACTTCTCCTCCAGGCGAATGCCGGGATGGTACCTAACTTAAGGCCACGGCCGCTTCCTTCCCTCTTCCTTGTCTATCCCTTCCAATCTTCCCATCCCTCCACATCCCCCTGTTCAGCCTAGCAGGTGAGGCCGCCTGGGCGAGGTACTGGTCATTCTCCCCAGTTGTATCCCCCGACCAAGAGTCTGAAGCTCCAAAACACTGCCCTTGAGGCGGTAGAGGTAGGATCCCTCGCTGAGTACGAGGGAAAAGCCGAACCTGGAGGGTAAACAGATGATGATGATGATGATGATGATCATATATAACTAAAACTGTAAAGTAAATATAAATTAATACTTGTAAAGATTAGCTGTAAATAAATGTAACTAAAACTGTAAACTAGATGTAAATTAATACTTGTAAATATTAGCTGTAAATAAATGTAACTAAAACTGTAAACTTGATGTAAATTAATACTTGTAGATATTAGCTGTAAATAAATGTAACTAAAACTGTAAACTAAATGTAAATTAATACTTATAAAGATAAGCTGTAAATAAATGTAACTAAAACTGTAAACTGAATGTAAATTAATACTTGAAAATTCTTATAAAGATAAGCTGTAAATAAATGTAACTAAAATTGTATACTAAATGTAAATTAATACTTGTAAATATTAGCTGTAAATAAATATTACTAAATGTAACTAAAACTGTAAACTAAATGTAAATTAATACTTGAAAAGATTAGCTGTAAATAAATGTAACTAAAACTGTAAACTAAATGTAAATTAATACTTGTAAAGATTAGCTGTAAATAAATGTAACTAAAACAGTAAACTAAATGTAAATTAATACTTATAAAGATAAGCTGTAAATAAATGTAACTAAAATTGTAAACTAAATGTAAATTAATACTTGTAAATATTAGCTGTAAATAAATATTACTAAAACTGTAAACTAAATGTAAATTGATACTTGTAAATATTAGCTGTAAATAAATGTAACTAAAACTGTAAACTAAATGTAAATTAATACTTGAAAAGATTAGCTGTAAATAAATGTAACTAAAACTGTAAACTAAATGTAAATTAATACTTGAAAAGATTAGCTGTAAATAAATGTAACTAAAACTGTAAACTAAATGTAAATGAATACTTTTAGCAATTTCTGTACTCTGTAGTGTAGTGGTTAGCGAGATTAGCTGCTACCCCCGGAGGCCCGGGTAACCGTAAACTAAATGTAAATTAATGCTTGTAAAGATTAGCTGAAATAATCCAGAAAATCGTATTAGTGAGAGACATGTTAAAGTTCATATATCCTTAAGCTGGCTTCTCAGACTCGGGTTTCCCTATTTCAGCACGTTTCCTCTTTAATTTTGGCACTCTTTTTTGAAACATTTTGAATACCGTAAATGAAGGGACGTTAAAACCAAATAACATTATTATAAAGTCACTATTTTCCTACCTGTAAGATTTCGAACATATTCATTGAAAAGAATCATTTAATGGCGGATAAAGATGTCTAGCTCGCTTGTCTGGATATCCAACTCGATCTCTTTTGCAGGTATTATAGCCATAATTATCACGAATGAATAATATTATTTCGGGAATTCCCTTTTCGAATACCGCAGTACTGTATAAACAATACTCCCCAGGCCACTACTTCCCAGCTCCCACTTTAAGCGACACAATACTCAACCCAAAATTTACTCTTTTTTATTATATTCCTTTTTATCTGTTCTTTTCTCCACTTCTCCCCCAACTTGAGTGATCCCCTCCTTCGCACTCCTTGTGTCCTCTCCCCCTTGAATTGGAAAGGAAGGAAGGAAGAAGCTCCTTTTCGAAAATCAATAGTTTGAAGCAAGAGAAATAATTCTTTCATCTCTCCGAGTGACAAGTGTGTTGAGAGGCGCGACGCAATTAGAGAGCGCCGTTTACAGGTGAGGAGAAATTGTTGACGAAGCGGATGACTTTGGATAGGAAGGAAATGAGAGTTGAACGAGGAACATACTAGCTTCCAAATACTGTACATCATGGACTGGACTGTAATGATCCGCTTATCTTATGATTGCATATGTACCGAGTTTGAGTCCGGAGACAAGGCTGGCGTATTTGAGCACATTTAAATACTTCCCGATTGAACCGGGATTGAACCTGCCAACTTGTAAATTTCCAACGTCTGAGCCACTCAGTCAGACCCTAAAATATCTAATACGCAGTGGATTTATGGAATTAATAATCAACAGTTTTGATAAGTCTCTAGAATTGAAAAGGACTCCCACGTAGCATGGTTATACATAGGCCTAACACACAGAAAGTAATCCTGTAAGATTCAAGATCTCATTGCTAGCAATGATAGGAGGGTGCAGTTCTTAAGTGCGCAGATCTGGGTCTGCAAATCTTATAACCACCTGCAGGTTAAATTACTTCTTGTTCTTTCAACTACCGAGCTCGATAGCTGCAGTCGCTTAAGTGCGGCCAGTATCCAGTATTCGGGAGATAGTAGGTTCGAACCCCACTGTCGGCAGCCCTGAAAATGGTTTTCCCTGGTTTCCCATTTTCACACCAGGCAAATGCTGGGGGTGTACCTTAATTAAGGCTACGGCCGCTTCCTTCCCACTCCTAGCCCTTCCCTGTCCCATCGTCGCCATAAGACCTATCTGTGTCGGTGCGACGTAAAGCAAAAAAAAAAAAAAAAAAAAAAAAAAAGTTCTTTCAACTCTTTATTCTGTCTATATATTATTGCTGGAGGTCATCGATTTGTATTACTATTCACATATTACGCGAAGTTCAAAATCAACGGTCTCATTCTGAAAATGAAATGAAAATCCACAGCCTTTTTCCAGTTGTTTGACCGGGTCAGGAATGGAATGAAGGAAGCCCCAATCTAGCGGCGAGGATAGGAATTGTACCGGATGTCGAAGCCTGTCGCACTCCTCTGGGGCAATGATTAATGACTGACAAATGAAATGATATTGGAGAGTGTTGTTCGAATGAAAGATAACAGGGAAAACCTGAGTACCCGGAGAAAAACCTGTCCCGCCTCCGCTTTGTCCAGCACAAATCTCACATGCAGTGACCGGGATTTGAACCACGGAGCCCAGAGGCGAGAGGCCGGTGCGCTACCGGCTGAGCCACAGGGGTTCAGCGGTCTTGTTCTAGTCTTATAAATATAGTGAGTTTGTTTAAAAATCAACAGTAAGAGAAGTGTGGTAAGTTTGGCGATCATATAATTCATGTAATTATAATAATTGTAATAAATATAAAGGATAATCTAACTTTTTAATAATAATATACCGGGCGAGTTGGCCATGTGGTTAGAGGCGCGCGGTTGTGAGCTTGCATCCGGGAGATAGTGGGTTCGAATCCCACTGTCGGCAGCCCTGAAGATGGTTTTCCGCGATTCCTCATTTTCACGCCTTAATTAAGGCAACGGCTGCTTCCTTCCAACTCCTAGGCCTTTCCTATCCCATCGTCGCCATAAGACCTATCTGTGTCGGTGCGACGTAAAGCCGCTAGCAAAATAATAATAATAATAATAATAATATAGCCTCAGCTACCGTGTGCAGGATGCCTACCCGTCAATTTTGACATTCCAGTCAATCAGTCAATACTGATCTGCATTTAGGGCAGTCGCCCGGGAGGCAGATTCCCTATCTGTTGTTTTCTTAGCCTTTTCCTAAATGATTTCAAAGAAATTGGAAAGTTATTGAACATCTCCCTTGGTAAGTTATTCCAATCCCTAACTCCCCTTCCTATAAATTAATATTTGCCCCAGTTTGTCCTCTTGAGTTCCAACTTTATCTTCATATTGTGATCTTTCCTACTTTTATAAACGCCACTCAAACTTATTTGTCTACTAATGTCATTCCACGCCATCTCTCCGCTGACAGCTCGGAACATACCATTTAGTCGAGCAGCTCTTCTTCTTTCTCCCAATTCTTCCCAGCCCAAACTTTGCAACATTTTTGTAACGCTACTCTTTTGTCGGAAATCCCCAGAACAAATCGAGCTGCTTTTCTTCTTCCGTTTTGCTCCTCCAGATTGTAGAGTAAACTGGATCTCTCTTGGGTGACCTGTAGCTCACTTGTAATGGATATTGTCGGGCAAATTCCAAATGTTTCACCAAATATATTTTTTAAGCCGACATCGAACGTCATGGAATGTCGAATGGACTTTTTTCGGCCCTTCAAAAACCCGACTACCTCTGCCGGGTTTGAACCCGCGATCTTGGGATTCAGAGCCCGATACTTTACCCATTGATCCACAGAGGAATGTTAACCTTGTGATATTAACAATATAAACGTATCATGCATAAATCCAAAATATTCATTTGAGGTAATAATAATTTCGCGTGCCTATGTCTAGCCTTGTAAGGCAGACCCTCCGATGAGGGTGGGCGGCATCTGCCATGCTTAGGTAACTGCGTGTTATTGTGGTCGAGGATAGTGTTATGTGTGGTGTGTGAGTTGTAGGGATGTTGGAGACGGCACAAATACCCAGTCCCCGAGCCAACCATTTAAGGTTAATATCTCCGACCCTGGCGGGAAACGAACCTGAGCCCTCTGAACCGAAGAGCACTACGCTGACCATTCAGCTAAGGAGCCGGGCATCCAATTGAGGTGTTAACGGTCACAAAATGCCAAGCAATACGGATTATGATATCGTTACTCTCACAACGTGGCTCTCCAGTACCTGCAGGCCATCCGACCGATAGCAGACTTCATGGATGCTGAGGCCCTTAATGGGCTATATGTGCCGCGGGATTCTTTGTTCGTTTACTTGTGGTAATGATACAAATAAATAATTGATTTTTTTTGCTAGGTGCTTTACGTCGCACCGACACAGATAGGTCTTATGGCGACGATGGGACAGGAAAGGGCTAGGAGTGGGAAGGAAGCGACCGTGGCCTTAATTAAGGTACAGCCCCAGCATTTTCCTGGTGTGAAAATGGGAAACCACGGAAAACCATTTCAGGGCTGTCGACAGTGGGGTTCGAACCTAATATCTCCCGAATACTGGATACTGGCCGCACGTAAGCGACTGCAGCTATCGAGCTCGATAACTGATTATTATAAATTACTATTAAAACATAATTGAATTGAACTTCTGTAAGGTACTGTAGGCCTACTGACCGAAATATCATCTTCAACGGCAAGGGAGAGAATGAAATACAACCTGTGACAATACAGTTCGGTGAATGAAGTCAGAACGGTCGATCCGGCAACACTGGCGACCTGAGTAGCAGCAGGTTTTGACCACCTGCTCCCAACGTTGTTCAGTTTAGCATCGTGCGTGTGCCGTGTAAGACCTGTTTGACACAGTGCGTGTTTAGTGCGTTGGTTCTGAACTGCGAAAAGGAACATGAACGACCAAAAGATCAATGTACAATTTTGTTTTAAGCTTGGCAAGACATCGAAAGAAACGCATGCGATGCTGGTACGTGTTTATGTCCTTGAAGTGTGTGTACCAGTAGTACGCCCGTTTTCGAGGAGGCCTGAAAAGTGTTTCTGAAAACCCCCGTAGTGGAAGACCGGCGACCGCCGTCAGTGACGAAAACACTGAGAAGGTGAGGACTTCAGTCACGAACGATCGACGATTAACTGTGTGCATGATAGCGGATGAACCGCTATGAAACCGTGCGACAAATCGTTACGCAGAAGTTAGGGAAGAGAAAACGTGTTCTCGTCTTGTGCCACATCACTTGACTGACGATCAGAAGCAGGCACGTTTAGAGGCTCCACAGGAGTTTGTCGAAACGGCTGATGCAACACCAAATTTCTTGAACGATATTGTCGTTGAGAATGAAAACTGGTGTCTCAGGTACGACCCTGAAACAAAACGGCAAGGCATGGAATGGCGTTCTCCGGGATCCCCTCGTCGGAAAAAGGTCAGAGCCGAAAAGTCACGCATCAAGTTCGCTTTGAAAGGAAAGAGATTTGACGATATTCCTGACATCCAAGGAAACGTGACGAGGCTTTCGATCACCATCCCAAAGGAAACATTCTTGCAAAGTTTCCAGGACATATATCGCCGATCTCAGCAGTGCATAATTATGGGAGGGTACTATTTCGAAGGACAGTAAGGTCACTGTCGTGCATTGTTCATCTATGTTGATAGTACAGGACTATTCACCGAACTTTATTTTTAAATCCACCTTCTCTATACTTGACAATCATGTGATGTTTACAAAAACATTACAATGTGCCACCACAAGGCACCAGTCTCGGTCCTACAAGGACCATCATCAGCCCATCCAAGATACACAAGCACATACCACGGTCCCAAAACAGAGCTATACGGCGAGAATGAGAGATGAAAGAACGGACTGGGGATGTCACAAGTTGTAGTAGCCTACATGGAGTGGGAAATGGTTATGAAGAAGATAGAGAAGGAGAAGAAAATGGGGAATGTTTAAATCAGAAGAAACAATTCATGATTTCGTCGTATTTCTACACAGGCACGTTTAAAAGCCAATTTGCTAGCATCCTATATTTAAATATGGAAGACTGTATGTCACCCCATTGAGTCTGGCAATCCGATGTGGAATAACTTAAATTAGTATTTTCTTTAATGTCCAAAAGAACTGAGAACACGGCAGAGGGAAAAAATAAAGGTCCACGTCGGGAATAATCCGAAAAGACAGAAAGATCAACGTCTGTGTTACATATGAAACGTACGTGAAGTATGTCATTGCTGCTGTAAAGGAGACGCAGTGGGGTAGGACAAGTCACATCACAAGGGAAACAGACACGTGAAGTTCTACACGGATCCCATTCAATTGCGAACAGCCTAAAAGTTGAACTTCACACAAGATGGATCAAGGATATCAGGATATTTGCAGCAAACGTGTGAGCACAACTGGTCAAGGACCGTGAACTGTGAATGAGTCTGGCATAAGCCTTCATCCAGCTTGTGACCGATGATGACGACGGTGATGATGAAGATGTGCCATAAAGGGAAATACGATAACAATTATAAAATTAAATGTACTACATTTAACGAAATTAATTAGTGATCAACTGGATAATGAGAACTTTGAAAGGTCCTCTCACTATGCTAACTACTGTATTGTTAACTCACCCTTCTCGAGACTGTCGATCTGCTCGTTGGTGAAGGAAGTTCGGTTTCTTTGCAGCTTACGTTTCAATCGTAGCCGCGCCTGGTCATCGTCTGTACCACCGGCACTCGAACCCGCGTTCGAGTTATCACCCGAGTTGGTTTCGTCCGACGGCGCCCCATCCAGATCCACCACTGCAAACAGAACATGGTAATAATAATAATAATAATAATAATAATAATAATAATAATAATAATAATAATAATAATAATAATAATAATAATAATAATAATCATAATAATAATAATCAATTGTCTTTCTGTCTGTACAGTTTAATTCTGCTGGTTGTTAATATTATTTAAAATCTCATCAAAGTGCATAATGATAAATTGCACATTCGATTTCTTTCATGTCAGTTTGACTATGAAAATATCACGCCAAATCTACTGGAATTATTGTCATGGAACTTGGTATTTGAGGACATGCTAATATCGAAATAAAATTACGACACAAATTATTTCAGTATTTCCAAGTAGAGGAAGGGGGGGGGGGTGTTAAGAAGGGCGGGGTGCTCCTGTGTTTTTGAACGTATTTCCAAAGCGCTACTAAAAGCCACAAAACTTCTAGTATTTTTGAAATTTATATTTTTGTTAGGTTCGTTTGGTCCGGTAGAATTTGTAGGTGCTCAAATTTGCCATTCTTGTGTCCGCAGACTTACCGTCACGTAAGAAATTCCAACGGGATAGAATTCTGTCACCTGGGCGTCTCCAGGAACCATAAAAGTAGTTAGTGGAACGCGAAACCAATAACATGACTTTTACACCATGCACATGCTACCTACCCAGTCGTAGCATTTTCCGATATCAGTGTCACTGTGTTAGTGTGACGTTAAACCAGTAAATATTCAAAAGTGGAAAATCACTGACTCACTGACTGATCACTGTATCTCGGAAACCCCTAATGTGGTAATTTCAAAATTCGGACGATGGTAGCACTTATGCGTTAGGTGCTCACTAAGAAATATAATTTGAAAACATTCCTCCCCTATGGGGATGAAACGGAGATTAGAGTATAAAACCAAAATATTCATTCGTCATAAATCTTTTGCCGTACAAATTTTAACTTTCACGTAAGGGTTCCTTCTTTTATGTCCTAGATGTTAAATTAGACAAGGCTTCAAACATTTTATCTATAAGGGAGTTAAATGTGGGTTAAGACTCGAATATAAAAATATATTTTCCTCCAAAAGTGTTTGACTTATGAATTTAAAAAATCACATAATGTTAGCTGCTTTTTATCCTAGTTGTTATTTTGTTTTAAATTCTATCCCGAAGGGGTTAGAATTGCGGTTATCTATGGAAAGGAAAGGAAAGGAAAACATTAATTGCTCCAAAAGAATTTTACGTACGAAGTTGAAAGTTCAGTGGGTAGTTGTTCTTCTGTGTCTTAGATATTAATTAAGAAACGGTATTAAAATATTCCAGTCCCAAGGAGTTTGAATGGGAGTTAGAGCCGTTAACAAAAGTATTCATTTCTTTGAAATAGTTTGATTTACGAAGTTAAAATCTCACCTGATGATTGATTCTGTGTCCTCGATAATAAAGAAGACAAGGTTTGAAAAACTTTCTCTGCCAGGGTGGGGGGGCGGAAACCGGAACCCCATGGCACTACAGCCCTTGAAGGGCCTTGGCCTACCAAGCGACCGCTGTTCAGCCCGAACAGATTACGAGGTGTCGTGTGGTCAGCACGACGAATCCTCTCGGCCGTTATTCTTGGCTTTATAGACCGGGACCGCTATATCACCGTCAGATAGCTCCTCAATTCTAATCAAGTAGGCTGAGTGGACGTCGAACCAGCCCTCAGGTACAGATAAAAATCCCTGACCTGTCCGGGAATCGAACCGGAGGCCTCCGGGCAAGAGGCAGGCACGCTACTCCAACACCACGTCTCCTCAGGGGGAGGGGGGTTAAATAGCGTTAAGTTACGGAAACCAAAATAATCACTCCTCCAAAGCCATTTGATTTACAAAGACAAAATTTTACATGACGATTGATCTTCTCTATCTGGGATACTGAATATGAAATACTCTTAAATCATTCTACCCTCAAAGGGTCTGAATGGGGCTTAGATCCGATAACAAAAATATTCTTTTTCTGAAACCGTTTGAATTGCTAAAATTTCACATAATGGCCGATTATGTATCCTGGATCTTAAATACACTGACTGACAGAGCAAATGCAACACCAAGGAGGAGTGGTTCGAAAGAGATGAAAGTTGGGGAAAAAACAGAGACGGTACGGAAGAATAATTGATGTTTATT
Organism: Anabrus simplex; assembly: GCF_040414725.1. Classification (NCBI taxonomy): domain Eukaryota; kingdom Metazoa; phylum Arthropoda; class Insecta; order Orthoptera; family Tettigoniidae; genus Anabrus; species Anabrus simplex. The sequence continues at coordinate 326,184,245 of NC_090267.1, read as the reverse complement.
TCAAACCGATATGCAGGTTACACAATGCGCACGGCATCGACTCAGTAGGATGTAGGACCACCGCGAGCGGCGATGCACGCAGAAACACGTCGAGGTACAGAGTCAATAAGAGTGCGGATGGTGTCCTGAGGGATGGTTCTCCATTCTCTGTCAACCATTTGCCACAGTTGGTCGTCCGTACGAGGCTGGGGCAGAGTTTGCAAACGGCGTCCAATGAGATCCCACACGTGTTCGATTGGTGAGAGATCCGGAGAGTACGCTGGCCACGGAAGCATCTGTACACCTCGTAGAGCCTGTTGGGAGATGCGAGCAGTGTGTGGGCGGGCATTATCCTGCTGAAACAGAGCATTGGGCAGCCCCTGAAGGTACGGAAGTGCCACCGGCCGCAGCACATGCTGCACGTAGCGGTGGGCATTTAACGTGCCTTGAATACGCACTAGAGGTGACGTGGAATCATACGCAATAGCGCCCCAAACCATGATGCCGCGTTGTCTAGCGGTAGGGCGCTCCACAGTTACTGCCGGATTTGACCTTTCTCCACGCCGACGCCACACTCGTCTGCGGTGACTATCACGGACAGAACAGAAGCGTGAATCATCGGAGAACACGACGTTCCGCCATTCCCTCATCCAAGTCGCTCTAGCCCGGCACCATGCCAGGCGTGCACGTCTATGCTGTGGAGTCAATGGTAGTCTTCTGAGCGGACGCCGGGAGTGCAGGCCTCCTTCAACCAATCGACGGGAAATTGTTCTGGTCGATATTGGAACAGCCAGGGTGTCTTGCACATGTTGAAGAATGGCGGTTGACGTGGCGTGCGGGGCTGCCACCGCTTGGCGGCGGATGCGCCGATCCTCGCGTGCTGACGTCACTCGGGCTACGTCTGGACCCCTCGCACGTGCCACATGTCCCTGCGCCAACCATCTTCGCCACAGGCGCTGCACCGTGGACACATCTCTATGGGTATCGGCTGCGATTTGACGAAGCGACCAACCTGCCCTTCTCAGCCCGATCACCATACCCCTCGTAAAGTCGTCTGTCTGCTGGAAATGCCTCCGTTGACGGCGGCCTGGCATTCTTAGCTATACACGTGTCCTGTGGCACACGACAACACGTTCTACAATGACTGTCGGCTGAGAAATCACGGTACGAAGTGGGCCATTCGCCAACGCCGTGTCCCATTTATCGTTCGCTACGTGCGCAGCACAGCGGCGCATTTCACACCATGAGCATACCTCAGTGACGTCAGTCTACCCTGCAATTGGTATAAAGTTCTGACCACTCCTTCTTGGTGTTGCATTTGCTCTGTCAGTCAGTGTAAGACGAAGTTGAAAGACGTTTATCCCTAAGGGTATTAAATGGTGCTTACGTCCTGAAAACAAAAATATTCCCTTCTTCAGATTCTTTTGACACGACGACGAAATTTCACTTAATGATTGCCCTTTGATGTCCTCGGTGGTAAGGAATATTTTAAAATATTGTACTCGTAAGGTGCTTAAATGAGGGTTAGCTTAGAAAATGAAAGTATTCATTCCTCCAAAACTGTTAATAGTACATGGTTGAAATTTCACATGGCGGTCGCTTCTGTATCATAGATGTTAAATAAAACAATATTTGAAAAAAATGTGATACTCAATGGGTTCAATTGTGGTTAAGACCTGAAAAGAATAATATTCATTCCCTCAAAATCTTTAATGTACGAACCGAGGATACCGACCCGACATTGAGATCTCCAAAATTTAGGACTTTAAAAGAGAACCTTCAGTTTAAAAATTACTGGCATGTTACTTGTATAATATACACGGATCTGACATTTTTGGACGGAGGTTTTAGGCTACTGAGTAGGAGTGAAAAAAAGGCAAGCAAGATATTACTTTTAAATGACTGTCGATATAGTGTCCCGTGGAACTCGAATCACAGGGACTTTTCATTTCAAAAGTCCCATGTGCATTGGCTGGGATTCAAACCGCGGCCGCCGTGGTGATAAGCCTGCTACAATATTACTCTGCCATTTATTTTACAGTAACGTTTGAACATGACTTGGTAATTTAATGACATATTCTACAATGGGGTAATGTCTTAATGCCTGTGATTTTCTTTTCTGGCTTCCAGCATAGGTTTTCGAAAAATATATCTTTTCACTATTTCCTGTACTCAAGCGTTATTACCTCGCCACCCAACCACTTAGTGTATGAACATCCAGAGTCTACGATGAGACATAACAATTGCTGCCGGCAGGTGGTAGTTCTCCGTGGCCTTGACGCGGTGGGCCCTTAAGGTCCCCGTACTGTGTGGTGCGTGGCGTGTTATCAGGTTTCCATTAGTAAGCAGGCAGGCGCCGGCGTCTCGAGCGCCAGATAAGGCGGCGCTCACATCGCGCAGTCCGCTCAGCCAGAAACTGCCGATAACACGGGGACAGGGCGCTGTGCGAGGGGAGTCAGGTTTACACGTTCTCTCTTCTTACTTCGAGTAAGGCGAGCCTATACCAGCTGTGTGAGACTGAAAGAACACCCACCTGCTTGCGAGTCATTGTTCTTCTAAGGGATGAAATAACGAGATCTTAGGACCCTAAATTAATAATTGAAACGGAAAAGAAAGAGTTACTATCCCACTGGATTGGAATATATCGATTTAAGAGACCGAAAGGCCATGCACGGAGGGGAAATGAAAGACTAATAGTGTGGGGTTGATTGAGAAATGTAGGACAGAGTAAATGAACGAGGGGATCTTGGGCAAGTAAGCGGAAGCAATTGATAGGCTCTGATGGGGTTTCGTGATTTGCTGTAGATGTCTCAGAAGATATGAGTACCTTGGAGTAAGATAAAGTCCTGCTGTCTGTATACAGTAGTCATCTATGTTCGGCTATAGTGAGTGATATTCATCACGTATTTTGATACTTTCACTTCAAGGAAATGCTGGGATGGTATTTTGGCGCTTCCCACATTTCAGTGTAGGCTACATATTTACACCATAAAATGCAACACTTAGCTCTAGTCACACGTTGTAGAATAACACTTACGGGCTTGAGCCCTTGGGAGCTTTTAAAAGTTCTGCTCTCCTTGATTCGAATCTCAGTATAGTCAACTATGGCGAGTTATCCTGAATGGTGCTCATCCTGGACTTTTCGTACCTTCACTTCAAGGAAATATGGGATGGTGTGAGGCACTTCGAACAGCTGGCATAAGATGGGAGGATGCAGAAGTTGCTCTTCACATTAAAGTAGTACCGGTTGTCTTCATATAAAACCTACCTATCACATTTAAATGAAACGGACTACAGCCTCTAGGAGCAATCAGATGCATTCTTCCTGAACTCACTTTCATCCCGCCATTACGAAATTACAACCACCTATATTCAGATGCAACATTCTTGCAAACCACTACTAGGCCACATTCTTACGAAACGTCCCCCTGTGGGTGGGGGCGGTATCCCCTGCCTGTCGTAAGAGGCGACTAAAAGGGGCCTCAGGGGCTCTGAACTTTGGAGCGTGGGTTGGCGACCACGGGGCCCTCAGCTGAGTCCTGGCATTGCTTCCACTTACTTGTGCCAGGCTCCTCTCTTTCATCTATCCTATCCGACCTCCCTTGGTCAACTGTTGTTTTTTCCGACCCCGACGCTATTAGGTTTGCGACGGCTAGGGAGTCTTTCATTTTCACGCCCTTCGTGGCCCTTGTCTTTCTTTGACCGATATCTTCATTTTTCGAAGTGTCGGATCCCTTCCATTTTTCCCTCTGATTAGTGTTATATAGAGGATGGTTGCCTAGTTGTACTTCCTCTTAAAACAATAATCACCACCACCACCACACTCTTACAAAACGAAACGGTAGATCCTCCATACAACTCAGTAAACGCTGATTTAAAGGAAGAACTTGATAAACCCACAGCTGCCATCAAAACTAAATTCACTTCTCCCATACAACTATGCCATATTATCAAGAGTCTTCCCCCAGTGAAGTCACTGGGACGTGATCTCATACCAAATATAGTAGGGCCTACTCAGGAAACTCACTAAGAAAGCTCTCACCTACCTTGCTTCAATTTTAAATGCAGTGGTCCGCCTCCATCACTTTCCTACATCCTGGAAATTGACATAAATTATAGTTTTCCGTAAACCCAACAAACCGCCCAACAACCCTTCGAGATATAGACCCATACATCATCTTCTAACCTTGTCAACAGTATATTTGAGAAAGTTATCAATCGGAGAATGTCTAAATATGTTATTCATAATATCTTACCCGTATTCCAACTCCACCGGGCTAGTTGGCCGTGCGTGTAGAAGCGCGCGGCTGTGAGCTTGCATCCGGGAGATAGTAGGTTCGAATCCCACTATCGGCAGCCCTGAAAATGTTTTTCCGTGGTTTCCCATTTTCACACCAGGCAAATGCTGGGGCTGTACCTTAATTAAGGCCACGGCCGCTTCCTTCCAACTCCTAGGCCTTTCCTATCCCGTCGTCGCCATAAGACCTATCTGTGTCGGTGCGACATAAAGCCCCTAGCAAAAAAAAAAAATATTCCAATTCGGCTTTCGCCCTTAGGCACTCTATCGTCCATCAACCTCTACGAGTCACTGAAGCTATTACTGCGGGTTACAAACACGAGTAGTACACATCCACCATATTCCTCTACATAGTTCATGCCTTCCATACCCTATGGCATGATGGCTTGATTTTGAAGCTATACAGCACTGGTCTTCCTCAACATCTGACCAGCAACATCGAAAGTTTCTTGACAGTTAGACAGTTTGTCATCCGTTTTGTAGTACTTCTTCAACACATGGAAGAATTACATCAGGATAACCAATTCAGGAGCAATCAATTCTATCCCCATTCCTTTTCAATATTTTCACTTCATCTACTCCTGAATTACCAAAGTGTTGCACAAAAATGCAGGCCGATGGCACAGTGGTCTATACTTCCCAGCGTGATCTGCAAGAGGCTGCGAACACATTACAAACATTTTTAGATCAATTGATACCACGAAGTGGCGCATCTCCCTTAATGCCACAAAGACAGAGTTAAAAATCTTCATACTGAGCCCATATAGCCTCTTCAATGAAAGCGTTCGGTGGCTATCCGCGGCGACTCCTGTAAAATACCTCTGGATAGTCTTAGACACGCGTCTTACCTGATAAGCACATATTACAAGACCAGTTTGGCATGCGCTCGTCTTCAGGAACAATACCCGTTACTGAACAGGAAATCCTCACTCGCAATGGATTGTTCGGTTCTGTTATGCGGTATATATATTTCTCCTGGTCTCATCGCCTGTCCTGTATGGGGAGCAACATCGCGCATCAACTAAAACGTCTACAGACATTCCAGAATAACGGTCTGCACGTAATTACCTGTGCTACCTTATTTGTGCGTAACCAGCAACTGCATAAAGAAACGGGCACTTCATCAGTTCATAATTGCATTCGACTAACAGCGAAGAAATTCTTCAACCGGCTAGATCAATTTTCCAGTGCTGTGTATTTTCGGCGCTAAATCCCCGCCAGATCACAAGACCTGCTACTTAGTGAATCAAGTGATGAAAGATTCTGACTGAAGTCAGTGAACGTAAATACCGTGGACAAGCTTTAACATTAATAACTCATTTCTTCAGTGTGAATTGATTATATATTATCCACTATTTGGAACCTCTTAATGAAAGTGATAATATGGGGAGTCTGTTGGTCAACCTCAACGTTTTATTAAGTGTTCTTTCTTTTTTTATTAGTGTTTTTGTATATTTTGTTTATATTATTTGAGTTTCTTTCTTTCTTAATCCATTTACCCTCCAGGGTTGATTTTCTCTCGGACTCAGCGAGGGACCGCACCTCTGCCACCTCAAGGGTAGTGTCCTGGAGCGTGAGACTTTTGGGTCTGGGACAAAACTGGGAGGGGGACCAGTACTTCGCCCAGGGGACCTCACCTGCTATGATGAATAGGAGCCTTGTGGGGGGATGGGAAGATTGGAAGGGATAGGTATCGAAGAGGGAAGCAAGTGGCCGTGGCCTTAAGTTAGGTACCATCCGGGCATTTGCCTGGAAGAGAACTGGGAAACCACTTCGAGGATGGCTGAGGTAGGAATCGAAACCCCTCTACTCAGTTGACCTCCTGAGGCTGAGTGGATCCCGTTCCAGTCCTCGTACCACGTTTCAAATTTCGTGGCAGGAACGGGAATCGAACCCGAACCTCCAGGGGTGGCAGCTAATCACACTAACCACTACATCACAGAGGGGGACGTCTTTTATTTATATTATGTTTTATTCAAGTTCATCTGGTATAGTATACTGTTGATCGATCATGTTTTTAACTTTTTTTTTAAAGAGGTTGCTGCTTTGGACAATATTCTCTGGAGGAAGTTTGCTGCCTTATGTGCATATGAGCATCAAATAATTTAATGATGTTATACTTGACAATGTTTATGGTGACTATGACTACGATAGGGTACATGCATACGCTGTTGATGCTGTCCACGTGCCCTTTTTGGCGAAGCAGGTCCTCCGAAAAGACCTAAGCTATTCTACGTTAAAATTCTAACATTTAAAGCAATTTTTCATGTACGTCTGATGGAACAGGAGTTACTATGGTGGCTCATTTGACTCTCAAACGGATTTAGGCCAGTTTCTATTTCTGTCGTCGTGTTTATTTTGAGGTGAAATGCTATCCCACAGTCACCGGAATATTGGTCGCCCGGGTGAGAAACTAACTGAACTATTAGGCTTCTCAAACAAGGATTATGAAATGACATTCCCTTGCTTTGACTTGAACTTGATGAAACAATCATATATTAAAATGTATTATGCGGAATTTAAGTTCAAATTGGTCCTCTTGATTGATTCTAATTTGAAATATGATCGGAGAATTAGCTTGATACTGTGTGATTAGAGATTAAGGTATCAACATTTCTACCCCTGGTGGGACTCGAACCCACAATCCCCGATTTAGGAGACCGATTCCTTATCTATTAGGCCACACGTATAATAAACACATTTTTGACTTCCTAAGCGCGCTCTGTGATTCTTCTACGATTGTGTATTCTAGTATTTCTGTAATCTAGAAAGAAGCCAAAACCGGTAGAACACACCTCTCATGATGGTGTCCTCTTCTTCCTAATCACTTACCCTACTTACTTGCACCAAATTCTGACACTCAAAGGTCTGCGCACGTCCTGATAGTGACAAAACCCATTGGTCCTACACGTCAGGGGTACATAACATAGGGCCTCTCGAAGGGACTCGGTCCCCTCGACGTGTTAGACAATTGGCCTAAGTGAAAGGAGATTTTATTGGTCGGTAGTTGGTAATGAAATCAGTGAGGGATGTAGAAGCAAAACTCACATTCTCAATTTTTTTTCAATATTGAGTTCTGTGTGAAGGCATGTTCTCTACCTTAATGGACATCATTTCCAATGAAACATCAGTAGCGAAACTAACATTTCATTCTGAAATTAAGGGTTAGTTGCAAAACTCCCATTATCGACTTCCCAGCACGAAGCAAAAGTCACACTCTCCGGTTACACCAATCATGTTGCTACACTTGTTTCCGAGTGCATTGTGGGTATCGCATGTTTACACTAGATTACAGGTTATGCCATATTATTAGGTGAAGGCTTCAGTAGTACATCAGTTGTTGATTTAAGATAAATAGTTCCCCAAAATAAGGGTTATAAATGGAAGAAAGTGTGAAACCATGTTGTCCGGAGGAAAGAGGTCGGAAGAGGAACAGAGATCAATCTAACTGGAAAAGAAACAAGGCTCAACAATCAACCCCACTGTCCGCAGCCCTGAAAATGGTTTTCCGTGGTTTACCATTTTCACACCAGGCAAATGCTGGGGTTTGTGCCTTGATTAAGGCCACGGCCGCTTCCTTCCCACTCCTAGTCCTTTCCTGTCCCATCGTCGCCGTAAGACCTATCTGTGTCGCTGCGACGTAAAGCAAATAGGAAAAAAAATAAAAAATACCCGGAGGTGCCATGTTCGATTTCCGGTCAGGTCAAAGATTTTTACCTGGATCTGAAGGCTGATTCGAGGTCCACTCAGCCTATATGATTACTGACGATGAGATAGCTGTCCCGGTCTAGAAAGCCAATAAATAATAATAATAATAATAATAATAATAATGTTATTGATTTTACGTCCCACTAACTACCTTTACGGTTTTCGGAGACGCCGACGAGGTGCGAGTGGTATCTGAAGGTACTCAAATACGCCAGCCTTGTGTCAGTAGGTTTACTGGCACATAAGAGAACTTCTGACGGACAAAATTCCGGCATCTCGGCTGATCCGAAAACCGTAAAAGTAGTTAGTGGAGCGCAAAATCGTAAAATTATTATTATTGTTAAAACTGGCTGACCGGGCGAGTTAGCCGCACTTAAGCGACTGCAGCTATCGAGCTCGGCCCGGGTAATTTTTAGATTACCTTTTTGGCGGAGGGACGTGTAGACTATTTTATATCTGATCAGAATCAAGTTAGAAGGCCAGATAACTACCCATAAGGAGGAATTGTAGCAGGGTTAATTTACGTTGGCCTTGACGAGGTGTTTTAACAAAAAGATCGGTTATCGTTGGTTATGTACTGTGGTTATGAAATAAAGATATGTACGTATAGGACTGGAAATCTTGTTTCTAAATGTTTCGACTTCCTGATAGGGAATCGAACGCACGCCATTCCGAGTAGTTCACTAGTGGTTTCTGTTCGATTCCCAGCGGCTTCAGGTGGGAATTTAACTGGGAACAGCGCGTGGTGACAGAGAGGTCATCCAGTCTTAAAACTCCAACCAGCCTGAGTGCTTGTCGATCACACGTAACGAGAGAAAATTTTGTTGATAAAACACTGTCTTTCGACGTGAGTGCACCTGGAAATTAAGGCTCCATGTGATGATGCCAATCCCATTTATATGATCGAATTCCTATAGCTTTGGTCTCAAAGTAATGCAAGCTATTTTGTGTACTGAAAAGGATAAAACTTTAAACCTCCAGTGCGTTCTTCGTCTGTAATTTATGATTTTTTACGAATATTCTTGGAAGAATAGCGTATTTATAAGGTCCTCAGAATAAGACGTAATGTGCTTTCATACTATTATGCAGGTGATCACTTCACAGTTAACTCCCATACACATGAATCCCGAGAAGCTTAAGACTTGTAAGGTACGGTGAAGTGGCCACAGAGCTTCAGCTAATTTTGACATTGCTATCACCTACTAATGCCAGGCTCCTCTCCTTCACTTCACAAGTCGACATTCTTTTTTAAACTTGTTGCTTTTCCACCCAATAGTGTTAGGTTTTGAGGTCTAGGGAAAGACGTCTTTCTTATTCTCGTATTTGATAGCCCTCACGATTTATGTAGAGGTGCTGGTAATCCATCTGTTTTATCAGTGTAACTATCACACAACCATCGTCCTCATAAGTGACTTACGGGAACGTAGCTACTGTTACTGAGGGCCAACGTTCACGTTGGTTAGTTTCTTCCTCCCCCTCCATCTGTCACAAAATCACCTGGTTGTCAAATCCCGCACCAGTCGTTATGCCTTTAAATTCCTTGTCAGAAGCAGAACAGAATTTAGATTATCTCGGCCAGTAGCCTCTTGCTTTATCAACTTGACCTCATATCTAGACTTCGAGGCCAATATACAGTACCGGTCAAATGTTTAGGACCACATAAAGAAATCACGAAATGTCATCTAGAACCTAAAAGTGTACCACTAGACCTCTGTAATTTTCTGTCTGAGCTCTCACATCTAATAGGATATATGTCGCCTGATTTCAATGAGTTAGTCCAAATATTGTAGATGTTCTGAATTTTTAACTCTTGGAAAGTCACACCAAAAAATCAAAACTTTTGGTAATATAATGTACTGAATACTCTAATTGGTTGCAAGTATCACCAACAAGATTTTTCTGCAGACTTAGGAATAGGTGGGGGCCGTTTTAGTATAAATATAAAAATTCCGAAAATATGCGGCACCGGGTTTTTTTCGTGTTTCATTTTTTTGAACCAGGGCCAAAATTGTTGATTTTTCTTTGCCTTTTCATGTATGGCCCAAGGTCTCAGTGTGAGCTATCGGCGTCAAACTTATCTGCCCTGATAATTTAATTTGCACTCTTTGGATGGCATCCAAGAATACGTTTCTGATGCCGATAGTTCATACTGAGACCTATGAAAAGAACAAGGAAAAATTGACTATTTTAGCACTGGTTTGAAAAAAAAAGGCACAAAAATGGGTGCCGCATTTTTTCAGAATTTTCATATTTATACTAAAATGACCCCTAACTATTGCTAAGTCTCTACAAGAATCTTGGCGGTGATACTTGAAACCAATTAGGGGATACAGCACATAATATTTCCAAAAATGGTGACATTCTGATGTGACCGTATAACATTGAAATTGTATAACTTATACAATACTTGGCGTAAATCACTGAAATCAGGCGATGTATATCATATTAGATGCAAGGGCTCAGGAAACAAAATACAGAGGTCTAGTAGCAAAATTGTAGGTTCTAGATGGAACTTCATGATTTTTCAATGTGGTCCTAAACTTTTGACCGGTACTGTACGTTACACAGGTGTCTTGAGAGTGGTCACAGCTTCCTAGACCTTGCAATACACTACCACGTTATGAGTGGTTGGCACTTATCGTTCTTGACTTCTTTTAATACTCTGGGATGAGTACCTCAGGCGGTAAAGTGCTGGCCTTCTGATTCCCAGTTGGCAGGTTCGAACCTGGCTAAGACACTGGGATTTGAAGCTCAAATACGCCAGCCTCATAACGGTAGATTTAATACCGGCATGTAAATGAACTCCTGAGGGGCAGAATTATTATTATTAATTCTTCCAATTACATCCACCATTTGGTGGAAGTCGACGTAAGCATTCTGCAGCACTGTGTACTTCCTGACACAACAAGTGACTGCCTTAAACCGAGCGAGTTGGCAGCAGTGAGCTTGCATTCGGGAGATAGTGGGTCGGCTGCCCTGATGATAGTTTTCCGTGCTTTCCCATTTTCACACCAAGAAAATGCAGGGGCTGTATCTCAGTTAAGGCCGCGGCCGCTTCCTTCCCACTCCTAGCCCTTTCCTAACCCATCGTCGCCATAAGAGCTACCTGTGTCGGTGCGACGTAAAAGCAACTTATCAAAAAATGAGATTGGCCTAAATTTTATAGTCCGACTCCTTATTTGAATGGTCAGCGTTGAGGCCATTGGTTCAGAGGGTCCCGGGTTCGATTCCCGGCAGGGTCGGCGATTTTAATCGCGTGTGATTAATTCTTCTCGCCCGGGGACTGGTTATTTGTGTTTGTGTTTTCCTCTTCATATTCACACAACACACTACATTACCAACCACCACAGAAACACCCAGTAATGATATCCCTCCACATAGGGTTGGCGTCAGGAAGGTCATGTGGCCGTAAAACAGGGCCAAATCCGCATGTGCTACATAGTTCGCACCCGCGACTCCACAAGGTGTGGGAAACGCGGTAGAAAAAGAAGAGGGAGAATAATAATAAGACGAAGAATAAAAGGAAGAAGAAGAAGATTGGCCTAAATTTTTGTAAGTCTCCGAGTACAGGTACGACCGAAAGGAAGGAGATGTTAGTTGTAGTAATATAACGGGAGCTTCAGAACTTATTTGGAGATAATCTAGAGCTCTAATTGTCTTTATTTTCACTATTTATTAGATAATAACTATAGAATAAAGTAAGTTAGGGTAATAAAAGTGCATAGACACAAATCATAACATATAAAAAGAACAAAACTTTCAGCACGGGTTCATCATAATAACACACCCTGTTGATTATGCGGTCTATAGTCAAATGTATTATTGAAGATGTTTCAGAGCGCTATTCTGATGAATTTATATAGAAACAAGTGCACGTAGATGCGGTATAATGAAAGTGATAACATGAAAACTATAAAATTGTGGTGTTATTCTTATTCATTCTTATTCCGCATTGGTCATTGGAGCCAAAGGAGTGCACTTCAACGATTTTAGAACGAGTTTAAATCATGTAATTGGCTACAAATTGTTTCAAACGCTGTTTGGCTCTTTGCTAACGTAATAGACAATCCCAAGTTTATTGGCTTTTCTGCAATTTTTATTTTTATTTTTACTTTGCACGCACTCAGAGTGAGGTCATGAGAGAGGGCAGTGCTTCGACTGGCTAAGAAGTGACTGTGGCCTTAATTAAGGTACAGCCCCTGCATTTGCCTGGTGTGAAAATGGGAAACCACGGAAAACCATCTTCAGGACTGCCGACAGTGGGGTTCTAACGCACTATCTCCTGAATGCAAGTTAACATATTCAGACTACGAACCGCGAATAATAATAATAATAATAATAATAATAATAATAATAATAACAATAATAATAATAATAATAATAATAATAATAATAATAATAATAATAATAATAATAATGGTTTTAGTCCGACTAATCATTTTTACGGTTTCCGGAGACGCCGAGGTGCCGAAAGTTTGTCCCACAGGAGTTCTTTAATGTGCCGATAAATCTACCGATACGAGGCTGATGGTATAGTAACAACACTATGCTTCAAATAAGTCGCATGTATAATCATTTTCTGGGTAACACAATCTGCCTTCAGTCATTCAGGCTCCGTTACAGGCTGTCAATATCATATGAACGTCTGTTATGTAAGCTTTGACCACAGTACAAGTGACTTTGATCAGGAGACTTCACAAAGCAAGGCTTCAGCAACACACCTAGGTAGTGGATACAGATGCAGGTATTGACTGAGCACTGTAACTCCTATTGCACAGAAGTCATGGGACTGATACTTCTAGTATTATTTGTACTACTAGTTGATTTTCAGTACCGTTAAAATAAGAACTCTCTTATGAACTCTGAATGACGGAGGTGGGCCAGCAAATAATATACTGAACTTGGAATGGAATTCGAATCCTGATGATTAGAGATATTTAAAATTGTTCTCCACTTCTCGGGTGGTTGTTGGTTAAATCATCCTCCAGTCCAAATGAACTCCTTCAGGATTTTCTTCTCGATGGATTGAATTTCCCTTAAAGAGAAAAGGAAAGTCGCAGCATTGGCTATATTACCATCATCTTCCGCACTGGAGCTGCTTGGGGCTATTATGAACTATGATAGCAAATCCTGCCGAAAATTAAATAATTCCAAAACAAAAGTAAAAAACCTGAAAAAATAAAATACATTGTGGGACTGAATTATTTCCTGCGTAAAATTAAATTTCTTGCGAAAAGGGTGTTCGCATTTGTATAAGTAATCTGATTAAAACCGATAGTTTAGACCAAATTAAAATTTTTATACTTGTAATTAAGACACGGAAGGGAACCACTTATAAAACAACAACACCGAGCGAGTTGGCCGTGCAGTTAGGGGCGCGCGGCTGTGAGCTTGTATCCGGGAGATAGTGGGTTCGAATCCCACTGTCGGCAGCCCTGAAGATGGTTTTCCGTGGTTTCCCATTTTCACACCAGGCAAATGTTGGGGCTGTACCTTAATTAAGGCCACGGCCGCTTCCTTCCCATTCCTAGCCCTTCCCTGTCCCATCGTCGCCATAAGACCTATCTGTGTCGGTGCGACGTAAAGCCACTAGCAAACAACAATAACAACACTCCTGGTTTTACGTCTCAAAAACGACATTTACGGGTTTCGGTGACGATGAGGTGCCAGACGTTTGTTCTGAAGTTTCATTGCTGCTAAATTTACCGACACATGGCTGGTGTATTTGAGCACCTTCAAATACAATCGAACTGAGTCGGGATCCAACTTTACCGTAAACCACTCACCTCAGCGGAATTACTTTTAATGCAGACCTATATATTCATACAAGAAAACCAAGCAACACGGCTAGGTATAGGGCCTACCAGGTATAATCCCACTGACTACGTAACACCCGACTATGTGGATCGATCTGGTTAGGCAGCAATAGTCTTGACAGGCCAAGGCCCGTAAGGGATTGTACATGTACCACGGGTTAACCTTTTTACACACTGACAGGAATGTTTACATTGGAACTGTATCGTTATGGCTAAAATAATGGGGAGTTTTTTTTCTATAAAGATAGTTTACCGTATACCAGGATTTCCGTACTCTGTAAATACTGCAGAAGGAGATTTAAGATATATATCCTATTTGTATTCGCAGGAACATCCACCAGTTGGAGCTGAAAGTACGCAAAATTTGATGGTGAATTTACTGCAATATAAGATTACTAAAAATGCATCCTAAAACAGGGACGAAAGTAGCCAGAATGAGCAGGGTTATATAATGTGAGTAATCTTCAGGAATATAAACCAAACCAAACCCCGTGGCGCAACAGCCCCAAAGGGCCGTGGCCTACCGAGCGACCGCTGCTTAGCCCGAAGGTCTGCAGATTACGAGGAGTCGCTTGGTCGGCACGACGAATGCTCTCGGCCGTTATTTTTGGGTTTCTAGACCGGGTCAGGAATCTAAGCCCTCTAAAAATATTCCGCAAGTCCGGGAAATGGTGTGCGACGCGAATTATTTTGTACGGGTTTCTTTCTTGAAAATGTCACGACAGTTCAATTTAAAATAAATGGTAGGAGAGTAACCGTATGTAAGTTGATTACGAAGAGAAAATTAACACGTAATAGCTTTTCTTCTTTGTCGTTTGGGCCTACTGACGACCACGAGGCTCGTATCGTCTCGTTGCTTGGGCTTTCTGTCTTCTCCTCTTCCAGTACTCGTTCATTTTCCGACTGTGAACCGGCTTTCTTTCCTCCGTCCATCCAAGTCTGTTGACTTACTTCTGTCAAGCTCCCCACATTCATCTATCCTATCCGACCTCACCTCTCTTGGTCAACTCTTGTTCTTTTCCGACCCCGACGCTATTAGGTTTCCGAGGGTTAGGGAATCTTCATTTTTACGCCCTTCATGGAGTTTGTATTTCTTTGACCGATACCTTCATTTTTCGAAGTGTCGGATCCCTTGCATTCTTTCTCTCTGATTAGTGTTATATAGAGGATGGTTGCCTAGTTGTACTTCCTCTTAAAACAGTAATCACCACCACGTAAGTCTGCTGGTCCCTGTATTGTTCCTACTAGTAAGTGAAATCGGGAGATAGTAGGTTCGAACCCCACTGTCGGCAGCCCTGAAAATGGTTTTCCGTGGTTTCCCATTTTGACACCAGGCAAATGCTGGGGCTGTACCTTAATTAAGGCCACGGCCGCTTCCTTCCCACTCCTAGCCCTTCCCTGTCCCATCGTCGCCACGAGACCTATATGTGTCGGTGCGACGTAAAAAAAAAAAAAACCCCTAGTAAGTGACGTTGGAAGAAATCTCCGCTGGATAGTTTGCCTAAACTTCTATATTTATTTACAAGCCAAATCATTCACTCGCGGTGTTCCTGTAATCAGCATTTTATTCTGGAAAGAAACATAGCTTACCAGAGAGCATCGATCGACAGGCATAGAGCAAACCACTCTATTCTAGTTATTGCTGAGGTTAATGGAAACGGAGGCCTCAACACGCCTTGATGACATCTACGTTTGTCTTTGTTTTGTTTTTGAATTTTTCGGCTAACATTTTTGGTTTTACTATTTGTTTAACGTCGCACCGGCACAGGTCTTAAGGCGACGATAGGATAGGAAAGGGAAGGGAGCGGCCGTGGGCTTAATGAAGCTTACAGCTACGTTTCACAGTTTGATATCTAATCAATGTTCATAGGACATGGTCCCTTGTCATCCAATTATTTGATTTAATCAACAGGTATGCTCAACTGTATGAAACAACAACAAAGCAGCTCAGACCGAGCTAGTTGGTTGCCTGTTTCGGGTAGCATTCAGAAGATGATGGGCTCGAATCTCACCGTCGGCAACTCTGAAGATGGTTTTCCATAGTTTCTATTTCACACGAGGCAAATTCTAAGTATGTATCTTAAAGACAACGACTTTGGCCTGAAATAAGGCCAAGACCTTCCCAGTCCTCGCCCTTCCCCATCCTTGCATGCAGAAAACCTCGATAATTTAGTGTGAATTTCAGCAACCAGCAAAAGAATACAAATTAAAGAAAGATCACTTCACAGGCACAAATGTATCTTATACGAGCGTTTGGATCTTGACTTTAGCCTTCTTTTCTCTTTTGTTTTACCTCGCACCGACACAGATACGTCTTACGGTGGCGATGGGGTAGGAAAGGGCGAGGGGCATGAAGGAAGTGACCATGGCCTTAATTAAGGCACAACCCTGGCAATTGCCTGGTGTAGAAATGGGAAATTACAAAAAAAAAAAAAAAAAAAAAAAATTGCGGAGATCAGGGTACGAAACTATCACCTTCCGAACTTAAGCTGTAAGCTACGTGACGCAAACCGTGCAAAGCAAAGTCACCTCCGTACAGGCCATGAAGGCCCTTGGAGGAGTGGAAGGTAAAGGCTTCCACCATTGTTAACCTCGGCACGTGATGGGGTAGAGTGGTTAGCTCTACGCCCGGCCGCCTTTGCCCCCAGGAATTAACTTGGTGCTCATTTTTGGTGTAGGCTGACTGAACCTCAGGGCCATATGCACCTCCAGAAGTGGAAATCTTGTTTCTTAAAATTTAGGACTTCCTACGGGGATTCGAACCCGCGTCCTTCCGGGCGAACCGAGCACCCCTTTACAGCCTCGGCCAGGCAGCCCCTTTCAGGCTAGGCTATAGATTTTAAAAGAAGCTGTCTCGTAGCGAGTCTTTATACATTCTGGAAGCCAGTGACGTGACATTGTCACATTTAAACACCTTCAAATACCAGAGCACCGAGCTCGATAGCTGCAGTCGCTTAAGTGCGGCCAGTATCGAGTATTCGGGAGATAGTAGGTTCGAATCCCACTGTCGGCAGCCCTGAAGATGGTTTTCCGTGGTTTCCCATTTTCACACCAGACAAATGCTGGGGCTGTACCTTAACTAAGGCCACGGCCGCTTCCTTCCCACTCCTAGTCCTTTCCTGTCCCATCGTCGCCATAAGACATATCTGTGACGGTGCGACGTAAAGCCAATAGCAATAAAAAAGCATATACCAGGGCATTATCTAAACCGTCCCGCTGCTACCCCCAGAGGCCCGGATTCGATTCCCGGCTCTGCCACGAAATTTGAAAAGTGGTACGAGGGCTGGAACAGAGTCCACTCAGCCTCGGGAGGTCAACTGAGTAGAGGTAGGTTCGATTCCCATCTCAGCCATCCTGGAAGTGGTTTTCCGTGGTTTCCAACTTCTCCTCCAGGCAAATGCCGGGATGGTACCTAACTTAAGGCCACGGCCGCTTCCTTCCCTCATCCTTGTCTATCCCTTCCAATCTTCCCATTCCCCCCCGCAAGGCCCCTGTTCAGCATAGCAGGTGAGGCCGCCTGGGCGAGATACTGGTCATCCTCCCCAGTTGTATCCCCCGACTCAGAGTCTGAAGCTCCAGGACACTGCCCTTGAGGCGGTAGAGGTGAGATCCCTCGCTGAGTCCGAGGGAAAAACTGACCCTGGAGGATAAACAGATTAAGAAGAAGAAGAAGATTATCTAAACTGTTACATTAGGCGAGGAAGGAAAACAACAAACTCACTGATTTACTGAGATCGGTAATTTAGGTTGGAATCTAGACGAACGTCGCTAAAGTTTAAATGACCAAATATTCTTGATTAATGTGTAAGGGTATTACGTCCTGTATGTTGTAAGCGCAAAGCTCTAAGCAAATGGAGTCTCATAGTAAAGTGAATATTCAATGAATAAACCACTGCTGTGAGGCAACATTATTTCAACTACAAGGACGTGAAAGTATTGAAGAAAACTTAAAGAGTAAACTACGAAAAATATGAATTAGTTTGAAAGAACAGTGGCGTGAAGTTAAAAGAGAAGAATGGTTGAACTTGGTTTATGTTATGACGTGTCAGATAGCATCCCCGGATTATTGATATGTATTTATTTAACGCAGTAAAAAGGAAAGAGACTGCAATGTTATATGTTAAACATCAGTTCTGCTAAGAGTCTTACTGAAATGAAATGGCGTATGGCTTTTAGTGCTGGGAGTGTCCGAGGACATGTTCGGCCTGCTAGATGCAGGTCTTTTGATTTGACGCTCGTAGGCGTCCTGCGTGTCGTGATGAAGATGAAATGATGATGAAGAGAACACAAACTCCCAGCCCCCGTGCCAGCAGAATTAACCAATTATGGTTAAAATTCCCTACCATGCCGAGAATCGAATCCGGGACCCTGTGACCAAAAGCCAGCACGCTAACCATTTAGCCACGGAGCCGGACAGAGTCTTACTGATGTCTGCTACTAAAACTGACGGTGCGAAATGATGAGTGACTTAAAATTCCTACGACGACATTATTCTCGTTACTCTGCTGGATTCCGAGACCTTTTAATAATTTCTACATATTTCTCGTCCTTTGCTGCATTGATAATATTCTACCAACCTTAGTAACGAAAGCAGCAAGTGAGCCACACACATTTCCCCTTACAACACTAGTGTTGAGAACTTCATTGCTACGTTTTCGACGGAAATTCAAATTTGAGTATTGAAGTAATGGCAGATCTAGGTAAAAATTAAATACACTTCGTAAGAAACATAACATAATAAGTCCATATCATCTCATGAAGTAGTTATATGTACTATTAATGCAAGATTACATGATATGGGGCCATTATTTATTGAATAAATCGTTGAAAAATATACAGTATTTATACAATACATTTGCATAATGAATTTTTGAAAATACTGGTTGTTACGTCCTTATTATTTCTGCTCTTCGAATTTTCATTTTGATTCACATCTTCTACAACACTATAAATAACAGTAATTATATTCGTTCTTACTAAGAATATGAACAAAGTAGGGTAAACAAATAACATCACAATTCCCGATCCAAGCCCAATATTTCAAATTATCTAATAACGAAACACACAATTGGCCATTATTTATTGAATAAATCGTTGAAAAATATACAGTATTCATACAATACATTTGCATAATGAATTTTTGAAAATACTGGTTGTTACGTCCTTATTATTTCTGCTCTTCAAATTTTCATTTTGATTCACATCTTCTACAACACTATAAATAACAGTAATTATATTCGTTCTTACTAAGAATATGAACAAAATAGGCTAAACAAATAACAACACAATTCCCGATCCAAGCCCAATATTTCAAATTATCTAATAACGGAACACACAATTTTTAAAGATAGTTTATGAATGCATGTGGGAATTTAATGCTTAGGGCCTAAATATATTTCTCTGACTTGAGACCTGAGAATGTGATTTCCTTCATGCCCCTCAATAAATGGAAACAAAATATTAAAGAGTCGCTCACGTAGTGGATCTAGAAGTAAGTTTTCCAGATATAAAAATGAACAACAGAAACAGACAGCTGATAACTCTACGATGGGATTAGGACATTATTATTATTATTATTATTATTATTATTATTATTATTATTATTATTATTATTATTATTATTATTATTATTATTATTATTATTATTATATGATGTGTATGAATCCCGTTTCTTGATAGGGGTTGGGGATGAGGTGAAGTGAAATGACATATTTTACGGCTGGATGCCCTTCCTGACGCCAAACTCAGTTGAGGAGCTAATGAAGATGAAATGAATGAGCCGGGCTGAGTGGCTCAGAAGATTGAGGTATGGGCCTTCTGATTTCAAGTTGGCAGGTTCGATCCTGATTTAGTTCGGAGGTATTTGGAGGTGCTCAAGTACGTCAGCCTTGTGTTGGTAGATTTACCGACACGTAAACGAACTCGTGTGGGACAAAATTCTGGCACCTCGGCGTCTCCCAAAACCGTCAAAAGTAGTTAGTGGAACGTAAAAATAATATCATTATTAATGAAATGAATGGTGGTGAATTAAATTGATTAAGGAGATGGAAGGAATCGACTGTGGTCTATGACTAGGAACTATCCTAGCATTTGACAGGCTTTGCTAGAAATATATGGCACGCAATAACAGTCATCAACGGACTGACCTCTCGGTACACACTCTCTCGATCCTTGAGAAGTCCACGTCATTTCATAACCGGGCATTATTCCTTGCAGTGTAGTGAGATTTCAACCGGAATAATATAGAAGTTATTCTGTCATTAAGCATTTTGAATACAGAACATAACGATAATAACGAACTCATAAATATACACTGAGAGGCCAACAGTCACGGGAAGGGGTGTCCCATTAGAAAATGTGCCGTATATGATCTCTGAGCGCTGCTAAGCTGTCTGTCACAGACACCAGTGTCGAGAAGATGGAAACACGTCGCGGGTTAACCGACTTTGAACTTGGGATGATCACCGGCGCACAGCGCATGGGTCATAGCATTGCGGAGATCACACGTGAATTCGGGTTTCCGAGGTCAACAGTGTCGAGAGTAGATCTTCAATATCGCAGAGAGAATGTTACCACCCGTGTAAACCCACGCACGGGAATACCACAGGTGTTTAACGAACGGACATCACGTCACCGCCGCAGAACAATACTGAGTCAGATCACCGCCCAGTTCAATGTTGGAAGTCAGGAACCTATTTCTACCGGGAGTGTAAGGAGGCAACTGCAGCGCATAAACTTCATCAGCTCACGACCAACTCGTATCCATTTGCTGACACGTCGACACAGAGCTCAACGACGTGCACTGGCCCGCGAACATCGGCAATGGACCATGGAACAGTGGAGGCGTGTTGTATGGTCCGATGAATCCCGGCTCCAGTTGTATCGAACTGATGGGCGCGTGATAGTGTGGCGTATGCCGCATGAAGCTATGGATCTTGCGTGTCAACAAGGTTGTGTCAAGGCGGGAGGTGGCTCAGTTCTGGTCTGGGCCGCGTTCTCATGGTCGCAATTAGGCCCCAGAGAGCGCTGACAGGTGCACGTTATGTGGACATTCTTTCAGACCACCTGCATCCCTTTCTGGTTCTAGAGTACCCTGATGGAGATGCCATTTTTCAACAGGACAATGACCCGTGTCACCACTCTGTGGTGGCCAGCAGGTGGTTGGAGGAGCACTCCGGTGAAGTTACGACTATGGATTGGCCCTCCAGATCCCCAGATCTTAATCCGATCGAGCATTTATGGGATGCTGTCGATGCTGGTGTACGCTCCATGAACCCCGCGCCAACTGGAAAAGACTAATTGTGGGTAGCAGTGCAAGGTGCGTGGGCCCAGATCCCTCCAGAACGATTCCAACACCTTGTAGAGTCGATGCCTCGTCGTACTGATGCCGGTTTGAGGGCTCGCGGAGGAGCAACTCGTTATTAACATCACATTCAGTGTCTTCCCGTGACTTTTGACCACTCAGTGTACATGCATATGCTTAGAATAATAGTGTAATTTCCTTACATAAAAGGAAATGCATTAATTTAAGTGTCCCGTAAGCACCTCGGAATACTTGAGTAATGTTCTCTTTTCACGTGGAAACACCTTGATCTTTCGGGGTGGAAGGCGTGTTATTGTAAATATGAGGAGTCTGAACACTATAATTGTTTTGGAATTTATATGTTATTCTTGGTAAGTGAAATCGAAATTATGGTTCCCTACCGAAATCTAATTTTAAATTAAATGTTGTTATTCATACCCTACGTATTAAGGGGAGAACGTACTGCATTTTCTATCCTTGTTAATATTATCCCGATTCACGTCCATTTTGTAAGACAGTTAATATAGACTAAATTGAAAAATCAAAATGTTATTTAAGTTGAGCATTTGGTTTCCGATTTATGGCTATTTTCGATTAGGCCTATATTTTTTTCAAAATTCTCTAGAAACACACATTTTTTGGATTTCTGATTTGAAATTGTGTAAGTTTAGAAATGCCAAAGGAATACTTTTTAGTATATTAATGTTTTTTATTAGCCAACAACTTCAGTTTTAATAACACCTTGGTTAATAAGTATCATAGTTTCTTGAAACCAGCTTTTTCACATGTTGACTCAATGTATTTCTGAAAGTTTTCAACCAGTTTGAAAATGTGTACTATATAATTATGAACAACTTACTGAACCCTTGAACGTACGTAGAATTATGGGTTCAATATGAACAACAAATTTTGTGCCAGTCAGGCAGAGCATTTTGAGTTCTCGAAAAGGTTACTTTTGAGAATAGCAGAGCTGGAGTGGACGTTCCCAGTTAAAGGAACTTGCAGGTGTGATTTAAATATCTCTGAAGGACTTACAAAAATGGCAGTAACTTACATGCAAAAAAAAAGTACTACCACGTGTTCCGAAGTTTGAAGTTCCTCTTAGTGCCAAAATATCATTTTAAATTTTTTGGCCATGTTTGGTCCGAAATCTCAATAGGATCACGTCGTGAAAGAAAGTTAGATTCCCGAGTTTAAAAAAGGAAGCAACCTCCTAAAATTATTAACATCTAGGGACACTACGAGGACACATTACAGTCGGGGACAAAAGTAGAAATTTGTGTACTGCTTGTTAACCTTAGCCCTAACCTGCTGCAAGTCCCAGTCTAGAGTGTGTTGTGTAAGCCGGTCTCTCCGCTCTGGTAGGGCGCGGGGGAGTAAGGACGGGAGGCTGGGGAGGGTTGGGCAGAGACAGTGGGCCCGGAGGAGAAGAAAAGGGAAGAAAGATTGTGCTCTTGGCGTACCGTTCAGCTTTTCATATCTACCGTGCTGCAATCTCTACTTCCCCTTCTTCCCGTCTCGCCTAGAACATATTACACCAACAGGCCTCGTAAATAGGATGATTTATGGAAAAGTTACTTCCTCTAATAAATACTGAAGTGTAACTAGCCTGGCGTCTGAGAGTGCACTCCCCAGTGGGAGATTCACTAACTAAAATGATTTCGGGCTTTGGGCCCATAGTTACGATATCATGTTCATAAATTTCAGAACTATACGGTAGCTTTGCTTAAAGTTCCATTAGGAAGTATTTTTGACTTGGATGACACTCTAATATAAAATATTGCACGGTTTGTATAAAAAGAGATATACTATTGAATTTCAGTGATCCATTTAGTTTTTGAGTAAAAGAGAATGTAGGTTAAATACTAATATTTGTGTAGGAGAATAACCAATGAAGAAAATAAAGCCATTTCTTTACAGGCGTTGAAGCCGTTTGGAGGAGTGGAGGCTAAAAGCTTCAACTATCCGTTACCTGGCTCTGAGTGAGATAGAATGGTTGGCCCTAAACCCAGCTACCATTGCTCCCAGGAGTTAACCTGGTACTCGTTGTTGGTGTAGACTGAGTGAAACTCAGGGCCGTGTGCCTATCCAGAAGTGGAAATCTCGTTTCTACATTTTTCAGCTTCCTGACAGGAATTCGATCCTACGTCCTTCTAGGTGAAAGAAACACAATATTACCACCTCGGCTAGGCATCCTCTCAGGTATAAGTAAAAACGTAAAATGAAGACACGTACAAGTAAGAAAAAAATATACAGTGCGAGATGGCCGTGCTGTTAAGTGCGCGCTACTGTCAGCTTGCATTCGACAGATAGTGGGCTCGAACTCCACTGTCGGCAGCCCTGAAGATGGTTTTCCACGGTTACCATTTTCCCATTTCGCTTCCTTCCCAATCCTAGTCCTTTCCTATCCGTTCGTCACCATAAGATCTACCTGCTTCGGTGAAACGTACAGCAAATTGTAAAGAAAATACACCTAGCCTACTTCAAACACTGAGAAGAATATTGGGAATATATTTTTGGAAACTTGTGTAAAGAGTAGTATCGCATGTAAATTAAATACAAACAATGGCTTATGCAGAATGAAAAGAATGGATGCTTTTGAAATGTGGTGTTATAGAAGAACGCTGAAAGTGAAATGAATATGTCGGATGACAAATGATGATACTGAATCAAGTTTATGAGAGGAGACCAGTGTGATGAAATATGACCAGAAGAAGGTAACTTATAGATTGATAAGACATATCTTGAGATACCTAGGGCTTGCAAAGTACGTTGTTAAGGGAAATGTAGGGGTAAGAATTGAGGGGTCCACTGGAAACGAAGCATAAGCCACATAACCATAAGTTTACAAGAAAGAGGAGTTTGTGCAAGCCTCTATTGTGACGAGCCGTATAGGGGTAGCGTGCGTTCGTGCTGACCACACTAGCCTATACCTTATAATATGCAGACCTTCGGGCAGGCTTGATATGAAAGGACGTAAAATTTGATGATGAATTTACTGCAATGTAAGACACTAAAAATACATTCCAAATCTGGGTCGAAAGTAGCCGAAATGAGGCTGTTTTCCTATGGGGTTTCGTTTTTGTTTTCTATTCTGAAGACATGGGACATGAAATTTAAATTATTGTAACTTTTGTTTAAAAGGGTCAACGTTTCACACAATCTGACAAATATATGTTTAAATCTATAATCACATACTACACATTTATTATTTATTTTAGTGAAAAGAAGGGCAATAAATCTGTGGCATGTGCCGATTAGGTACTGTACATAATACTGTACTTCGTTTGGATTGTCAAAGGTAATGTTTCGGGAATAAGTTACAGTACAATTTTAAATAAGATAGTGGATATTGAAGAAGGGATTATTTCAAGTTGTATTAATGAATTAACGCTTACAGTATATCTTTACAAGAAACAAGAACCAGTTATCAATGATTGTTCTGTCAACTTCTGATCTCTGTTTTCCAGTGCAAGACTTCTTGTACTGTAATTACATTTCAGTAACATAAAAGGAAGCATAATATAGGCTATAGGCTAGGTGGTACAGATAGCAGTAGACTCTCCAAATCTCTGGACAGAAGCCCTTATGTCTTGTTTAATGGGGTACTTTACAGGTAGTTTACAGTCCTCGGTGCTTGATTGATCACGAGATTTCGTAACATTTCCAATTAATCACATAATTGCTCCCCTTATATCAGAAGACTCATTAACATTACTCCCTGTTGCCTTCATTTTCGGAACTACGTAAAGAGTTTGAGCAGCTCGTTCTGATTGACTTGCTTCAACCACACTAGTCAGTGAAAAATGCTGATTCATAAGGGCAATGTGTGGCATAGGGCTCTCTTTCAATAGAGATAACCGAAAATCATAAAGAAATTTTATTCAGCCTATTTAGGGGGAATGGGTACAAATCGGTAGTTCGCAACTGTAACAGACGATGGTACAGACTAGATGATCAACATACATATTTCAAAATCACCAGCCTTGAGGCATATGTCTCTTTTCCACTGTGTCCCTTCAATTGTTGATTGTGACAGATGTAAGACGCAGTAGTTTCTTAGAAGTAAGAGGTTAGCTCAGGATATGGTGACATGGAGAGTTGCATCAAGCTAGTATGTTGACTACTGAATAGAACGACAACAACAACAACAACAGGTCGTATACTGATGTGTTTTAATGAACTAACTTGATAATGGAAAAAAATATTTAATAGTGACTGAAATTGCTACAGGGTCATCAGCATTACTTATTACTGTATTAATAACAATGAGAAACTTTTACCGCCCTCAGGCGAATTTTCCTTTACATGAGTAGGCCTATTCCACAAGTATCAATGACAGTCATGAAGTTTCAAAGACAATTGTTCTTGTTTCCGACCAAGGCTATCAAAATAGGCCTACGTAAAACGAAGCTAAGCGTCAGATGAATCAACATTTTTTTTTTCAACGGAATGTGACGATTTTTGCAATGTAAATGTTCGATTGAAACAAGATATCTCCCGTTTTCAATCTTAACAGACTTTAGAAAGTTGTCTTAAAAGTCTTTCCCTCTCGAAATACAAAAATGATACAGAATAACATCATTCTTTTGAAATGTCAAATCATTTTAATATTAATAAAGTTTGAATCTCAGCCTTTTCTTGTGTCCTTTGTTAAAAAAAATGTTGCCATGAGCAAGAGATTCCTGTGCCCTTTCTGCCTTTCAGATAACAATGTCTAACACAGTGACCAAATTTCGTCGCATAGGGAACGACTTAGCTGTGCTTGTCCGATGACCTTTCTCCTGAATAATAAGTTAGTGTGACAATTATTACAAGGTGTTATTTGGTACATTGCATGCAGCTGAATAATCTTAGTAGCCTGCTTTTGGGGTGACGTGTATTTACATTCATAAAGTAGTTTCCCTCCTTAAGCTTAGGTCTACAACTTGTATTTCCCATTGTGCCCCTGGTCCAGGTGTTGGGATGGGATCTACAAGTTAAGGCAGGTCAACTGTCCGTTCCTTAGATCAAACGTGTTTTCCACATCTTTCTTGACGGTAGGGAAGCACTGACAGTGACTACCGTACATATAATACCCTAGATTTTTTTTATTTCGTGTGGCTATTTCTATCCAAGTGCAGCCCTTGTAAGGCAGACCCTCCGATGAGGGTGGGCGGCATCTGCCATATGCAGGTAACTGTGTGTTAATGTAATACCCTAGATATAATGTTACTCTATTTATTTCACAGTTTATTCTTCATATCCTCAGAAAAAGATAATTAATTTCATTTTTTGTAATAATAATAATAATAATAATAATAATAATAATAATAATAATAATAATAATAATAATAATAATGTTCTCATGATACTATCGTTATAATTAATCACGGACTTATAAATTGGTTTATGATGTGCTATGCAGGTCTGATCACTGAGCCAACTGCTGTGAGTTAACTCGGAATTAACTAAAATTGTTGAATACGAACGAGAGTTTTGAAAGGCTTCTCTCCATACCCCTTTCATATTGAACTCAAATCTGATGTAATTTCAAAGGCTGAACGTCAAGGATAAGGTATGCCATTTCAGGAGAGAAAAGAAAAACAACCTGAAGCTATTATTTTCTATGAATGATACCTGAATGTATGGTGGGAACAGTAAATTGATATTTCCCGTGTTTTAGTTCTGAGTTCCTAAAAGCGTTGAATCAAATACGTTAAGATGATTAGGATCATTAACATGCCGGTTGTCAGCCTCTAGAGGGGAAGTGAATAACCACACAAACATGGAAATCCATAAAGGTAAAAAAATGTCCTGAAAATCCGTTGCCGATCTAATGATGGCAGTGTTCTGATTATACTGCATTCCAAAACTGCATTAACCGATTTAAGTAATAAGTTAACACCGCTTTCATTTTTTTTTTTTTTTTTTTTTACAATTTGCATTACGGTGCAGCTGTTACAGCGACGATGGGACAGGGAAGGGCTAGGAGTGGGAACTAAAAGTGGAGTTCGAACCCACTATTTCCCGAATGCGAGCTGACAGCTACGTGGCATTTAACTGATTTTAATAACTTTCGAGGGAATTGCAAAAGTCATTTTTGTCGCAGTAATGCATTCTGAAGATTATTGCCTTGCTTTTCAATGTTAAACAGTTAGTTCTAAAAATATTAAGAAATTGCTTTATTACAAATTCTGAACCAGGTGTATTCTGCCTAAATAATTCACTTGAGTGGCCAACTTCACTCTTTCACGGAGGAAATAAAAACATATATGGAAAGCTAGCTGAATATTGAAGAAATCCTGTGATCCCTTGACTACGACAAGGCTAAAACCTGGCTTCCTATATTTTGGTTTAGGCCTACTGGGAATGGCTTTTGAGGATAATCTTTCGACAGTGATTGTTTAGAAAATGGAATTTGATAATGCTGCATTCGGGACTTGAACTCCAGTCCTTCCACTTACTAGACGTACGTGAGAACTGTTTTATTAGAATAGCCATATTATTGTCTAACACTGTCCGACTCGTTGGCTGAATGGTCAGCGTACTGGCCTTCGGTTCAGAGGGTCCCGGGTTCGATTCTTGGCCGGGTCGTGGATTTTAATCGCTTCTGAATAATTCTTCTGGCTCGGGGACTTGGTGTATGTGTCCGTCCCAACACTCTCCTTATCATATTCAGACAACCTACCACACTACCAACCATCACAGAAACACACAATAGTGATTACATCCTCCCTCATAGGGTTGCCGTCAGAAAGGGCATCCGGCTGTAAAACAGGGACAAGTCCACATGTGCGACGCAGTTCACACCCGAGACCCCACAGGTGTGGGAAAAGCGGTAGGAAAAGAAGAAGAAGAAGAACATTGTCTAAAACACATTTTGCGAATACGTTAACGTCAACGGGCTGTATCGGAGAATTGTCTCCTTTAGGGACTGCCAAATAATAAATATAGACTAAGTTATAAATCAGGGGCTTACTGGCTCTGACCGAGGCGGTAGAGACGTCACTCGAAAGAGCATGTGTTCGATTCGCCGTCAGGCAGTCGAAACATTTGATAACTAGATTTCTACTTCTGGAGAGGGAGACTGGCCCTAAGTTTTACTCAAGCCTGCATTAAAATGAGTATCAAATTAATTCCTTGAGGGAAAAAGAGGCCAGGCATACAGCTGCCCTCTCTAACTCTCTTAGTGCCGAAGTTACGGATAATGGAAGCATTTATCGTTCACTCCGCCACCTGCCTTCATGGCCTTGAAACTGGAGGGAGATGGTTTTTCTTTTCATGTCGGGTTAAATCGATGTAGAATTCAACCAAGCACATATCCTTAAAAATGATATTCGAGTCAGAAACAAACAAAATATGTAGATACACAAATGGCAATCTTAAATTTAGCCAATCAATCCTTAAAATGACGCAAATATCTTTACGGCCACTATGGGGAGGGGGGCGAGGAGTAAAACAATCAGTTAGGACCGTACATGAAGAGGAATGCGGCGATACTTGAGGCAGCTAGATAACCCAATGTGTAATGTGAATCACAAGATTCTCAAACCATCATCGTTCTGCTTTGTTACCATTTTCCTTTAGCCAACAGTCTTCTTCAGACAAACCTACAAAACGCATTGAATCGCGCATGCGCTGACGGTGGGTTGATAGACCTATCAGTGCTAACGGAGGGCATTTTGAACATTTCATGAAAGAAAGAGTTTCTTGTGGTATCCTGTGTGTTTCCCATTTTTTCTAAAAATTTCGTGTGGCTATTTCTAGCCGAGTGCAGTCCTTGTACGGCAGACCCTCCGATGAGGGTGGGCGGCATCTGCCATGTGTAGGTAACTGCGTGTTATTGTGGTGGAGGATAGTGTTACGTGTAGTGTGTGAGTTGCAGGGATGTTGGGGACAGCACAAACACCCAGCCCCCGGGCCATTGGAAATAACCAATGAAGGTTAAAATCCCCGACCCGGCCGGGAATCGAAGCCGGGACCCTCTGAACCGAAGGCCAGTACGCTGACTATTCAGCCAACGAGTCGGACGTGTTTCCCATTATTAACGTACTATGTAGTGTTGTACAGTGAGTTTCTCTCATCGATTGGCCGGCAGGTGCGCCCAGCTTATTTGCCTCCCGTTGACTCATCACTTCCCGTTACACAGCGCACTTCGCAGTTCGGGTCCGTGCTTAGAACGTGTGTTAAGTGTTGATCTATCGCTCCAACTGTTCTCGACTTGTAAAGTGGTACTTCGGTGTATAATTCTTATAATGCCTCCACATGTGTACACGGTAGAGGTAAGGGTATTTATTTACAATAATTATGTAAAAACATAGTCTTGCAGGGAAGTCGTTGGGGGATTTGTAACACAATTTCCAGGTGTACGCCCTCCACATGGAGAGACCGTGCGGAAACTCGTAAGCAAATTGAGAGGAACTGGTTCTTTACTCGATAAGAAGCAAAGTGTTAAAACACGTGTACTTAACGATGAAAAGTAAATGAAATCGCAGAAAGATTATAACTTACGCCTACAAAATCCCAAAGACGACTTGCACAAGAAGCCGGGGTTTCGAAGAACTCAGCATGGCGGGCTACGAAGATGTTAAGATTGAAATGCGGAGATAAATAGCCTCAATTACGGAAGACGAACTTAGGAGTGTGAATCGGAGTTACCTAAGACGATGCCAGAAATGTGTGGATGCTGGAGGAGAACATTTTCAACATCTCCTGTCATAAGGTACGTGCTTATTTTCTTAATTCTTAATTAATAATGTTCTTAATTTTAATTGTTATCTCATGTCATGCACGGATAAAGTGAGCAAATTGCTGTCCTTGTCGCTATGGCGCGGAGAGGGGAGTGATGAGTCAACGGGCGGCAGATAAACTGATCGCGCCTGCCGACCAACTGATGAGAGAAACACGCTATAGAAAATAAGTTCTAACATGGAAAAATGTCGTTTCCGGACCCATGTCCATATGTTCGTCTACATGTGAGGAATATGTCCTGGAAGCTTGGCCATACCTTTTTGTTACACCATGTGTTTTCCCTTCTGCCGCCGGTCCCTTTGATGAAAAATATGTAGGCTATATGTCGCTAATAGGGCGAGTTAGTGTGTACATTTCAGTGGGGTTGGATGACTGATGTGAAAGAAACTTCTGGCTTTGTAAAGAAAGCAACAGGAAACTACCTCACTAAGTTATCAATTTTCCTTGCAGTGCCTACTCCGCGTCATTGAGGCCTATGCAGTCTATGGCGGCTGAAAGTTAAGCCTTCTGCCTGACAACATTGGCTACAAGAAGGAAAGAAAGAAAGAAAGAAAGAAAGAAAGAAAAAGAAAGAAAGACGAGTTTTTTTCTTGAGTCAGCAAGAAATACATTTCAAATATATGGCTATTGACAACGATCGATAGTCGGAATATAACCTTCATGAAAGGAAGGACTGGTAGTTTCAAAGTTATTGTCGTTTTCGTAGTTAATAATAATAATAATAAAATAATAATAATGTTATTGTTTTTACCTCCCACTAACCACTTTTACAGTTTTCGGAGACGCCAGGGTGTCGCAATTTTGTCCCGTAGGATTTCTTTTACGTGTCAGTAAATCAAATCTAACGACACGAGG
Organism: Anabrus simplex; assembly: GCF_040414725.1. Classification (NCBI taxonomy): domain Eukaryota; kingdom Metazoa; phylum Arthropoda; class Insecta; order Orthoptera; family Tettigoniidae; genus Anabrus; species Anabrus simplex. Next base: position 326,153,554 of record NC_090267.1, on the reverse strand, counting down.
CTGGCGTATTTGAGCACCTTCGAATACCACCGGGCTGAGCCAGGATCGAACCTGCCAAGTTTGAGTCAGAAGGCCAGCGCTTCAACCGTCTGAGCCATTCAGCCTGACTTTTGTAGTTGGTTTCTTAAGCTTGATTCTATGAGTTAGTGTCTGAAGAACTTAGAGAATATTGACAATCAGCGTGGTAGGTAGGACCCATGGGAGACTGTAGTTGGTAGTTCACTGAAAGAGGGTCCCTTCGTGATTTACTTGACTATTCACCACTGTAATGGAGGTGGTGTGGCTCTTGCAATTGACACGGCGATAAATAAAGGACGATATAATCGTCACATGCTATTATTCTTTAGCTCCCTCTTTATTAACTCTCATTTTCTTTTCCTTCCCGTTTACTCCCCGATGGGAGAGGAAATATTACTTACTCCATCCCCGTCTTCCTCACTTGTACACAACTTTCATTCTCTCTCTTTCTCTTCCTTTACCGAAGACACATACTCTGTTCTTGGCACTTTTCTAGCATCCTTCATCTGTGCTGTCATTTCGGTCCGTACCATCACGCACAACACACTCCACACACATCCTCACATACAGTGTGAAAAAATGAATGACGATTGGCGCACAAAGACACCACACCAGCAGTGTCCCCCCATCCACTGTGTGCAATAAGAGTGGTGATAAGTTACACACCGCCCCTCCGCACCCCATCCCGCCGTTCTCTTGGGCTAATGGATGCCTCGGCTAACCCAACATAACCTCACTCACTCCTAGTGACAAAATGGCAGCCATAAAGAAACCCTCTCTTGCCTTGGCGAGACCAAACATACTTTCTACTTACTCAGCACAATAACGTGACACTATCTTAATTCAACTTAACGACATCTAGCTTTCGACCTTAAAAACAAACCCTTGTTTCTCAAAATACGTATTTCATGGTGAAATGTGGACTTCTTTTGGAAAAGGGATGAAGAAATAACCTGTGTATACCGTACACATTAGAGAATAGGTTAGGCCTATGCCATATTTTGACTCAGTATATGGTGATTGATTGTAGATGGGATATAATTCGGTGTATATCCTTGAATTTTCTTCGTTGCCACCCGTCGAGTGTTTTACTTCACTGGAATACTTTCCCTTTAAGGGGTGCCATCAGGGCCGGATTAACGGGGGGCTAAAGAGGTTGCAGCCCCGGGCCTCGCGTGCCAAGGGGCCCCGGCCCTTGGCCGAACCTAAAATTGTATAGAAAGGCCTGCTGCTCCACCTCAGTGGATGTATATGAATATTTACGCTCGCAAAATATCAAACACGCACTCTTCCTTCCTTCCTTCCTTCCTTCCTTCCTTATCAGCTGTCCGCGTTAGTATTTCATCACTGCTAGAATCAATTACCGTCCGGGACACGAATACTCGCTACTTAAGCACTGTAATTATTGTAAAGGTTATTGTTGACGAAAATTAAAATCTGGCAGCTTCCGAGTACGGGCAAAGGGGGAAGAGGTCTAGGAAGTGAACGGGAGGGGACAGGGGAAGCATGGTTGAATGCGCATGCTATACCTACTATATCTTTGCATCAGGAAGAGAACTTCCACTTCACCTCTGATTATTGAACCATTCGTAAGTTACAACTGTGATGTTCTTGTAAAATGGATAGAAAATATCCTAGTGGTGCCAAAAAACGTAAGTTCTGTTTTTTATGTCGGTTTGATAGTGATAATGAGACAAATGTATAATATGTTTTGGCATTATGAAATATTACCATGAAAAATAGAGAAAAATTGTAGTCTATTTCAACACTCCCCTATTCATCAGTTTAAGTGGAACTAGTTCTATAACGACTTCAGAATGCTAGCCTTACGTGATGTTACGAAGAAGGGGCCCCACTTTTTTAAATAGCCCAGGGCCCCCAAACAACTTAATCCGGCACTGGGTGCCATCATCTGTGCAGCATGTCCTACGCAGCAATTGTTATGATTTCGTGTTAAATAGATCTACTAGGAAACTGTGATAGTGGTCATCAGTCCTATTTAGTTAAATGTGTGTCACTCCCACATCGTTACCTGTGCTATCGTATTTTCCTGCCGACTTCAGTTGCGCAATCGTTAAGTTATTGTCCAGTTCCAAAGATAATGGATTCCATCCCAACTGTGGAATTGGAGTATGTTTAAATGAGATAATTCCGTGCTCGTGGCTTCCGAAATGTTAATAACATCCTGCAAGATCCCGGAACAGTGGCGGTTCGTCAAATAGAAAATTGGGTATTCACATAACTTAACAATAATGATAGCGTATTAAACAAAATGCGATATGTAAAGGTATAACTTATTAATATTGAATCTATCGAGTTCATGGTTGTCTTGCCTGATCAAAATAAATACATCGACATGAAAAATCAATTGAAAGACACGATTACCCTGTACTTTATCGAAGCTAGTAGCCTACATACACAATGACACTGAGCAATAATGCTAACTCAAACTAGTCCTTACCAACTTCGGAACACTTTCCCTTCAAGAGGTGGCATCATCTGTGCAGCATGTCCTTCGTAGCAAATGTTATGATTTCGACAGTGGGATATCAAAGAGCATGTATGATATTGCGGGATACTGAAGTCTAAAACAATGACTGTTGCTTTTCAAAGAAGTATGAGTTGGCACAAAATCCACAGAAATGGCAGCACCATCCAGTAAGGTTGGGTTACTGGAGTTCTGAAGAAAGAGCACATTGATATGATGTCACCATCGCTCACGCATGCGCGAAACCTGCGACAGGGAGAGCACAAGACCGATGTGCACATGCAAGCAATGCTGGAAGTTTGAAGCTTAAAACCCGGCAAATTTAAAATGTGGCAGATCAGAATTATAATTAATAGGCCTAATTTAGATAGCGAGTAATTGAAGGGTAACATGGATCCCAGTTCCAAATTCTTAGTGTTCTCGTGCGCTTGTGTTCTTGTGGGCTACACGAGCCGCCGCTGTCTCGGAATCTCTTAAAATTCATACCGGTAGCAAATCAATTAATGTTCTATTATTATTATTATTATTATTATTATTATTATTATTATTATTATTATTATTATTATTATTACATACTGTTGACATGAAGGAAACACATAACAAGCTCTACATATTGTTTTCCTAGCGTTTATACTTTTAGCTTGAAGGCGAGAACCAGCACTAATAATCTCTGAATTACATAGTCATGTTGTTCCTTTTTTTAAAAAGCGTGACGACGATCCTCACACGAATATAACGTAAATGTGATTGAGGACGAGCACACTCACAATCACACATTGTAAAACACGAACTGTCGGGCTGAGTGGCTCCAACGGTTCAGGCACTGGTCTTCTGAGGGACGCAAATACGTGAGCCTCGTGTCGGTAGATGTACAGTGGCTAAAAAAAGTATTGGTCTGACGAGATATGCTACATATGAGGACGAGGAATCTAAGGGAATGGTGATAAAAATTGACATATACTAGCATCCCTGATTATTTATCATCTTGTGTAACATGTACATTGTAAGAAAAATATAATTCTTCCGTGTCCATACAACTAAAAAACCGTAACTAAAACAATAATTTTCACTTGCCGCCAAAAAAGTATTGATCTGAATGAACATAACGCAATTTCTTGATCCTTCTTGAACGTTTCAGTACTTGGTAGGTCCTCCTTTCCTCTTTATAATATCAGCTAACCTATTTGGCATCAATTGTACCAAGGTTTCCGTAGTTTTCGTTGGTATGTTATTCCATTCGGCGAGTAAGGCTTTTTCAGGTCACCTTTGTTTGATATTGCATGCTTTCCCACGTTTTGCTCCAAGTAGTGCCACAAATCCTCGCTGCGAAGTTCGTCCAATATATTACGTCCTTCATTGCTATGTGTTTGAGAAAGTTCGTGATGGTTTCTTCACGTTCTGTTGCTTCCAGGAGGGAATGTAGCAGGCGATGCCGATACTTTATTTTTAGACATTCCAAAACGGCCTGATCCATAGGTTGTATCACACAGCTACTGTGAAACATGGATGGAGGTGGTTCCCTGATGGTGTAGGGTTGCATGGGTGCGAATGGTGTAGGTGAATTAGCTTTTATTGAAGGGACTATGGATCACAAAGCATACATTAATATCCTCAAGACACATCTTCCATCAAGTGTACAAAAAGGGGACTCTCAGCAAAGTATACGGTTACGCATGATAACGACCCCAAACACACAGCCCTGAACACGAAGCTATGACTGTTATATAATACACCGCGTTGGATGGAAACTTTACCACAGTCTCCCGACATCAACCACTTCGCAGTGACCGCGGGATTGTAGGTTTCGCTCAGCTCCCGCGTCCCGCGTTGGTTTGTGCAGAGAGACGAACTTCGCAGTGACCGCGGGATTGTAGGTTTCGCTCCCGCTCCCGCTTCCCGCGTCCCGCGTTAGTGTGTGCAGACCTTAAGCGGGCGGGCAGGCAGGTGATAAGCGGAAGTTATGCTATTCAGCCAGTGTCGTTGTGGCTACGTCACAGGTCGTGAAGGTTGGGCGAAGTTCTCCCAGTCACACTCGATCACTGCTGCGATACCCGAGTTTGAAATGAAGGCAGAAAATAATGAAAGAAATAGGGCAGAAATCCACGTCATTTTCAATTTACGTTGTAAGAAATAAGTTATCTTAATTGCAGGTTGGATGAATGGCGTAATGTTATGTCTGCAGTTGAAACACGGATATCGCTTAACTTAGGCGTGATACGTAACGACAAAGAGTGTGAAGGTGTGAAGATGTAAATGACGCGTTGGAAGGTACCCTCATGTTCAAGAAGTCCCTGAATTTGGAGGCGGTGGTGTAATGATTTGGGCTGGGATTAGGCATAGCTGTTGTACACCCTTGACACCATTTCTTGGGACGTTAAATGCCAGTAGTACATCGATGAAATTCTTCGACCATTTCTACAACCCTCTAGGGATGAATATGGTGCTGAACTCATTTTCGTTGACGACAATGCTCACTCTCATCAAGGTCCTGGCTGAAACCCGACAGGCGACGGAAGTTTCACATACTTACGTTGGTACATCGAACTCTGAAGGACTGGGCGAGTTGGCCGTGCGGTTAGGGCCGCGTAGCTGTGAGCTTGCATCTGGGAGATAGTAGGTTCGAACCCCACTGTCGGCAGCTCTGACGATGGTTTTCTGTTGTTTCCGAATTTCACACCAGGCAAATGCTAGGGTTGTACCTTAATTAAGGCCACGGCCGCTTCCTTCCCACTCCTAGACATTTCCTGTCCCATCATTGCCGTAAGGCCTATCTCTATCGGTGCGACGTAAAGCAACTTGTAAAAAAAAAGAACTACAGTAGGTCTTTCTAGTTTGGGAAGCTAACATTAACCTTTAAGTCCCCAAAGACCAGACTGAAATAATGATAATAATAATAATAATAATAATAATAATAATAATAATAATAATAATAATAATAATAATAATAATGGCCACATAGCGTAGTTGGTTTGACGTCCGCCTTCTATAGACTACTATATTCTCAAGGATGCTGGATCGAATGTCAGCGCATTAATTTGACATAACATATATGTGTCCATCATCATATAGCTTATTGATTGTACTGTATAAGGACAGCTTCATGAGACAGGCGGATATCAACCATATGAATTAACCAACTAATTCATCGGATATGAACTGCATTAAGCATGCATGGTAGAGATCGAAGACAGCTGGTTTTGATCCTCCACAACCTCTACAGACACTCCCAGACCACATTAGAGTTACCCAGATGGAATGGGACATTCTTTTTCAAGATGACGTCAATGTACTGCTCGCAAGAATGCCACAGCTCGTTAGAGACCTGGACTATGCCAGAGGAGACCATACACGATACTAAGGTAGACTGAAGAAGGGGAAATCTTCACCAAGGAAACCAACACAAATTGTGACCTTTTCGTTATTACTGGTTATTTGGGTTAGACATCGGAAGAAAAATATTTGAGTTTGTAATACTTCACATTTTTAGTTTGTGTGTGTCAATGACACAATAAACAACTTTATGTAACTTTATTATTGCTCTACATCCTGAATATTCCAAAGTGCTTTGCCGTGTAGGTATATATAAATACAGAATAACAGCATATTTAATAATTTTTTGTTAGACGTGTAAAATACTTGTGATCACTGTCATTTATATGATCTGCAACGCCAATAGAATAATACACATCTTTCTTTGTTGGATAAAATATTTTACATGTAAATGCAGAGATGTTTGTTTAATTACTTCCCCAGGCATTCCATTAATCTGAGTTAACAACTGTAAAAATAATCACTTCATGAAATTACTTTCTTCTTTTGCATTTCATTTTATGAATTTTGATTGTGGTCTATAATTAAATATTGTAATTACACTGACCGAGAAATTTACTTCGGTTTCGATTTAAATGAATGAATGTGCTGAAAGGTTCATGCGTTCAAATTCATCTACGAAAGAAGAATTCGGAGGAACTTTCTGACGGATATGAACTCGGTGGTTGTCATAGTACATGTGGAAGTGATCTCAGGAATTCTAAAGTAATTGAGTTTGATTGTACTGCATTTCGTATTTATTGCTCGAATAATAATAACTAAGGTGTGTGACAGGGTGATGGATTATCGCTACTACTATTCAACTGTGTCCTGCGGAAGATTGTGAGAATTTTGAATTCCGAACTCGAAAATTAAGGGATAACCCCGATCTGCTTAGGAAGAAATTGGGAGGAATCAAAGTCAACTGCTTGGCTTTCACTGATGATTTTACCGGGCAAGTTGGCCGTGCGCGTAGAGGCGCGCGGCTGTGAGCTTGCATCCGGGAGATAGTAGGTTCGAATCCCACTATCGGCAGCCCTGAAAATGGTTTTCCGTGGTTTCCCATTTTCACACCAGGCAAATGCTGGGGCTGTACCTTAATGAAGGCCACGGCCTCTTCCTTCCAACTCCTAAGCCTTTCCTATCCCATCGTCGCCATAAGACCTATCTGTGTCGGTGCGACGTAAAGCCCCTAGCAAAAAAAAAAAAAAAACTGATGATTTTGCGATACTCTCAGAAAACCTAGAAGAAGTGGCCATACATACAGACGAACCTCCTAGAAAAGATCGCTAGCAAGACGGGACTAAGGATCTCGAAAGAGAAGACCAAGTTCATGATGAATGACAAACACTGACCACAATTCCTTGAAACAGAGATTGGACGGATTCAGAGGATTAAAAAGTTCAAATACCTCGGTGAAATCATACAAGAGAACGGACTAGAGAAAGCTGCTGTAGACAATCGTATATCAAAAGTGGAGAGAGCTTATAGACTAACTAAAAACATCTAAAACAAGAAATGCATCTCATGGAATGCCAAAATAAGGTATTACAACACTGTAGTAAAGACATGATGTCTGTATGCCTGCGAATGCCTCTCGATGAATTACAAGTTGGATAAGCTGAAGATCATAGAAAGAATACTGCGGAAAATCTTAGGCCCAATCCAGACTGAAACCGGCTAGAAACTTCGAAACAATAAGGAAGTCTACAAAAATGTGGAAAAAATTTCAGAGACCATGAAAAAGAGGAGGATATCATTTCTCGGACATTTGTACAGAATGGACAAAACCAGACTAACCAAAAAGGTATTCGACTACCTGTGGAACAAGAGGACAACGATGGCATGGATTAAGAAAGTTCATGAAGATCTAGAGAAGTCCAACATCCAGGAAGTTCAGATGTTAGACAGGAAAACATTTCGGACCATGATTCAACATCTGGAAGGGTTTCAAGTCGAAAGAATTGCAAAGACGGAAAGAGCCTGGACGGATGGACAGAAGAAACAGCATAGCGCCCATATGAAGGAGTAATGGAGGAAGAGGAAACTTCAGACAAAGAAAAAATGAAATTTTAGCTTGACCCTAAATGGTCAACTTGCAAATAAAAATAAAATAATATAATCATCATAATTATAATATTTCGCTTTTCCTACTTGCAGATAGGATCGCGGGTGTGAACTATATTGAACATGTGGACAGGCCCTGTTTTATGCATGAATGCCCTTCTTGACGCCAATCCTAAGTGAAAGATATCGTCACTGTTGCGTGTTTCTGTAGTGTAGTGTTTTGCGAGTGAATGAAGAGGAGTAAATTAAGACAAACTCGAACACCAACCTTCCGTGTCAGAGAAATTAACTTGGTAAGTCTAATATCTCTCACCCAGTCGAGAATTGAACCTGGGACCTTTGAACCGAATGCATCGATGCTGAATATTCAGACAAGTATCCGGACTTGATTCTATCCATCTTTCTATCTATCTATCTATCTATCTATCTATCTATCTATCTATCTATCTATCTATCTATCTATCTATCGATCGATCTATCTATCTATCTATCTATCTATCTATCTATCTATCTGTCCATCTATTTTTCCTTGATGATTAGTGAAGTATAAATAATACCGGACATACCACTCGATTTGCCAACGGTCGTTCAAGTATAGCGAACAATATGACAGGCACTTCTCTTACAACAAGGGTATTCGTAATTCCGAGGGTAAATCCCCTAATGGTAGCGGTGTGTCGGGGAATTGTTTTACATTCTTTCAACTCTACAGTCTTTAACATGTTCCTGAAATTGTTCATATCAAGTTCAAGTAGGCCATTGTTGGAGTGGGATACGTGAATGATACCATTAATAGCAGGAACTTGAAATGATCTGCTCTTGTTACGAATTGACTTTTGTGTCGGAGAGTTAACGGTTCTTTTGTTACCTCTAGAAACAATTCAAAATGTAACACGTTGGAAGTAATGTAGTCTTGACCCGTGCCTACTCTACAACCATTGTGCACCTTTATAGTCATTGATACAGAAACCGAGTCGCCCCCTCGGATTGAGCAATTGAAATGTATTCGCTTGTTTCCACCCAGTTCTCGAGTGTTTTTGTTAACAATGTAGGCACTCAGGTGGCTAGAACACGTGACTGCTGCGAGGCGTGTGCAGAGTTTGCATTTATGATATGAACACCCTTTGGCCTTCCCGGCCTACAAAATGTAGAAGGCCGTAGATTCGATCCGAACCTCGGTCATCTTCCATGTCCTCATATACAAAATCAACATTGGCAATGGCGTGCATCCCTTCACAGATTCTGGCAAAAATGTCCGATTTTTATCCACATTTAAAAGGGGGACTGAGAAATAAAATATCATATGGGAGGAGTAAAACAGAAGTCCGGCTCCATGGATAAATGGTCAGCGTAGTGGTCTTAGGTTCCGAGAGTCTCGAATTCGGTTCGTGGATGGGCTGGAGATTTTAACCACATGTGATTAATTCCTTTGGTTCGGCGTCTGGATGTTTGTAATTGTCATATTAAATGCATTCTTCATTAATCATACTACTAGTCACCGCGGAAACACGCAACGGTGAATAGGCTACATTCCTTCACATAGAGTTGGCATCAGTTAGGGCATCCGACCGTAAAACTTGGCCGAGGGCATATATGCTACATAAATCGCACCCACAACCTCACCAGGGAGTGAGAAAATAAGAATAAATAGGTGATGTAATAATAATAATAATAATAATAATAATAATAATAATAATAATAATAATAATAATAATAATAAGTGAAGCAAAATGGGTTATAATAGAAATAACTCATTAAGGCCCTTAGCCTGCTAATGTAGCTGATGTCCAGTCAGGTGGCCTAAAGATATTGCAATACCCGTGGTCAACGTGACGGCATCCCGAGCCGTATTACTTAGTTTCCACGACCGGATTTGCGTTCAGACAGCTCTGCAGTTTGTCTCACGTGCTTGAGTGAACCAATCCTCAGTTCAGAATTAAAATTTTTTGTATGGCTGGAAATCGAACCGTGGGCCTCAGGTAAATGGCACGGGGCTGACTTTCTGGTACAAGTAAACTAATAACAAAAACAATGGTAATGACTTTTAACAACTTGTCATAAAGGTTAAGGAGGATTTCATCAAAATCAATTATTTGGAGTGTTTTGGGACGTGGTAAAATCAGTGGCTTGACTGTCAGCTTTCCACATAGACAGATGTTCGAATCACATTGGATCTCGGTGAAATTTTTACCTTAAAACTCACATGTAGTAAGAAAGAGCATCCAGATTTAAATCCTTATCTGAGATTACCTGGGAAAAGCTCAAGTTTAGAATAAAACGTTTTACTAAATGGGTGTGAAAAATGAGCTAAAATATAAAAACACAAACCAACACATTTTATAATAATAATAATAATAATAATAATAATAATAATAATAATAATAATAATAATAATTGCTTTACGACCACTTAACTATGTTTACGATTTTCTGGAGATGCTGAGATGCCTTAATTTATTCTCGCAAGAGTTCCTTTACTTGCCAGTAAGTCTATCGACACGAGCCTCACGTATTTGAGCACCTTCAAATACCACCGGGCTGAACCAGGATCGAACCTGCCAAGTTGGGGTCAGAAGGCCTGCGCCTCAACCGTCTGAGCCACCCAGCCCATCAAACGCATTTTAATATGTACAGTAGTGCTACACGAATATATTAACGATTCCTTACCTAGCAAATCGTCTTTGCGCCTGAAAATACTGCTATGAGACGATGTTGGACAAATACAGACCCGCAGCACATATATAATTAAGAAAGAGTGACCGCTCAAGTAGATTACATTACCGGCCAGAGTTTTGAAATCTATTTGGTGATTTTTACAAGTGCAACGGCGAAATATCACAGATGAAGACTTCCTCAGAAGGGAAGATAATTTATGGACACTGTATAACACATTAGAGAGAAGACGAGATGAATGGGTGAACACATTGCGACATGATATTTAACCAATGACCATAGTGGAAGAAGAAATCGAAGTGAAGGAATTACAAGGGGAGACCGAGCAAAGAATATGAAGCAGATTATCGATAATAAAGAATATTACACTTATTATGAAATGACGAATGACGAAAAAAAAAATTATTGACAATATCCGTCATTACCAAAATATTCTGCAGACTTATAACCTGAAGAAAGAGGAAGGAAGTGTAGTTCTGGTGTCTGCATACGTTTGCTTGTCTATTGAACCTTTTATAGTGGTAAACTGCTGGTCATACCTCAACCAACTTCATATTATTACACTCATGGACATAGAAAACAGAACACCTTGAAAGACTAGAGATAGGAAGTTCATATTCACAGGACATGTGCATTGGTATGTTATGAAGAAATGATTAGCATTTGAATCATTTCGGCCCTCAGGTTCAAGCTCCACATCGATAACTCGCCGCACCACCACTGACTGGTAAAATGTGCCTGCGGCTCTTGTTGTCGCTATAAACCGAAGGTAGTGGATCAGTGTGACTTTAGCAGACGTGCAGGATGCCTCGCAGACGTATGCGGGAACCATACCGTCAAATGAGTGAGTTTGGAAGAGGGCGCATTATTGTCATGAGAAAACGTGATGCGTCCATCAGTGAAATTGCTGCTCATGTGGGACGAAGTGTGTCGGCAGTGCAACGGGTGTGTACAGAATGGTTCACAGAAGGCCGTAGAAGACGACGAGATGGGGCTGGTTGCACAATCCAGACCACCCCCGGAGAAGATCGACTCCTCATTCGAATGGCATTGCAGGACATATCTGCGTCCTCCTCAGCTCTGGCGCAACTGTGGAACAGTGTAACACATCGTACACTATCAGAAGTGACAGTCCGTCACCGTTTATTACGGTCTGGGTTACCGCCGTGTTGTCCACTTTTCCGTCTACCTTTCACTAATGTGCATAAACATGCTAGACTGCAATGGTGTATGGAAGGATGTCACTGGGACCAGGAATGGCAGCAGATAGTGTTTTCGGACGAATCCAGGTTCTGTTTGTTTGAAAATGATGGACGCATTTTGGTTCGCCGCAGACAAGGGGAGAGGCATTACATTGACTGCATTCGCACAAGACATACAGCGCCAACTCAAGGCCTTATGGTGTGGGGTGCTATTGGGTATAACCACAAATCACAGTTGGTGCGCGTCCAGGGCACTGTGACCAGTTTGACCTGCGTGATTGATATCCTGCTATCCGTAGGCATACTTTTCCTGCACGACACCCCAGACGCCATATTTCAGCAGGAGAATGCGCGACCACATGTTGCTGCACGAACACGTACCGCCTTATTGTCACAGGATATGAGACTGTCGCCCTGTCCCGCCCGATTACCGGACTTGTTGCCAATCGGAAATATGTGGGATATGGTGAAACGACGGGTGCGGCGCTGTGACCCAATGCCAACCACCAAAGATGAACTTTGGAACCAGGTGAATGCAGCATGGATGGCTATAATCCAGGACGCCATTCGCGCCTTATACGCGTCGATACCATCACGCATGGAACAAGTTATCAGTGGCCATGAAGGATCCAGTGCCTACTAGACAACAGGACACATGCTGAACCTAGGTGACTGAAATGCTAATCATTTCTGAAGAACATACTAATGAACATGTCCTGTGAATATGAATTTCCTATCTCTAGTCGTTCAAGGTGTTCTGTCTTTTATGAACATCAGTGTATTAATTGTTAGGCGTTTAACGTCATAATACTTCAGATAAGTTTCGGTGACGATGGGATAAAAGAAAAGGTCTAGAGTTAGGAAGGAGGAATCCGTAACCTTAATTAAGATAGAGCCGTAGCCTCTGTCTGGTGTGAACATGAGAAACCACGAAAAAATCTTCAGGGATGTTGATGGTGATTTTCAAACTCGCCACCTCTCGAATACAATCTTATAACTATGAGGCTCTTACGCTGACGCTGGGAGTCGAATATGGGGCATTAAAATGGCAGTTTGTAACGCTAAGAACTAGAGTTAGTGCCCTTTAAATCTATCTTCCTATATACTATGAAAACTTCGATATAATCAATTGTTAAATACTTTTTCAGCTTACCCCAGTCATTTTTTTATTATTTTCTTCACGTCGCACTGACACAGGTAGGTTTTTAAGGCGACGATGGGACAGGAAAGCGCTAGGAGTGGGAAGGAAGCAACCGTGGCTTTAATTACGGTACGGCCCTAGCATTTGGCTGGTGTGAAAACGGAAAACCATCTCAGGGCTGCAGACATTTGGATTCAAACCCACTATCTCCCGAATGGAAGCTGATAGCTACTTGACCCAAACCACGTGGACACTTGCTCGGTCCAGTAATTTCTGGGATGGTTGGAGCTATCCCGACTAGTTTTTAGTGTTGTCCAGGGTGTAAAGCCATATGTCCTTCATAATGCCACATGAAATTTCAGATCAAATTTCCAACTCAGTATTCGAATTTCGGCCGCCTAGATGGAAGCCGGCGTTGAGCCACTGCTGAGGTGACAATTCGAGACATTATGCTTCAGCATTTTGAATCCACTAATAAAATGGAAAATGGCATTTCGTTCTTTTAAGCAGACTATGAATCTACAGAAATGAAATACGTACAATGTCATAATTTTATTTTTAAAATATAAATAGTATCACGCACAATTATTCCTATACTTATTCACGTAACAACCTGATCTATCCTTACATACTTCCATTACATTCATTCACTTGGAAATTCTGTACGTTCTGTAGGTTAGGGGCTCATCTCGTATGCTCAGTATTTCCGATCAAGTTTTCGCATAGACACTTGGCATTTAAGAATACCTAAATAAGGGAGACCCTTATTATTTACTGGTCCATTTTCTGAGGAAAGTTCTGGCACTCCGGCGTCACTTTAAACCTATTGCAATATTTAATGGGACAGTAAACAATCAATATTAAATAGGAAATAAATTTGTAGTTTTACGTAATTGTTGATATTACAGTTCAGAAATATGACGGACAGCTGAGTGTTCACAATTTATTTGAAATGCTTAAAAGTCATATATGGAAGGTAAACCGTAGAACCTTACAAGTTGCTTTACGTCTCACCGACACAGACAGGTCTTATGGCGACGATGGACAGAAGAGGGCTAGGTGGGAAGGAAGCGTCCGTGGCCTTAATTAAGGTACAGCACCATCATTTGCCTGGTGTGAAAATGGGAAACCACGGAAAATCATTTTCAGGGATGCTGGCAGTGGGGTTCGAACCCACTATCTCCCAAATACTGGATACTTCTTAAGCAACTGCAGCTATCGAGCTCGGTAAAGTAAATAAATGCATACGTACATACATACATACATACATACATACATACATACATCTCTGTTATACAGTAGACTATTAGGCCTTTCAGCGTTTAGTATAGAAGCATCTATGAATTAACTAAGCGCCTCCACATATTTTTTCTTTCAACTAGCAGTGGCCTCATTCGGATCGACATAATTAAATAATGACTTGAGTAAGCAGATTTGCCCTGGTCTACCTCTCTGCTTCTCCTCTTCCATAGACGAATCCATTATTCTCCTAGGAAACCTATTCTCCTCTATTCGCCTCACATGACCTCATCACCGAAGACAGCAGGTTAATGCATTTAATTTAATATCATTTAGCTTTAACTCCTCATCTGATAGAAAAATAAGACCTCCATACCCAAGGACTTCAGTAGTGGCTTCTCGCGGGAACATATCACTAGATACCGGTACTTGTTAACCTCTCAGCATGTCACTGGAAATTAGGATAATCACGGTAAAATTTCGTACTGAAAGTCCTCGTGAAACACATATGTAGAATCTCGACCTCTATATAAATGTTACAGAGAACTCTTTTCTAATAACTTGTCAGCTTGTCACTGGCAATGATGGGGCAATCACGCTGAAGTCCCACAGTAGGAGCTCTTCCCGCGGGATCACACAGCTAGATGCTCCCTTCCCATGCAACTGCTACAGAGAACTCTTTGCTAATAACTTGTCAGCTGGGAGGGGAAGCAAAGCAAATTATTTACACTCAAATGATTCTATTTCAATATCGGAACAAAAGAAGGCCCACCGAGCCTGATGCTGCAGGGCTACTACAGGCTGTTTACCAAATGCTGACTCTCGCATTCACAATTAAAGCGAGAAGAACCTTCCTTTCTCTGCGCCCTGTTTCACTTCCGCTATCACAGACATTTAGTTCTCCATTAATAAGCTCACCAATATCGAACTTGTTATCTGTAGAAGCGTGATTGACATCCTTCAGATCCGAGAAGGTAACACATGCAAACCAGTTACTGGTGTAAGGATGGTATAGGGTCTATAGGATCAAACATAGCCATAGGAGTGAAGTAATAATTCATTCATTTTATAACAACCCCAATTTTTCGCGTGCATGGAGCCTTTCCTGTCCCTAACTAACTTCTGACTGCACCTACGAGGTAACCTAATAAACACCCTTCAAAATTCTACTTGTGTCCAAAGAGCTAGGAAATTACAAAGCTTTGCCTCTGTATTTAATAACTGCCGTACACAGTCATTTTGATCCGTTGTAAGTTTACAATGTAAACATTCATCGAGGTAATGCTCACGATTGCAAAATAGTAACCTGCCTTCAGTGTGAGTAATTATCTCCAGGAAAAGTAACACTTAGATTATATTTTCCTTGTCAAATGTAGCATTACCCTTCGAATGCTGTCTAATATTATGTGACTTTTAATGTCGACAGGATGAAGCAAAAAGAAATTAGAACCTGTGTTAAATGAATTGCTCTGATACAAGGATGACCCAGTAAGGATTCAGCTTCAGGAGCGGGGAGTGAAATCGAAATGAAGATTGAAAACTGTTTTTATTCGTTTAGGAGACAGAAACAGTACAGAGTTGACATTTTGTCTTATGGATATCAGATTATTCTAGTATGCATTCGCGTTCGAATTATTTATTAAAGCGTGAATTTTACCAAGGTCTGTTTCCATATTAGCTGTCGTACCGTGTGTGTAGGTTGAATTGAATAATCTTTCAAACATACGATAGCTGGTCATATTGTTATAATTGCGTAGCATGCTTTCAGAAATTTTCAGTCATCTGGTTATGTCTTCCTAAGTGAATCATATTTTCCAACATGATGATTTTATGAATTCCTCCAGTGGCTTGTCATCTTGTCCCCAATTGATGTGATACTTCTCCTTCTGAAAACGCACAAGCAGTATCAAAATGGAGCCCACATTAACGGTGAACGATCACTTGCTTTGCTCTCTAGATTGGAGACAAGAAGTAGCCGTAATCACGACTGAAAAAGAATTACTCTAAAATAGGTAATATTATGACTGTAATGTTCTTGATTCTATTTTATGTCCTTCTATTTACTTTTACGGTTGTCTGGGCCTCCAATGTGCCGGAATTTTGTCCCATTGGAGTTCACGTATCTACCTGTAAATATACCGACACGAGGTTGGCGTATTTGAACATCTTAAACACTACCGGTCTGAGTCGGAATCGAGCCCATCATCTTGGGTTCCAAAAAAACAGCCCTCTGCAGTCTGAGCCACTGAGAATGGCACTGAAAATCAAATCTTAAGAGAAAATTACATACATTACTAATGAAGACCCACATTTTAAGATTTTCGGAGGCAGAATTTCCAGAACTTTGTCTCGCACAGTAATCTACATCTCCAGCAAGACTATCTGTTAAACTTAAGTAGTAACTGAAATGTTTATGAATTAGTGCAGTTGACTTAGTCATTCAAATTTGTCAAGGTACAGTAAAAATGACGAAGAAAACAGGAGGTAGTCAAGAAAATATTCTGCAGATAAATTAATGATCCTAATACACTAGTGTCCAAAAGTTAAGCATAAGTTACGAGTAAGCAGGGCAACAGAAAATAGACCGCAAATCGCACGACATATCCACTTACCAAACTTACGTGTTTGCTCTGTATAGGAAAGGAGTGTTCCCTGCTTTGACTAGTGGCGTAACCGCAAGGTAAACACAGCCAGTGCCTGCGTCCCGTATTCCCTCAGTCGTGTTTGCCCTGTTATAGAGTGCGGAGTGTAGCCTCATGGTGAACGTGACAACATAATGGCACAACGACGCCATTTGGACCCCGTTTTGCAGGGTAGAATACTCGGCCGCCTGGAAGCAGGCCAGACACAGACCGAAGTCGCCGTATCCTTGAATATGTCACAAACTGTCATTTCCAGGCTTTGGAGACGATTTCGAGACACAGGAGATATTAGTCGTAGGCCAGTACCAGGTCGACCAACGGTAACCACCCCACAGCAGGACCATTATCTGGTCTTAACCGCCCGACGAAATCGGAGTGCACCTACAAGACCACTGTCGGCGGAGCTTGCAGCCGTCCTTGGGGTTGCCGTTTCCCGACAAACTTTGTACCGAAGGCTCAGAACAGCAGGGCTGTTTGCCCGACGTCCAGCGGTGTGCGTCCCACTCCAGCACAGAGACCGGCCCGTTTACTCTGGAGCCGTCAACATCGAAACTGGACCATGAATGAATGGAGGCATGTGCTCTTCACAGATGAATCCCGCTTCAGTTTGCAGAACGATTCCCGTCGAACATTAATCTGGAGAGAACCGGGTAGCCGATACAACCATAGGAACATCGTGGAACGGAACCAGTATGGTGGTGGTGGCGTCATGGTGTGGGGTGGCATTGTGTTGAATGGCCGTATGGACCTGTACATCTTCATGGGTGGTCCGAGGATCACTGTTAACGCTCGGAGATACAGGTCTGAGGTACTGAGACCACATGTTCGACTCTTCAGAGATGCGGTTGGTCCAAACTTCCTCTTAATGGACGATAATACACGACCGCACCGCGCTGCTCTGGTGGATGAATTTCTGGCTGGGGGAGACATTCATCGCATGGATTGGCCAGCGAGGTCTGCGGATCTGAATCCTATAGAACATGTCTGGGATGCATTGGGGAGGCGAATTGCATCCCGTCAGCCTCCACCAAGGACCCTCCAAGACCTTCGTATTGCCCTTTCGGAGGAATGGGATCGACTGCCACAAGAGCTCTTGGACCATCTGATAGAGAGCATGCCACGTCGCTGCGAAGCGTGTGTGGCCGTTAGGGGTAACCATACACCCTATTAACAGCATATTTTGTCGTGGATGATATTGCCAAGTTTTGTTAGTTGTTGCCAAAGGTGTACCTTAGCTATCAGAACCTTTCTGACACTGTTTTCTGGACAAGTTGTGTGACATATGGTGTGCGATTCAGCTTGCGTTTGCTCAGCAATCCGTCTGACATTCTGGCCTCGATTAGTGATTATGCTTAACTTTTGGACACTAGTGTAGTAATCTTAATAAAACGATCAAGTACTGCGCGGTATAGTCTATGTAAATCTAAGAGTACAGAAATAATGTGTAATTGGAAAGTAAACACAACTCTGAATGTCTTGGTGTTTCAGATCCTTGCGTACAGTCCAGTACTGAATGATGTGCCATGTAAGTAGTTCGGAAAATCAACCCCGTGTGCTTATTGCATAAGAAGTCTTTCTGATAATATGTATAGGTGTGGTGAGTATACTCCAGTGTCCGGCTCATCAGCTGAATGGTCAGCGTTGTGGCCTTTGGTTCAGAGGGTCCCGGGTTCGATTCCCGGCCGGGTCGGGGATTTTAATCGCCTTTGATTAATTCTTCAGTCCTGGGGACTGGGTGTTTGTGTTTGTTCCAACACTTTCCTCTTCATATTCAGACAACACACTACACTACCAACCACCACAAGAATACGCACCGAGCTCGATAGCTGTAGTCGCTTAAGTGCGGCCAGTATCCAGTAATCGGGAGATAGTGGATTCGAGCCCCACTGTCGGCAGCCCGGAAGATGGTTTTCCGTGGTTTCCCATTTTCACACCAGGCCTTCATTAAGGCCACGGCCACTTCCTTCCAATTCCTAGGCCTTTCCTATCCCTGTCGGTGCGATGTAAAGCAAAATTGGATCAGATTCCAAGTAGAACAGAAGGTCCAGTGGCTGTGATCATAATATTTTTTTTTTTTTTTGCTACTTGCTTTACGTCGCACCGACACAGATAGGTCTTATGGCGACGAAGGGATGGGAAAGGCCTAGGAGTTGGAAGGAAGCGGCCGTGGCCTTAATTAAGGTACAGCCCCAGCATTTGCCTGGTGTGAAAATGGGAAACCACGGAAAACCATTTTCAGGGCTGCCGACAGTGGGGCTCGAACCCACGATCTCCCGGATGCAAGCTCACAGCCGCGCGCCTCTACGCGCACGGCCAACTCGCCCGGTGATCATAATATTAATAGTCACATAAAACTAAAAGTGTATTTACTTTCTTCCTTCGCTTATCTTTTAGGTCTAGGGTGGGTGATAGACGAGTGATATCAATGTTACCTTTCTACTCAGTAAGCTGCCATTGGAATCTCGGCGAATGTACGTGGGGATTTTTTAAATGAACTCTCACCTAACTCTGGTTAGGATTCCACTTAAAACTGACGATTAGGTTGAAATCTCATTGTCGGCTGTCCTGAGAATGGTTTTCTGTGGTTTCCCATTTCCGCTTCCAGACAAATGTCGAGAGAGTTCCTATTCATAGGCCACAGCCGATTCATTCATTCTCCTTACCTACTTACACTCACTATCAATCATTTCACCTTCATTAGCTCCTCAACTGAGGTTGGCGTCGGGAAGTGCATCCAGCCGTAAAAACATGCCATATAAATTCTTCTCGCCTCATCCCTGAATCCGAATCAGAAAACGGCAGTAACTATTAGACATGCGTTATTATTATTATGATATTAATTCCTGGTTTATTAACAACAATAACAACGGTAACAACTGATTTCTAAATGGCATTATACAATGATTAAACTGCTTTTTCTTTATATTTCCAAACTTTGAAATAGTTTTGGCTAATTTAGGATTTTCTAAAATGGTCTACTCATAGGTACAGAACTGTGTGGTGTTGTTAAAACAATCAACATTTTGCCTTGCGGGAAGATCTAGGCTGAAAAACTAAAACCCAATTTTGCTACGAATTTAAGACCTGTTTCATGATATGAACTCGGTACATTCAGCTTCATGAGGACACCCCAGGAGCTATCTGATCCGAGAAGTTCGTTATTTCGGTCTTGTGAACTGACATTAACAGCGATAAAACCCGTCGTATTTACCGCACCTAATACAGATCTGCCCCCACCCCTAACAAGGACAACCAAAGCAAAGTATCCACTCGAGGCTAGAACTCCACGGGATTAAGTTCGGTTATTTTCCAGCTCTATGTATATTCATACTTCTGAGAATTTTAGACTTTCTCGGTTAGTTATTTGGTCTTGAACCATTCCTGTCAATGGCGATGTGAGCTAACCTAACACTAAGAACGCGAAAAGAGATTACTTTAAACTGATATACACTCATTTCAATTAATACAGCAGCGATTGATGCCGAAAGAGTGAACTACTTGGCCTTGTCACCATGGTGATAAAGGACAAACAGCCTAGTAGGTACATAAAAGTAACACTTCTGAATATTTTGTTGTTTCTAGTAGGCGCGTGAATGTATTCCTCTATAATGCATTTTCAAGAATCGAATGATTGTATACACACATTTTCCTTTCTCGTTTATTTCTCTGCGTGGCGACATTTTTAAAGGTGGACTTATGCTTGTTCTATTATATTATTGTCAATGTCGCTGAGTCTGGCTTGTGGGGCACAGGGTCAGCTGCTCGGGGGACGAAACAAACCAGTTTGTTCCCAACAATGTAATCAGATAAGTTTGGGACTTGTAATACGCCGCTGTCACCGTGCAGCTTCAAAACTAAGGTGTAGCACCTACAGTAGATCATGGAGTAACCTAGTTCATGTCCACATTCCTCCTGTTGTTCTTGCTATATCACGTAAGGGGGTTAGGACACCGTAATCGTCAACCCTGTGTACCTAGTAGCCTAGGTGTGAGGCTTTGTCTGATGGGATGGTTGTCTAGTTGTACACTTGTGCCGCAAAATCTGGATGGACTCTTGTACGAAAGAATGAGTGTCAAACTTTGTATACAGTCCCTCGCATAAGTATTCGTCCGCGCACGTCATGCGAGGACAATAGCCAACAGCACCAACACCATAAAGATGTTAATTGTAAACAAATAACAGTATGTTTTATTTGCCATATGAACATCTGAGAACATAATGTATAGCACTCTAAGCATTGGCATTTGGAACAAATACAAAACAATCGCACTGCTTGCAGAAAAGTCACGTTGCAAAAGTATTTGTCCACAATTAGAATTCGAGGAATGTATAGTCATTTCCTAAGTACTGTATCAGAAGCGCGTCGAACGTCCTTCGGAAGCAATCACGGCTTGAAGCAGTTTCGGCATGGACGTCGCCAGTTTTCTACTACTTCCGGGCCTATTACGTGCCATTCTTCTCTAAAGTATTGCTTCAGAGCTTCTTTATATGTAATACGCTGCTTGCTGAGTTTACATTTTAATTCCGCCTATAAATGCTCTATGGGGTTGTAAGTCTAGGGACTGGAGTGGTGTCTGCAGGACATGAGGTGTATTGTGGAGTAGCCATTCCTTAGCAACCCGACCAGTGTGCTTAGCGTCATTATCTTACTGGAAGAAAGACCCACTATCACGACTACGCTGGGTGTTAAGTGTTGCTTTAATGTGCTCAAATACAGCATCTTATCCATCCGTTCGTGTATTATATGACAGTTACTTACCCTTTCGCCAGCATACACCCCCCCCCCCCCCCACCACCACTATGGAACGACCTGCTTATTTTAAGGTTGACTGCATATTTTGACTTCGGAGCCCGGCGTTCTTCTTTCTCCATACACGTCGCCAGAGTATTCAAATAAACAGAATATCCTCTCGTCAGTAAACAACACGCGTGTCCAAAACGCCGATGACTTCCTAACGTACTCTTTGGCGGACGCTAGCCTCTTCTTATGGTTCATCTCGCTCATCCAGGGCTTCTTCCACTTTGTACGCCCCTGCAAACCAGCTGT
This sequence comes from Anabrus simplex, assembly GCF_040414725.1. Classification (NCBI taxonomy): domain Eukaryota; kingdom Metazoa; phylum Arthropoda; class Insecta; order Orthoptera; family Tettigoniidae; genus Anabrus; species Anabrus simplex. The sequence continues at coordinate 326,131,729 of NC_090267.1, read as the reverse complement.
GTATAATACATGTCGTACGGTGTCTGTGCTGATGTTCTTCGCAGTGGAGGTTTGTACATCTGTTCGAAGCACAGGTCCAGACATATGCGGGTTTTGCTGGACGGTGCGAATAAAGCTTCGCTCTTCACGTGCTGTCAGCTTCTTTGGCCGCTCAGTTCTTGTTCTGTTGAGTACCGTTGCATTCGTCTTGTATCGCTGAATTATACTTGTGACTGTAGTACGTGGTGTTCCTTTTTTATCAGCAATTACTTTTTGAGAATCACCAAACTGATGGGAGTTGGATAATTCATCCGCGGTCAACAACACTTCGTTCCCTTATCATACCCATTGTACTCGGGGCATGCGCTAGACACTGACACTGTCCGTATCACTGATTGACAGCTTGGTGATGTGTCTGACTTCCTCAATGCTGTGATCGTTATACAAGACAGTGCACAAAGCGGAGAAATACCTTTGTGTTTCCATTTCCTAGCCCAACCACACTCATTATGTTTTATTCAAGAGTATTGACGTGCAAGAGGGTATATTCTGTCGTTATTATTTGTAAGTATATAATTGCAGTCCCACTGCGTGTTTTTTTCTGAACGTATCTTAAGCTTTGTAATGCATTTTTGGTGTTCGATAAACAACATTTGACAATAAAGTTCGGTGAGTAGTCCTGTAATATCAACATAGATGAACAATGCACGACAGTGACCTTACTGTCCTTCGAAATAGTCCCCTCCCATAACTATGCACTGCTGAGATCGGCGATACATGTCCTGGAAACTTTGCAGGAAAGCTTCCTTTGGGATGGTGTTCAAAAGGCTTGTCACATTTCATTGGATGCCAGGAATATCGTCAAATCTCTTTCCTTTCAACGCGAGTTTGAGTCGTGGGAATAGGAAGAAGTCTGGAAGTCTGTGAAGCCTCTAAATGTGCCTACTTCTGATCGTCAGTCAAGTGATGTGGCACAAGACGAGAACACGTTTTCCTCTTTCCTAACTTCTGGGTAACGATTTGTCGCACTGATTCACGGCTAATCTGCGGTTCATCTGCTATCATGCGCACAGTTAATCGCCGATCGTTCGTGATTAATGTCCTCACCTTCTCAATGTTTTCGTCACTGACGGCGGACGCCGGTCTTCCGCTGCGGGGGTTGTCAGAAACACTTTCCCAGCCTCCTCGAAAACGGGCGAACCACTCGTACACACACTTCAAGGACAGTGCTTGATCTTCATAAACACGTACCAGCATCGCATGCGTTTCTTTTGGTGTCTTGCCAAGCGTAAAACAAAACTGTGCATTGACCTTTTGGTCGTTCCTGTTCGTGTTCGCAGTTCAGAACCAACGCACTAAACACGCGCTGGGTCAAACAAGTCTTATATACGGCACATACACGATGCTCAACTGACCAACGTTGGGAGCAGGTGGTCAAAACCTGCTGCTACGCAGGGATTATTGTCACAGGTTGTATGAAAAGGACAGATGCAGGAATACTTACGCGAGCGGCTGTATGTCGTCCCTTGCTATGTTTTAATGTTGAAGACATTTCTTAGCAGACAAAGCAGGGATGCCCACACTACGAAAAATGTAAAATTAAGCAATTTCCTCAATTGTGCCGAAAGGGCGAAAGAGCCTGGAAAGGTTTCAAATTGTGAATACTGGAGAGCTCTAGCAAATCGAAAATCACCTCCAGCTTCCAGCCAAAATGCATTTCCAAAAAAACAGCATACATCGCTTGTTTCTTTACTAGTTTTCTTGTTTTTATTCACCTCCTAGCCAAATTAATTTATTTACATAATTCCTTCTGTAATGTGTTCCTTGGTTCAATACCCTCAGACCGTTTTTGATGTTTTGAAAAATGTCCACACCGAATGTATTTATAAGGGCTTAAGTAAAACAATGCATTGACTCACATTAGCGCTCGTAGTGGTAGAAAAAGGCAAGCTGCTAATCTTCTGGACGATGATTAAGGAAAGGATTGTAATTTTTAGGAATAAATGAAGAATATATTCTCATACTTTATTATATTTTATTAACCTAAAATTGGTAGCTCATATCCCTAGGATGTTTTCAACATTGAGTTGCTTGCCTGGAGGGCTAGAGCTGTGGATTTCTTTTGTGAAAAACAGAATGATTGAAATCTTTCATCAAAGATAACTCAGAAGCATCTTAAGAATTACCTGGCAGGATAAACAGAGAAATGTCAGTGTCTGGAGATGATCGGTAGTATGAGCAGAGAGGCGAAGCTATCCCAGCATCAGTTTCGTTGGGCTGAACACACAGACCACATGCCCGATCATCATGTAATAAAAAGTTCTCTACTCTAAACCAAGCGGAGGGATCTGGCGTGTTGAAGGCCAGAGGAAGAGATATAATGAACATTGCCTTAAAGTCATCGTGAAGCAGTGTAACTGACAATAGGGAAACATGCGCCCTGGACCACACAATGTGCAGAATTAAAGTAGCATCAATAAAGGAATAACGTTATTTAAAAAATAGAAACATGGTACCGCAACGGAATAACGTTCTGAGAGAAAAAAGGGAAATCGCGAGGCAGAGAGAAAATTGGTTTCATCAGCCATCTGAAGAGATATCAGTTGGAAAACTATCATATTCCTTTGCGAGTGATTGTCAATGTTGGTCTTTCGTAATAAAGTACTCCTTATACTTATTACTCTTTAATGCACATTTCTCTAATACACACTTTGTCAATAAACGTGCGCATTTCTGTAAGGCTCTGTTAGGAAAGTTATAAGCAGCATTTCGAGACAATTGTTATTCGAATATTATCATATAAACTCATTCTAAATGCACAGAAGTGCATCCTGTTACTAGAGGTGTCCTCTGTGTATTAACTAGCCAATACAAGTTTGACAGTGTGCCCCTTCATATGCTTCTACTCAGCAAATTCAAATGATTCATCTGATGACTTTTCGTGTCAGGAACTCCAGAACCTACACGCTTTCATAGATCCTACAGGTAGGCTACATACAGTAGGTTATTAACGGGTAGTCTACCAAAAAAATACAATTTGAAGACATGTCGAGGGGCGTGGTAACATACTGTAGTGTGCAATAGTCATTGACATCTCAGCAAGGCGGCAGAGGTTCAAGTCGTGGCTAATGCTTATGGGATCTTCGAAAGTTCACGTCTTGAGATTCCATATAAAACTATAGCCTAGTGATGGCAATATCAAAAAGCAAGGCGATGAATGGGTCATTTTAATGCACCGTAAGGAAACAAGCTTGTAATTTCATGTGAATATTGATCTCATGCCGAAGGCATAGCCATGTTATTAAAACGCTGGATCCCGTGAGAACTTCGAAGTTAAAAAAATGTGCGTGGTCAACTCGTGGATGGTTGGCCCACTAGTTGTTGGCTAGGAGACCAGCAGCAAGGAACTGCTAACCTTACGGCGGGTAAACTGCAGTCAGAAACCTTAATCAGCAACATCCAGGTTTGAATAAGGCACTATGTTAAACTTCATCCGCTCACATAGTTTCAAATCACCGAGCGAGTTGGACGTGCGGTTAGGGCGCACAACTGTGAGCTTGCATTCGGGAATTACAGGGTTCGAACTCTACTGTCGGCAGCCCTGAGGATGGTTTTCCGTTGTTTCCCATTTTCACACCAGGCAAATGCTGGGGCTGTGCCTTAATTAAAGCAACGGTCGTTTCCTTCCCACCCGCAGCCCTTTCCTATTCATCGTCGCCATAAGATCTATCTGTATCGGCGCGACGTAAAGCAAATAGTAAAACATAAAAATAAAAAAGGTTCAAATCGTACAAACGACCTCAAGGCGTCTATTTTCTGCCCTTCAGATTGGTTATTTTTACGGATTCGTCTCTATTTTAGCCCTATAAATGAAAGACAAGTTAAAGTGATCAATTTTCAAATAACTTCAAATGCACATTTTTGAATAAAATAATTCAATCCTTAAATCACAGAACAGTTTGTCCGACTCATTGGCTGAATGGTCAGCGTATTGGTCTTCGGTTCAGAGGGTCCCGGGTTCGAATCCCGGCCGGATAGGGGATTTTAATCTTCATTGGTTAATTCCAATGGCTCGGGGGCTGGGTGTTTGTGCTTTCCTCACCATCACTGAAATTACACATCACACACAACACTATCCTTCACCACAATAACAAGCAGTTACCTATACACGGCAGATGACGCCCACCCTCATCGGAGGGTCTGCCTTACAAGGGCTGCACCCAGCCACTCGAAATTATCAGTACAGAACAGTTTAAAATTAACTCAGTTTTTCCTGATTTATTAGTGACAATAATTCTATCACATTTAAAATCACAGTTTAAATCATTGAGACATTTAAAATAAACTCGTACATAAGTAGCCTATACCACAGAGCACATTTGTAATTTAATAAAGTTGGCACTTTGGTAAAAAAAAAAAATGCAACACTAGAAAATAAGAAGAAAAATGGAAAACTAGATGTTAAATTGCTGTCTATTGGAACTATGGAATGCTATCGCTTCCGATGCTCTAGCCTCCCTCAGTGAATATGTGAGCATCTTTCTCTCTCTTTTATTAAATAAAACTCGATTTGCTCTCCACGTAAGTGGATGAAAGTTAACTGTTGAAACCACGATCGTGGCCACGGGACCTCCAATTGTATGTCTGATCAGAACTACATAATATACGGAACTTCTCGTTTAAAACATACTACTAGAATTAGCCGGAATTCAGTTAGCGGGCGCTATGGTTACTCTGTTTCTATTCCAGGACGCTCTTCGAGAACTCTTTAGTCATCAGCTCCATATACTTGCGTATTTAGTTTGAGTTGGGTAGCTCGGGTGTTAGAACGCTGACCTTGTGAGCTCAAATTGTTGGGTTCGATCCTTTTTTTTTCTTTTTTTTTTTTTTTTTGCTAGTTGTTTTACGTCGCACCGATACAGATAGGTCTTATGGCGACGATGGGACAAGGAAGGACTAGGAGTGGGAAGGAAGCGGCCGTGGCCTTAATTAAGGCACAGCCCCAGCATTTGCCTGGTGTGAAAATGGGAAACCATGGAAAACCATTTTCAGGGCTGCCGACAGTGGGGTTCGAACCTACTATCTCCCGAATACGGAATACTGGCCGCACTTAAGCGACTGCAGCTATCGAGCTCGGTGGGGTTCGATCCTGGGTCAGTCTGGTGGTATTTGAAGGTGCTAAAATACTCCAGCCTCGTGTCGGTAGATTTAATGGCACGTTTAAGTACTCCTTCGGAACAACATTCCGGCATCTCGGAGTCTCCGAAATCCGTAAGAGTAGTTAGTGGGACGTAAAAGAAATAATAATAATAATAATAATAATAATAATAATAATAATAATAATAATAATAATTATATTATATTATTATATTATATTATATTTTATTATTATTATTATTATTATTATTATTATTATTATTATTATTATTATTATTATTATTATGTATTTGGCAAACTGCATGATAATAACCTAAGTTATTGTAAGATCTATGGAAATGTGTAAAACTGTAATTATTTGGAAGTCGGTAACGATAATTGAATGAGATAATATCCCGCAATTTACCCTATCTTATATTGTACGGTACATATTTTCATCATCGACATCCAGTGAAGGTAGTTCAGCAGTTCGCTTTCGACAACAGATTAACTTTTCAAGAATCTCTTCAAGCTAAAATTACAAATCTAACAAACTACGAGTAAAGATATGATCTTCTTATTCCACAATAACCAGTCAGTAATGGAGCTATGATGGGTACAGCCGTCTGATCGCTATTATTGTTTGGCGTAATGAATGCGCGGCATTCACACGGAATGTGGCTTCAATCGCCTTGTAATTGAATTGAGCAGATTCCATTGTGGGGTAGGCACACGCCCCCACCTCCCCTGGCGGTACGGGATTGCACTAATGAAATGCTTATCTGCCTGTATCACTGCTGCCAAGTGATTCTTCATTAAGCTACTTAATGGTGACAGAACGCTCACATTGTGACTGAACGGCCGCGGTTCCGACTTGACAGAATCAGTATGTCCTTTTCTGTACAAACTCTTTCCTACACACACGCTCATGTACGCAACACCATTCATACTTCTGTAGCTAACAAGTCAGTCCTATAAGTCCTCTATTTGTTATTTCCATGTGTTTTCTCTTTCGATTATACAGCAATGTCTCTCAGTTTCTGCAAGACTACATGCGGGCTTAGTAAGCTGAGCGAGCCGTAAGTTGTACAATCATGCCGTTGTAACTCGGGACTGTTTAACCGAGTATCCGCCCCACGCATTCTAAGTGTATCTGGCCTGCCACTTACACAGAGGTCCCCGGTTCGATTTACGGCCAGTACAGAGATTTTCACGTGGATCTGAGGACTGATTCGAAGTCCAATCAGCCTACATGAAGACATTTGAGGAGCTGTCTGACTTTGAGATAGCAGTCCCGATCCAGAAAACGAAGAATGACGTTCCAGGTGATTCGTCACGCTGATCACCTGTCCCCTCGTAATCTGCAGGCTTTGGGATGGGCAGAGGTCAATTGGTAGGCGAAAGCCCATCACATCAAGGTAGGAGCGCCGTGGGTTTAGTTTGCTTTTTAACCTTGGTGCTAAAAGCGGAGCCTTGTCCATCCGAGATGAAGTACGTTTGATTCTTCGCCAGAAAGCCAAGACCGAGCTCGATAGCTGCAGTCGCTTAAGTGAGGCCAGTATCCAGTATTCGGGAGATAGTAGGTTCGAACCCCACTGTCGGCAGCCCTGATAATGGTTTTCCGTGGTTTCCCATTTTCACACCAGGCAAATGCTGGGGCTCTACCTTAATTAATGCCACGGCCGCTTCCTTCCCACGCCTAGCCCTTGCCTGTCCCATTGTCGCCATAAGACCTATCTGTGTCGGTGCGAGGTAAAGCAAATTGCAAAAGAAAGCCAAGGGATTTAGAAATACCATTTCCACGTGTAGAGAGGAAAATGCCTCCGGTATTCAAATGTTCTAAGTACAGTAATGAATACTACTACGGTAGGTCTGCATCAATTTTCTCTCTGTGCCCGAAAACAGAAATTTGACAGTCCTGAGACATTATTCTCATTACTACCGACAAATACCTCGAACATTTATAGATATAGGACTAATAATCCCGTTCCTTTGACCCTTAAGCAACAAGCATCACCACCATAGCATACAGTAGATCAGTTCACTATTTTCACTACGTTTTCTTTTCTTCTAATGAGGTAACTCACCAATCAACCATCTACAGCAGTCTGATATTAATACTGGACTTAATATAAATAAATAAATAAATAAATAAATAAATAAATAAATAAATAAATAAATAAATAAATAAATAAATAAATAAATAAATAAATAAATAAATACGCCGCTGTTGTGTAGTGGTTAGTGTGATTAGCTGCCACCCGCGGAGGCCCGCGTTCGATTCTCGGCTCTGCCACCAAATTTAAAAAGTGGTATGAGGGCTGGAACGGGGTCCACTTAGTCTCGGGAGGTCAACTGAGTAGAGAGGGATTCGATTCTCAACTCAGCCATCTCCGAAATGTTTTTCCGTGGTTTCCCCACTTTTCCTCCAGGCAGATGCCGTGATGGTACCTCACTTAAGGCCACGGCCGCTTCCTTCCCTCTTTTTTGTCTAAACCTTCCGATCTTCCCATCCTCCGCAAGGTCCCTGTTCAGCATAGCAGGTAAGGTCGCCTGGGCGAGGTACTGGTCCTTCTTCCCATTTGTAACCCCTGATCCAACGTTTCACGCTCCAGGGCACTTCCCTTGAGGTGGTATAGGTGGAATCTCTCGCCGAGTCCGAGGGAAGAACCAACCCTGGAGGGTAAACGGATTAAGAAAGAAAGAAAGAAAGAAAGAAAGAAAGAAAGGAAAACAATAAATAAATAAATGAAAATATAAATATTCTTCTTTTTCTGCCGTATTTCCCACAGTCTGGTGCAAGCTGTGTAGCACTTAGGCTTGTTTTACGACCAGCAACCCTGTGTGGAGGGAGGTATTCACTAGGGGTAGAATGGGGTCGTCTCAAAGAATACGCAAATTCATCTCAGCTTCTGTTTTCAGTCAGCAGTTCAGAAAAGAGTCAATAAAATCTTGTTTTGACTGTGATTTTGTCCATCAGTACACAGAGTCCCCTTTCTGAACTACTCATTCTAAAATATGTGTCTCCGGGCGAGTTGGCCGTGCGGTTAGGGGCGCGCAGCTGTGGGCTTGCATCCGGGAGATAGTGGGTTCGAACCCCACTGTCGGCAGCCCTGAAGATGGTTTTCCGTGGTTTCCCATTTTCACGCCAGGCAAATGCTGGGGCTGTACCTTAATTAAGGCCACGGCTGCTTCCTTCCAATTCCTAGGCCTATCCTATCCCATGGTCGCCATAAGACCTATCTTGTGTCGGTGCGACGCAAAGCAACTTCCAAAAAAAACCTTTTCATCCCACTCAGGAGAAAACCACGCCTTGTGAGGGTTATCGTGTTGCCTGAGGAGAGAATAGAGGACTCCAGTGGTCGAATAATTGGGCTATCTTCAAGCAATATAAATGCCATTGCCATTGCTCACCGCTCAGCTTTGAATAGGGTGGTGTAGCGGCTTAGCTCCTTGCCTGTCATACCGGCGACCGTGGTTTGATTTCTGGTGTTGCTGGGGTGTAAGAATGGGCATGAGACTTTAGTCCTCCGGCCACAACTATTTCGTACCTCGGTGCGTGCAGGGGCCCTGAGAAAGCAGGATAATCTGCGTAAGATGATGATGACGATGACAGTTAATATTATTTGGAATCCAGTAACAATCCGTTGTTATTTCTGGTGCCTAATCGCAATATACTCGTACTTCGGGGGTTCGAAGGTAAAACAATTCGATTTTGGGGGCACAACAACCAAAATGTTTTCCACTTACTTGTGCCAGGCTCCTTACTTTCGTCTATCCTCTCGGACCTCCCTTGGTCAACTCTTGTTCTCCTCGACCCCGATTTTATTACGTGTGGAGGCCTCGGGAGTTTTTCATTTTCACTCTCTTCGTGGCCCTTGTCTTTCTTTGGCCGATGCCCTCATTTTCGAGGTATTATATGGTGGAGAGTTGCCTAGTTATACTTCCTCCTAAAACAATAATCACTACCACCACTTTCACCCTGCTTAGCCTTATATTTTGTGGGTGAGTAAAATAACTTTTCTGTCTTCCTATAAACCCCAGTCCGTTCAGAGATTTGGAAATTATGTTGACCCTAAAATCTAGCCATGGACAGGTGGATTCTAAATATGAAGTTTGGTTGAAATATATCCAGTTGTTCTTCAGTAATAAGAACCCAAGCAGAGTTAAAATGTATGTACCGGTAGATGGTCATTATTACAACTGAAACGGATAACTATGAGGAAATTTCGCCTAAATTATCGATGTACAGACACACGGTCATGACAATTTTATTTATATAGATAAATGGATTTAAATGAAACAATGTTGAACTGACATGTGACTAATCTTGTACGTAAAGAGAATCCTATAAGCTTATTTAAATATGAAATTTCCATGTGAAGGATGGGCTGGCTGGCTGTACGGTTAGGGGCGCGTAGCTGTGAGCTCGCATTCGGAAGATAGTGGCTTCAAACCCCACTGTCGGCAGCCCTGAAGATTGTTTTCCGTGGTTTCCCATTTTTACACCAGGCAAACGCTGGTGCTGTACCTTAATTAAGGTTACGCCCGCTTCCCATTCCTAGGCCTTTCCTGTCCCATTGTCGCCATAAGACCTATCTGTGTCGGTGCGACGTAAAGCAAACAGCAAAAAAATAAATAGGCCTAGGCAGAATTCTCGTTACAGAGGCCAATTAGTTTCGCAGAACTTGTAGTTCTGAGTACTATCATAATTATATTGTTTTCACGTCCCACTAATTAATTTTGACGGTTTTCGGAGACACTGAGATGGCGGAATTGGTCCCGCAGGAGTTTTTTTATGTGTCACTAAATCTACTCATACGAGGCTGACGTATTTGAACACCATCAAATACCGCCGAACTGAGCCAGGATCGAACCTCCCAAGTTGGGGTCAGAAGGCCAGCGCCTCAATCGTCTGAGCCACTCAGCCCGACTGTTCTGAGTACATCTCTCGATCATAATACCCTAGCAGGATAATAAGCCAGCCAGTCGGCGTAGAGATAGCGAGCCCGCCGCCTACTCGGAGGTCGCAGGTTCGATTCCCGGCCAGGTCAGAGATATTTCCCTGAATCTGAGGGATGGTTCGAGGTCCACTTACCGTACGTGATTACAGCAGAGGAGCTATCCAACTCTGAGTTCGCGGTCACGGCCTAGAAAACAAGTGACAGTGCGGTTTGGGTCACGTGGCTCTCAGCTTGAATTCGGGAGTTAGTGGGTTCGAACCTCACTGTCGGCAGCCTTGAAGTTGGCTTTCCTGTGGTTTCCCATTTTCACACCAGGCAAATGCTGGGGCTGTACCTAAATTGAGGCCAATGTCGATTCCTTTTACTCCTAGCCCTTTCCTATCTCATCGTCGCCGTAAGACCTATCTGAGTCGGTGCGACGTAAAGCAGATTGTAAAAAGAGATCTACCATACTCCACTGGACTGAGCAATGGTTGCTTGGTAGGCCATGGCCCTTGGGGGCTGTTGTGCCATAGGATTTGGTTTGGTTTAGCAGGATAATGCCATTTGCTGTAGCCTCCGTGGTTCAGGTGGCAGCGCGCCGGCCTCTAACCGCTGGGTACCGTGGTTGAAATCCCGGTCACTCCATGTGAAATTAGTGCTGGACAAAGCGGAGGCAGGACGGGTTTTTCTCCGGGCACTCATGTTTTCCCTGTCATCTTTCATTCCAGCAACACTCTCCAATATCATTTCATTTCATTAATAATTCATTAATCATTGCCCCAGAGGAATGCGACAGGCTTCGGCAGCCGGCACATTTCCCATCCTCACCGCTAGATGGGGCTTCATTCATTTCATTCCTGACCCGGTCGAATGACTGGAAACAGGCTGTGGATTTTCAATGCCATTTGCTGAGCTGAGTTCAATTTTTTTTTTTTTTTTTTTGTTAGTTGCTTTACGTCGCACCGACACAGATAGGTCTTATTGCAACGATAGGACAGGGAAGGGCTAGGAGTGGGAAGGAAGCGTCCGTGGCCTTAATTAAGGTACAGCAGCCCCAGCATTTGCCTGGTGTGAAAATGGGAAACCACGGAAAACCATTTTCAGGGCTGCCGACAGTGGGGTTCGAACCTACTATCTCCCGAATACTGGATACTGGCCTCACTTAAGCGACTGCAGCTATCGAGCTCGGTGGGCTGAGTTCTAGAAGCCTTCTGAACCCAAGTTGACCAGTTCGTTGCCGGCTCAGTCCGTTGTTCCAATACGCCAATCTAGTGGCAATGGATTTATAGGTCCGTAAAGGAAGTCCTGAGAGACAAAGTTCCGGCACCTTGCTGTCTTCAAAAGCCGTAAAAATAGTTTGCGGGACGCAAAAATGTGGTCTACATAAGTAAATTATAACGCTATCTGTGTGATCATCCGGTCATCACTCTTACATTTTTTAGCCTCCATTCATTTAACCTTCCTGTTTTCATAAGCATTCTTCTTTCTTTCCTTCTTAACTTCTACTCATTTATTTATTTATTTATTTATTTATTTATTTATTTAATATTTATTTTTATTTATTTATCTATATTTTTATTATTTAATTCCTCTGCCTTGTTTATTTATTTTTCAAGTGCTCAGAGGTAAGTTTGTGATGAACCCATCAGTTCATGTGCATTCGCTCCGTCTACCTGGCCATAATAAAGTAATTGATTCTTTGTTACAGGAATGCAGTAAAATGCATTAGATTATTACGGCACATTAAATAACGGGCAATGACGGCATGCAGCAGAGGAAGTTGCGGCGGGTATGTTTGATTCGTTTTGTACCTTAATAACGTTGTCAATAGGAGGCTTTGCCCGCGGGACGCGCTGCTGTCGTTAGGCGGGCAATTAGTGGTGGACCCTGCAACCGACAGCTAGCAGCACGCCACAAAGCAAATTGCTACTTTGTAACAGATCGCTGCGGTGAACGACGTTTGTGTATATTTTAATTAATTCATTTTATTAATTGGTTAAACATTATCTTTGTGTGGTCAGCGTTGGAACATATGATATAATTACTAACTACAGAGAGAGGGTAGAGATTAAAATGGTGTGTATCTGTGTGTGTACTGTATATGTATCTGTGTGTTGGGTTTCAGCCATTTTTAACTGGCGTGTCATTCGCAGGTTATGTGGGGATTACATTGTATCTGTCTGTGTATGTGGCCTGGCTTAGCTGCCCCGAGCGGGCGGTAAAGAGGAAGGCTCAAAGTGGACTCATCACACAGGAGCTTTCCCCCTTTCCCTCAACAAACCTTCCTCCCCTTGCACCCACAACTACTAGAAACTATTCAACCTCAAAGCGTACCACATCATTTCTTTCTTTCAGATCCGGTTAAAACAGTACAAGCGAACAGATTACGAATATAGGCCTACATGTACATTTATGGAGAGTGTGAAAACACACATTCTCTTCACCTTTCGCGTAATACACAGATGCGAATCTACTTGCCTGGCTTCTATTAAGCGACTATCTTATTAAACAGTCTGTTTTTTTTACGACAGATTTGTATTTATAGGTTTCATTGCTATGACACACAGTTGGAGGACCTGTGGTCAAGTGTGTGTGTTTTGTTTCGAGCAAGTAGACAACTGATATTCTGTGATATCTTAGTTGAAATCTCAACATAGGGGTCGATGACCTTCGATGTTAGGCCCCTTAAAACAACAAGCATCATCATCAAATCTCAAGATACGTATCGTGTATGTGATGAAAGTACTACTGGAGATATTAACAACTTGTTCACCTGCAGAAGATTTTTTTATGAAATTAATCAGCAGTCATCAACAGCAGTTCCCTTGCTTTACAAGACAGAAATAATGCATATATCTTGCATTCATCCAATACTCAGAGATTTTTGTTGAAAATTAATTTACTGTATTATAACTCTCTTTCTCTGCTAATTTTGTTCTTTTTCTGAACGTCATTGTAAAATGTTGATGCGATATTTCTTTTTATAGACACGAGTTAATAATTATTGTGTGTGTAATTTGGTCAGATTCTTCAAGTAGCAAAGGCGAATTATGTCAATATTAATTTAGAAATATCAATTAACAATTCTATTTGAAACAATAAAAGTAGTTAGTGGGACGTAAAAGCTAATAACAGGATTATATAATCTCTGAGGATATGATAGCTGGGTAACATAGTCGTTGGCCTCTCACAAGGATGACCATGGTTCGAATTCTGACCTAGCACATTGGATTCTTCAAGTGAAAAGAAACATATCAGTCGTTCTAATCCCGCGTCAGACTGTACATCCCATGGTTAATGACCGCAAGGCGAACAGCACGTAAACTCAAAGCTTATTTTTTTCTACACCTACGTTATCCCAACTTATTACAGTAACACATTCAAATAACGTAAGTTAAACAGTTTTCATACGCACAACTAAACGATGATCGGTTAAATTTACCGTAAATACTTATTATGAATGACTTAAGGCAGCTACATCAATTGAATGATCAATTTGCGTTTTAGAAAAATATTTGTAACTATTCTTAGCAGAAATGAATCAAAATGTGCGATCCGTTGAAGTAAATATTATCATTGTAAACTAATCTTTTCATAGATTTCTAAGGAAAAAGGGTGCGATCACTAATTTTGCATCAAGGCGACCATGGGTTAAATTCATAACAAATATTAAAATTACATAATGACTCCATGTAGTTCTGATTCTATTTAGAATATTGGAAGTTGTGAAGCTATGATCACATCATCAGCTGTTAAGTATGACAATGATATAGCTAATTTTACAAATAATATAAAGTACTTATGCCACCATGCACTACCAAGGCTAACTTTATCCGTAAGTTAGAGAAGAGTAGTCTACCTTTCGATTGGTAATAGTGCTGTGTTTTCCGCCATTCAAGACATGTAAGTTTCCGTTCTGTCTGTAGCGGGTGTTAGTGTCGTCTTTGTGTCAGATCAGGAACGAGAAAATACATCTTAGCGTAGCAAAGGTTCAGTGTAGTATTCAAAACTAGGAGAAATGTGTCCTAATGTATGAAAGAAGGAAATCAATCACATATTTTTACATTAATAATTTTTGGTCCTGTAACGATCAATGTATCCAGGGGATAGCGTAGTTTTTAGTTTCGAATATCAATAGCGAAGATTTATTTGATATGTTTTTGTCCCTAGTTTTGATGCGGGCAGCCTTACTGGACCACAGCTATTGGAATGTTTTGTGGTGGGAATGCGAACTCAGTAAAGCCACAAACTTCAATGGAAATAGCAGTGTGGCCAGCCGTTTACCACGCCCTCACCCTTGGTCTTACAATAAAATCAAGTTATACCGCGTAACAACTTTTTGTTCCTCTCAAATAGCAGAAAACCCAAATCTCTCTCAAAGGGACGAGTTGTTTGGAAATTTTACTTCTAGGTAACATATTTTCCTTCAGAGAACTACAGATGGTGAATTTGGGCCTGCTAACGACGCAAATGGAGTTACAGTAGTTGCATGTCGAGTTCGGACGACTTTGTTGGCAGATTATGTTGTGCTGTGTTTACTAATTACTGCCGAAATCTTTTTAATAACTATTTTTTTATGGAAGAAGGGTAACATATATTCTTAATTAATCTCTTCCTACAGAAATATCACCTGATAGCATACCTCCAGCTGGGTTATTTACTGTACCTGTTAGAATACAGGATTTAAAATGTGGAAAGAATATTTTGAAATGTTGGCTAATAATACACTATATCCCGTGATACCATATATTACTTCATTTTGGTATAGCATCAATAATACCAGTTTGGTTTCGAAGAGCAACACCGTTACTATACTAGTATACTATAAAAGAGTTAATCATTACATGAATGGTTAAGTATGTATGCAGAATACAAGAATGGTTTACATGGCCTTAAAATTTGATGTCTCATGGATTATGGCTTCATTCAGCGTAAAATGTTCTGTGGTTTAAATAGTTTCCGCCGGGCTGAGTGGCTCAGACGGTTGAGGCGCTGGCCTTCTGACCCCAGCTTGGCAGGTTTGATCCTGGCTCAGTCCAGTGGTATATGAAGGTGCTCAAATACGTCAGCCTCGTGTCGTTAGATTTACTGACACGTAAAATAACTCCTGTGGGACTAAATTCCGGCACCTCGGCGTCTCCGAAAAACCATAAAAGAGTAGTTAGTGGGACGTAAAGCCAATAATATTATTATTAAGTAGTTCCCTGATCGGATATCCGATGAGATCTGCTTTGAATAACGTCGCTGATATAGCATGGTAGTTGATCACATCAGTGCCCAAGTGCACTAGATGATAATGGAGTTGACATACTGTTTGACATCTGATCCGAAATTTGGCACTCAGGAAACTGGCAAGATGGCTGGACACAATCCGTCTTTGTTTGAATCAACAAGAAAGGATCTACACAGAAATACAATGACTACCGTACTATATCACTTATTTCAGATGCGAAAAAATTCTCCTTCGTATAATTGATCCGAGGTTACGAAGTTAGCGCTCATCTATAGAACCTGACACCAATAGAACAGGCAGGATTTGTTAAAAGTAAAGGAATTTCCGACAGCTCATTGAGAGAGCCCAATGAATTCAACACACCTGTGCTATACTTCATTGATTACAAAAAGGTGCAATCTGCCAGTCTTTGGAGAGTTTCATCCGAAATGGGAGCTGTATGAATAGAAAATAACAGATCAAAAACTTGAAGAGTGAAAAGCGTGTGCGGGAAGGTTGAATTCAGTCTCCAAGACTACTGAATGATTGCGGTGAGTTTGTCTTAAGACGTGCTTTGGACGACTATGGTGGGGGTGTCAACAGAAGGTAGAAGACTGACTGCGCTGTGCAGATGATAGGACTTTATTCGTCAGAGGCGTCCTTGAACTTAGACATGCTCCAGAAGATCACCGCAAAAAGTCAGACCCTAGGATTGGAGGTCACTTTGGGAAAAATACAACTAATGATCTTCGAAAAGGATCAGATTCTTAAAATGCAGAACTTGCCACCACATATTATGGTAATTAATGAATTTAACTGTCTAGGATCATTACTTTCTAGTCGAGGCTGCTGCAGAACAGAAATCAGAAGGTGTATAGTAGTGGCTCGCATGGCGATGGTGAGCCTTACCAAGATATGGTCTGAACGGCAACCCCCTCTGGGTTGGGGTGGTAGAATAACACCCTCGGTATATCCCGCCTTTCATAAGAGGCGACTAAAAGGGACCCCAGAGGCTCTTGACTTGGAAGCGTGTTTTAACGACCGTGGGGCCCTTAGCTGAGTCCTGGCATTGCTTTCACTTACTTGTGCCTGGCTCCTTCCTTTCATCTATCCTATTCAACCTCCGTTGGCCAACTGTTGTTCTTTTCTGACCTCGACGGTATTAGAGCATTCGAGGCCTAGGGAGTCTTTCATTTTCCAGCCCTTCATGGCCCTTATCTTTCTTTAGCCGATATCTTCATTGTTCGAAGCGTCGGTTCCTTTCCTTTTTTCTCTCCACCACCACTCTGACCGGCAGATAACCAAATACACATATAAGAAGCTCCAGTTTTCTCCATAATCATGTACAGTGCAGAATCCAGGATACTGAAGGATTATTGATGCTTCTGATATGTGGTGCTGGCGGAGGTTGCTCCACATCCCGTGGACGGCGAGAAGAATTATCGTGTCCATTTTAAATGAACTTGGGGTTTGTGTCAGGCTCTTGACGATTTGATGACGTTCTGAGGTACTGGGGTCCTGTGGTACAACGTGACGGTACTAGCCTTGAAAATCAGAAATAATAATGTTGCTGGTATTACGTCCCACTAACTACTGTGGTTTTAGGAGACGCCGGGGTACCGAAATCGTTTCCCTCAGGAGTTATGGAGTTATTTCCCGTGTCAGTAAATCTACCGGCACGGGGTTGACGTATTTGAGCACCTTCAAACACCACCGGACTGAGCCATCACCGAACCTGCCAAGTTAGGGTCAGAGGCCAGTGCCTCAACCGTCTGAGCCATTCAGCTCGGTGGGAACTATTTAAACCTACAGAACATTGTACGCTGAATGAAACCATAATCCGTTTTTGGCATGCCCTGAGATGCATTTCTTGTTGTAGATGTTTTTAATTAGTCTATAAGCTCTCTCCACTTTTGAGATATGGTCTTATACAGCAGCTTGTTATTATTATTATTATTATTATTATTATTATTATTATTATTATTATTATTATTATTATTATTATTATTACTATTATTAAATATGTTCATCGCCATTAGTTGCAGTGCGCTAATATAGATTGCTGAAAAGGCTACAACTACTTTTTTTTTTTTTTTTTTTTTGCTGGTTGCTTTACGTCGCACCTATACAGATAGGTCTTACGGCGACGATCCTACAACATTTGCCTTGAGCTTCAGTTTGGAACTGGAATTTGTAATATTAAAGAAACAGGGTATGCATGAAGCAGAATACGTAGTGTTCAGAAGATCTCTTCTATAGAAGCTACTAGAACGGACCATTTGTTATTATTTTACTTTTAAAATAAATATCTCAAAATTATTTAAAAATAAATCATATTTAAGGATTAATGAAAAGCGTATTGAAGAGACAACCCGCAATACAGCTCAGCTGCAGAATACATTTAATTCCAGCTAAAGAGACGATTGCCATTTCAACTTGAAACAAAAGTGTATCCGCATGCCTGAGAGTTATGAGAATATTCAACCTACTGTGAACGGCTGTAAAAGATTTTGTGGACACATTCTTAAAATTCACTGTGTAAGTTAATATGTTGCTGACAATTGTAGATTTCCGTGTGAATTTATGTTGTTATTGAATATTCTACCCGCGTGAGGATATGAAAATGTGTATGTTCATTAGGCTATACAGGTGAGACTATTTCTCTGCTTTGGGAAATGGATACCATAACAGGATGTTTAGTATTGAGTAGGTGACCAAGATAATCTAAAGATAATCGCAAGTAGTATGTTACTTACGGAGTTTTAACACTTTAATCCGGTATTTTAATACATAACAGCTCACTCTCAGACGATATTTCAACTTTTAATACATGACCACTGAATAAATGGTGTATGTACTTTAGGGGAAACTGTAGCATTATCTTTTTCTTTTATTAAAAAAAATCACATTCTGAGCTGAATCTTCCTGGTTATAATTGTAACACAGTGCTCACTACTTCTTGAGTCTTATCTCACTCTCCATGATTCCTTGTATATTCCAAAATGTTTTGTCATGAACGCAGGTGACCAAACAAAACCTTCTCACAGAACTTCTCTCATCGGTGTTTTTTTTTTTTTTAGCGAGTTGTGGATATGCAAGACCTCAAATATATATACTGTATTCACAAAATATGGTAGTATAAGTTAAATGTGATAGACTTACTGAAGCTATACATGGCAAATTTCAAGGGATTGCATGTCATGCCTTTAAACATTACATATATTTCAGGGATTGCTATGAATTTAATTTACAATATCTCCAGAAATATGAATGTGACTTCGAGTGATGCTAGTAGTTCTTCATGAAATCCGTTCCTGTGGTGTATCAGCTAGTATCAGTTGGTGTATGATTTTCTGTGGACTTGGCAAAATGAATAATAATAATAATAATAATAATAATAATAATAATAATAATAATAATAATAATAATAATAATAATAATAATAACTTGTTTTACGTCTCACTAACTATTTTTACGATTTTCGGAGACACTAAGTTGCTGGAATTTTGATCCTCAGGAGTTAGGCTATTTTATATACCGGTAGATCTACCGACATAGGGCTGGTGTATTTTAGCGCCTTTATGTTCTAGTGGACTAAGCCGGAATCGAACCCAGCAATTTCAGATCAGATAATAATAATAATAATAATAATAATAATAATAATAATAATAATAATAATAATAATAATAATAATAATAATAATAGCCCGTCTGTTGGCCATGATCCTTAAGACGTTGAAGTGTAAATGGTCTGTCACCGCGGTTAGCCGTTTCGACTCCCGTTGGCCGGGCTGAGTGGCTCAAACGGTTAAGGCGCTGGCCTTCTAACCCCAACTTGGCAGGTTCGATCCTGGCTCAGTCCGGTGGTATTTGAAGGTGCTCAAATACGACAGCCCCGTGTCGGTAGATTTACTGGCACGTAAAAGAACTCCTGAGGGACTAAATTCCGACACCTCGGCGTCTCCGAAGACCTTAAAAAGTAGTTAGTGGGACGTAAATCAAATAACATTATTATTATTCGACTCCCGTTGATCGAAAAAATTCACACCATCAGAATGTTGACCGGCAAGGTGGTTGTATACAGTTTCTGATCACTTGATTGCGTGTCAAAAGCCTGGATTAAATTCCAAACCTCTCCGCAGTGCTCATATGGAGTGAGGGCATATGACGCTGTTGACGGTGATTCGTCTTTTGGATGGGGACGTTAAGCCTTGAGCAGACCCCTTGGTGCTATTCGACAGGAGTAGGCTATGTGCCGGCACCCGGTTTCACTATCTCCCTTCCTACTATCATATATCACGTCATTCATTTCATCTCATTAACTCCTCTGATAAGGTTGACGTCAGGAAGGCCATTCGGTCATAAAAACCCGCCACGACAGATTCATCTCACCTCATAAACAACCGCGTAGAGAAACGGGACAAGGCTTGGACAAACAACAACAACAACAACAACAACAACAACAACAACAACAACAATGTCAACATCAGCAACAACATAAACAACAACAACAACAACAATAATAATAATAATAATAATAATAATAATAATAATAATAATAATAATAATAATAATAATAATAATAATAATAATAATAATAAGCGTATGGCCTCAACAGCCGTGTGCAGACATTTGAATTTGATGCCATCTGACTGTCTGCTCGTCAATTTCTACGTTCCGTTTTACTCTAGGCCTGCTAGATGGCAGACTAAGTAAGCCGAATCTCTCTTGGGCATGTGTGCCTATTCGGACTTTCTGTGGCATCTCAAAAAAAAAAAAATCAACATATACACCCACCATATAATTCCAGAGATATGTTATTTATATCTGCAACTTATTTTTCTTCTTCGTCCCCTTTTATTACACCCAGATGGGGTCGCGATTGCCATCAGTGTCATAGTGGAGCTGCCCCAGTTTTACAGTTGGATACTCTTCCTGACGCCAACGTTATGTTAAGGCATGAATTCACTGTTTCGTGTATCTGTGGTGGTTGGTAGTGTGGTATGTTTTGTGTGTGTATTAAGACGGGCACAAACACATAGTCCCCGAACCAGAGGAACTAACCAGGCACGGTTAAATGGCCAACCCGACAGAGAATCGATGGTGGCACCCTCTAAACCGAAGTGCATTACGCTGACTATTCAGCTAATGGCCCTTTTCAATATTTTTTAAAATAAAATATGTTTTCTTTCAAGCAATACTGTGGGCTTATACAAACTAGATAATACGCATTGGCGTCTTTTGGACTTGCTCCTTGAGCGGACAAGTAGCATAAATGATAATAATGTTATTTGTTTTACGTCCCACTAACAACTCTTTTACGGTTTTCGGAGACGCCGAGGTGCCGGAATTTAGTTCCGCAGGAGTTCTTTTACGTGCCAGTAAATCTACCGACACGAGGCTGACGTATTTGAGTACCTTCAAATACCACCGGACTGAGCCAGGATCGAACCTGCCATGTTGGGGTCAGAAGGCCAGCGCCTCAACCGTCTGAGCCACTCAGCCCGGCCCGGACAAGTAGCAATGACGAAATTGGAAGATAACAAGAGTTGATCAAGAGGGTCAGGTACTTCGGACACAAGAGTAGAAGGAACACCAGACTCAGCTCGAGAGTTTTTGGTCAACATCATTCGTTGGGAATCTCGGGGGGATTCATTTAACCAAACAGGATTTCAGAAATAAATCTGAACCCATTAATACAAGGGAGCTTTGCTATTATTAGTTAGGTGAATGGCTCTTTTGACCTGATCACATCATTCGAACCCTGGCTCTGGATTAGCGCTGACACAAACAAGTCGCACCCTCACCCCTCCACTAGTGGTAATAGCATTTGTCGGTGTAACGGATTGCAATGCGATGATAATGAACCCGCCGGGGATAAGAAAGAGAAACTGACGTCATCACGTATTGATCTACCACCCCGCCCGCCTTTGTCTCTGCCGGGCCGGGTCGGGTCGGGGTGTCGTTGTCTGAAATGTGGCAACGCTAAGACGTGACAACGCCTGCCGGCTGGACCGATGGCTTCACGCCGCACACAGGTGCAATGAGAGAGTGTGAAGTGAAGAAAAGTTGTCGCCCTTTAATAGCAAGGAAATGGCGTTCAATTAATTTATATTCTGTAAAATTCTATGCATCAACAGGACAAATATAAACTCTTTCCTTTCCTTGATACTCGTATGTTAATGCTGAAAGTTCTGGTGTTGCAGGCGTCTTGAGCCGAGTAACTTACAACTTCTAGACTCATGTACAACATACTACTATTACAGTGAAACTAACAGAATGGGACTTGTTCAAATAAAAGGAAGGAAGGAAGGAAGGAAGGAAGGAAGGAAGGAAGGAAGGAAGGAAGGAAGGAAGAATAAATAAATAAATAAATAAATAAATAAATAAATAAATAAATAAATAAATAAATAAATAAATAAATAAATAAATAAATATATGTAACTGTTGTTTGGGCTACCGGACAAAATATCAATTGGGCCAGGAATATCGTGCAGTATAGAATGTAAAGGAGAAATCGAGCGGAGTGGCCACGCATATTAACGCGCTACTGCTCTGGAACCAAGCTCTGCAATCGTGAATCTAGTGGGTTCGAACCCCCACCATCAGCTGTTCTGAGAATGGTTTCCTTTGGTTTCCCCATTTTCACTCCCAGGTAAATGTCGAGACAGTTTCTATTCACAGGCCACAGACAATTCGTTCCACCACCTAACCTATTTCACTCGCCATCGTTCATATCCATCTTCATTAGCTCCTCAACTGATATTGGCTTCAGGAAGGGCATCCGACCGTAAAGCATGCCATGTACTTTAATCTCATCTCATCGCCGACCCAGCATTAGGAAATGGGACCAAGGTGTAGACCTACAAAGAATGTGAACGAATATAAAAACTTTTCCTCTTGCCTGATCTACTTTTGTGCATCGAGAGTTGCATAAACAGTAGGATTTTCAACAGGCCCTATTCCAAATATGTGAGCAAATATCACAGAAAAATACTGGAAAGGACCGAAGAGGAATTGCTCTGCTGGGGTTTCATGATAGCATCGCGCAGCGCGAGTCTGTTCTATTTTTGGTTAAATGAGAGACGCGTTAGATAGTCGGTTGTTATGCTATTTATTGAGAACTTATTTATCTGGCTGGTCTCCTAACAACACAGACAGATAACTTAGGGGTGGTGATTTCTAGCGTTTTTGAAATCGTAAATTTAGCTGTGAGCTTTCTAACATGAGAGAGTTCTCACATAAGAGTTCGGAAATGATATTTAGACGGACAAATTAGATATTTAAAAAATGAACTTCAAATGGTATGCCCCTCCCATGGCATATTATTCTTTTGATATTCGGAGGTATTTGCTATGAAAATGTGAGACCTCAAATGTCCTATCTTTAAACATTTTAATCATCTTTGTATGTCTTTGGGGTTCGGAATTATTAATCACAAACCAAACAATATATGCCCACTTCAAGTCGTCACTTATTTAAAGCCCCAACTCAACCCTATTATGTAAGTGAGGCCCACAGAGTGTCGTAGTTGCCTCGGTGGATTAGTGGCTTCTACCTCATTATCCAAAGTTCGCGGGTTCGATCTCAGCTGAGGTAATCGATTTTTGAATGTTGGTCAAAAGTCCTGGCGCTCCATGTCATTGTTGTTGGCATGATAAAGATCTCTGGTGGTGCACTCCGTGTCTCCCGACAAAATTAAATTAACTGAGCCATAATATCCGTAGAATTTGATTCTCGTTGCCAGATACCAGCACGATCGGTACGGTAAAATTACTGTAGTTGGGAGGCCGTCTATATGGCACCATATCAGAAGGTCTGCATCTCGGTAACTTAGGCCTTGCGATTATTATTATTCTTCTTCTTCTTTCGAATGGGCCACCAGAGGACCACGTGCCAATTTCAATTCCTTCTTCTTTGTTCTTTCCTTTTCTTCCAGTACGCTTTCATCTGTTCACTATGTTTCTTCTTTCTGTCTTCAGACCACTTTGAACCAGTCGTTTTTACTTTCCTACCTTGGAATCCTTCTATTTTCAATACTTTTAACCGAAAGCCTTCTCTATTATTTATTTCTTCTGTTGTTATATTGTTTTTTTCTAAATCCTTTCTTACTTCGTTGACCCAGCTTGTCGTTGATTTCTTACTCCACAAATATCTGAAAATCTTACTGGTTAATCTACTATCTTGCATTCGATATAAATGTCCAAAAAACATAAGTCTCCTTTTCCTCATTACATCTGATATATTTTCTATTTTTTGATATATTTCAGCATTACTTCGTAATTTCCAACCTTCTGCTGTGTTTTGTGGGCCTAATATTTTCCTCATGATTCGCCTTTCTAGTATTTCTAGCTTATCTAAATTATAGTTTAATGCCAGACACTCGCTTGCATATAGGCATTCTGGCTTCACTACTGTGTTGTAATGCCTTATTTTTGCATTTTTGGATAGGCATCTTTTATTGTAGATATCTTTGGTGACACCATAAGCTCTCTCCATTTTATGTACCCTCTCCTCTACTGCAGATTTTTCTAAACCATTTTCTTGGATTATTTCCCCTAGATATTTGAATTTTTTTACCCTCTCTATTTGGCCAATATCTGTTTTCAGAAATTTTGGTGCATCCCAAATATTTGTTAAAAATTTTGTTTTTTCTGCAGAAATTCTTAAGCCAGTTCTGCTGGCGATTCTTTCCAAGACATTTACTTGGGTTACAGCAGATGTCACATTTTCAGAAAGTATTGCAAAGTCATCTGCAAATGCAAGACAATTTATTTCAATCCTTTTGTTTCCTCTTCCTAACCTTATCGGTGAAATGTTGAGTTCAATAAGTTTTTCGTTCCAAATTCTCACTATTTTCTCTAGGACACAATTAAAAAGAATTGGGGATAGTCCGTCGCCTTGTCGTACACCAGTTTTTATTTTGAAAGGCTGTGATATCTCTCCCAGAAATTTCACTTTAGAGACTGTGTCTGTAAGTGTTTCACGGATTAGATTTGCCAGTTTAGACTTTATGCCAAATTCTCGAATTATTTTATATATAGTTTCTCTGTCAACAGCATCAAAAGCCTTTTTGAAATCTACAAACATGACTACAATGTCCTTTGAATTAAGTAACCTGTGGCGAATTACTGACTTAAGATTAAATATTTGTTCTGAGCATGATCTTCCTTTCCTGAAACCACCTTGATATTCACCTAAATGATTGTCTAGTGTTGTTTCTACTCTGTTTAATAAAATCTTGGAAAATATTTTATATGCCACTGCTAATAAAGATATTCCTCTGTAGTTATTAACGTCCTGTTTATTACCTTTTTTGTGGAGTGGATGTATCAAGGCTACTTTCCATTCCTCAGGAATTTTTTCAGTTTTCCAGATTTCTTCAAAGAGTAATTGTAGCTCATTTGCTATATTTGGCAAGGACCACTTCAAAAGTTCCGCTGTAATAGAATCTTCTCCGCTAGCTTTGTTGTTTTTGAGGGTTTTAATTACTTCTTCAATTTCTTTTATTATTATTATTATTATTATTATTATTATTATTATTATTATTATTATTATTATTATTATTATTATTATTATTATTATTATTACAGAGCGTCATATCTTCCATTAACTTATGTCGCAAATTTCCAATAAAAATGAGGCCTACCTCAACCACTCATTTCGGCCTTAAGCCAGTTCCACTATACTAAGTTTGGCAAGTTTGCAGCCTGCCTTTATAGATGCTATCACGTCAATAATCACCGCGTGGTTAAGAGGATACTTGATACTCTTTTACACTGTAATCCAGTGGTTCTCAAACGTTTGGTACCTATGGCTCCTTTTCCCTGATGATCATCGGTAATACCCTCATGCCAGTCATAATCGTAAAATTCGCGTATAGTCTGATACGTGTGTTAATTTTGAATACCGTACCTTACTTCTTTACGAAGCCGCGACGCACTCTTCGCCTGTTACTGCACGGCATTCCTGGACCTATTTAGTGACAGTAATCCGTACAATATTAGAAGAGTATCGCTGGCTTTAGGATATTATCTCGCCATTTATTTCGCCTAATGTAACTCATAAAGGCCCTATCTCTGGTTTCTTAGTGTTTTTCTATCACCAGATGACTTACAATGGCAGTCTAATGTTTGAGGATCAAACCATCCTTTGGGTTAGAAACAAATACATTCTGCAGTATATGGTGCAAGGACCGAAGTTCAAGAAATAAAATGTGTGTGTGAGTATAAATTTCGTGCCGGTTAACTCTTTCGTATCGATCTATACCTAACTGAACTCTATGGGTTCCTTGAAAAAATGAAATATGCAAAATGTATATACGATAACAAAAAACTGTCGAATCAAGAAATCTTCGATATAAAATGAAATCTCTGTTTCACGATAAAAAATGTAGATAACACATTATTTCTTCAGAAGACCGGTACGCCTTAAATGGCAAAATATTTTTTAAAAACGGACTTTAACCTTATAACATCTCATATTTTAGGAACATTACCACGTTACATATGGCGAGTTCCAAAGCCACCTAATAAAGTTTATTTCATGAAAGTTAAATGCAAAGAGATTAGCTTCAAGACAGCTGTTAATGTCCATAAGTGTGATTTCTGAAGATGGCTATCGATCCCTTTATTGCGGTTGTCACTATTGAGTGGAGAAGGTCGGTACGTAGTACAAATATTTTCGAGAAGTTAAGGAGTAGCCGCAGAATTGTCCCTCGAGCACCGGTCATGAGGCTAGTTATGCTTATAGACTCAAACTTGGCTTTGCAGTAAGGTACTGTGGTTTCATACATTCGCCTTTTTTTTTCAGGGTCAACTTTCTCAGGTTGATCTTCATTTGTCCTAAACCGGATAGCCGCGTCGATTATGTAGCATACTGATGTGGAGGCTCGATGAGGTGGTGATGTCTATTCGTCTATTGCTCCCGTCTGTGGAGAGACTTCCTCATAGGTTGCGTAAACTTTTAATCTCAGACCGTCGGCCGGCAGTCAGAGTCCTGATGGCGAGTACTGAACAGCCTTTCTATATGGACAGGATCACAGGACATGCACAAGTGTTTCTATCTTTCTGCGTCGACAGAGGCTCTGTACAATTCGTGTGCTGTAAGCTTTTATGATCTTGAGCCCTATAATTGGCAACTCTGATGGGTTTCTGGGGATTCCCATCTCCACAGCTGACATGTACCGGACTGTTCATTAATTGGGACTACGGTTGCTACCTTCCTTTCCCTATCCCAGTGTCATCGTAAACTCGACTCATTGGCTGAACGGTCAGCGTACTGGCCTTCGGTTCAGAGGGTCCCGGGTTCGATTCCCGGCCGGGTCGGTGATTTTTACTTTAATTGGTTAATTCCTACAGCACGGGGGCTGGGTGTATGTGTTGTCTTCATCATCATTTCATCCTCATCACGACGCGCAGGTCGCCTACGGAGTCAACTAGAAACACCTGCACCTGGAGAGCCGAACCCGTCCTGGGATATCCCGGCACTAAAAGCCATACGACATTTCATCGTAAACTTACCCGTCCTAGTGCGACGTTATACAGATATCAGAAAAGGAGGTACAGTATTGAGAATTTAACGGTAGTTCCTTATTGCCGTATGGGTCTATCAAGAGGAAGCCCTGTTGGTATCCATGTGATTATATTTACATCCCACGTAGGTAGGCCTACTACTTCTTCGGTTTTAGGAGACGTCAAGTTGACGGAATTTTGTCCAGCAAGTGTTCTTTCACCTGCTGGTGTATCTACCGACATAATGCTAATGTATTTCAGCAGCTTCGAATATCACTGGACTGAGGCGAGATCAAAACCATCAACTTGGACTCATAAAGCCAGTATTCTACCGTCTCGGCCCGTCTACCTGGTCTACTGGTAGGGCCTATCTCTCAAGTGACATAGGATCGTTTCTACAAGCACTGACCTGAAAACAAGGTATGTAAGTTATCGGAATCTAATGAAAATGAAATGGCGTATGGCTTTTAGTGCCGGGAGTGTCCGAGGACATGTTCGGCTCGCCAGTTGCAGGTCTTTTGAGTTGACTTCCGTAGGCGACCTGCGCGTTGTGATGAAGAGGAAATGATTATGAAGACGATACATACACCCAGCCCCCGTGCCAGCGAAATTAACCAATGATGGTTAAAATTCCCGACCCTGCCGGGAATCGAACCCGGGACCCCTGTGACCAAAGGCCAGCACGCTAACCATTTAGCCATGGAGCCGGACATCGGAATCTAATACTGACCTTGAAAACTTACCGCGTCAGTGTCGGGATGGTAGTTCGCCCTTGTACCAGTAATTTGATTGAATTTAGAAAAATCCTCTCTTCCATTAGCCTACAGCCAGCCAAAGCGTGTACTTTCCTCTCCCTGGTGAGACTGTACTTTTCTATTTCAAATATACTAAATTGAATTGTATAATAATTTGATTTCGATGTTGCGCTCGTTGTTCTCCGTAGCAATGGATAGGAATGCTGATACACTGGGCTTGACAGATATGTAGGCCTGCCTTTACAGTCTACCACTGTTTCATGATGCGCCTCTCAAAGCCTCATCTATATACTAGCAAAGCATTTCAAAGAGTACTATATGCTCTATGCTGGCTGAGTGAGTTCGATAAAGGAATCACTTCGCAAAGAAATCAAAGGGAGAACAAATATAGACCACGTTTTCTCTCGGGTAGCTGCAGCAGACAATATCTGATTTGCAAGCGGAAAGGTTTCTATGTTCTGTGTGGGCTTTGATAATCATCCCAGCATCAGTCTCACGGGGATTTACCGATACTGTCATAGGATTATTGTGATTATTGTTTTAAGAGAAAGTGTAACTATAGTAGCCAACCATCTGCTGTCACATGAGCTGATAACATGTTCATATTGGACTTAGGTAAGAGGAAACAAATGCAAATAGGCTTATTTATTTTAATGAAAATCATCGATCTGTCTTAAATGTGTGGGCATAATCTCTGTCTTCTATTCAATCTATCTATCTATTCTATTAATATTATAAAAGGAAGTGTTTGTCTGTCTGTCTGTGCGCCATGCCCAGCAAAATCTACAGCACGTAGAGATCTGAAATTTTGAACATAGGTAGATGGAAAGGGGTCCGAATGCACATCGAAGCCAGAATTTTCATTTTCGCTTTCGTTGGTGAGTTATGAACGAAAAACCATCGGAAAACGTGCGTTGGAATATGACAATCCAACGTGCTGTCACCAAGATTAAATGCTTCGAGTCGCTGTCGCTAGGCAACGTCCATAAGATAGGTAGAGAACACAATGTTCAAGGAGCCATTTTACGTCCAGGACGTAGGAAGCTGTTTTTGGTCTTAAATGGTGGGAGGGCATATGACGGTGTTGATGATGATTCGTCCGTCGGATCGGGACGTTAAGTCTTGAGCTATTCGCGAGGAATGGCATATATGCCGGCGCCGGGTTTCATCCTCTTCATTCCTGCTATCATATATCATGTCATTCATTTCTTTCAACAAGCAACTTTTATAAGAATTACCCGATGTTCTACACAGTTACAAGTCTATCGACTACGCAGCAGAGCTAATGTCGAATACATAGTTTTCGGGGGTCGCCGAAGTGAATTGTATACTCTGGATTTTTAGTATCAGGAGACAAACAACGTGGGGGTAAGAAAGCCCAGGAACCCTTAGGGGAGGGGGGCAGGGGGGTCAGATAAACAAATTAACGAAAATACTGTTGAATCCATACTTTTTAGGGTCGCTGATATGAATAGTGACACCCCGGATTTTTTAAAAAGTTCAAGTTCAACCCCCTTTGGGGTGGGGGCGAGGGGCAATGATATATAAAAATGATCGAAAATAGTGTCGAATCCATACTTTTCGGGGTCGCTGAGATGAACAGTGACACTCCGTAATTTTTTAAAGTCCAAGTTCAGCCCCCTTCGTGGTGGGGGGCGATGGAAGAGTGATATATAGAAATAATAATGATATATAGAAATAATAGTGTCGAATACATAGTCGCTGAGGTGAATAGTGACAGTCCGAATTTTTAGTATCAGGAGACAAACCATATGGGGGTAAAACACCCTAGAAACCCTTAGGGGCGGGGGAGGGGGTGCAAGCGGACTGAAATACAAATCATCGAAAGTAGTGTCGAATCCATACTTTTCGGGGTCGCTGAGATGGATAGTAACATTCCGATTTTTTAAAACTCAAAGTTTAGCCCCCTTTAGGGTGGGGAAATGGGGAGTGAGATAAAATAGTAATCGAATATACTGTCGAATCGATAGTTTACCGGGTCGCTGAGATGAATAGCAACATTCCGGATGTTTAAAGTCTAACTTCAGGCCCCTTTGGCATAGGGGGTGAGAAAGGGTGAAAAAATAAATTGTCATAAATGACCGAGATAATGGACGTGTGTATGTTCCAGTATGACTTTCAAGTATGACTTACTACCTGGAAAACGTACTGTGGGAGTAAGTCGCCCCTAGAATCACTAGCGAAGCGGGTAAAATATTATCCATACTAATAAATGGAAGATTGTTTGGCGCGATCTATATATACTGTACTATACACAATATTAAGGCATAAAAATGAAAGCAGACGGAAATTAGTGAGACCATTCTACGCATCTTAGAAATTTAAAACTTGGTACCAGACAACCTGATGACTTCAGGATCCCTAGAAAAATCTCAAATTCTGGGGTACATGCTGGGAGTTTCAAACCTGCATAACAACACAGTCGGTGATATTTATCCAGAACCTACAGGTTTTATGGGCTTAAAAGTTTCCTTAAAGTCCTAATTTTTAACTCACTCCCCCATATCAAGATCGCAGCACAATCTCCCAGAAAAGTTAGAAAATTGAAATTTTGCAAATTTTAGCATGTAACCGACGGAAAATTTAAGAGATGTTAAAACATTTTATTTTTTACCCCCGAAAAATATCGAAATATGGAGGCAATTTTAATGACGGTGCAGTCCTTCCTTACGATGTATTTCGTGGCTAAACGGTAAGTCGTATCACAAAACGGATGGCACAATCTCCGTTCAATTTGGAGTGATCTACAACTTCGGTCCTATGACCTTTTGTCGTATCTCTATCCCTTATACATTAAAATTTTCTCTATTTCTGGATTTACCTAAATTTTGCACTTTGTACACGTACAATTGATGGTTTCATTCACTTATAGGAAAGATGGGATCATCAACTTCTACACGAATATTGGCCCACCCAGTACCCATATGTGAGACAAATTCTATGTTTGAAGCTGTCGCATAAATATCTGACAAGTAATGCAATGTGTGAAAATCTTACACAAATTTCACCATATTCAACGTTTCTAAAACATAATGAATTGTGGTAGACAAGTGTACCTGTCGTTATCATCACAACTCCACAACTCGCACTTTACATTGGAAACATCGTCTGCTCCGTATGCTTTTTCTCGGATAACGCCAATTTACATGCAATTTAAAAATTATTATTAGCTTCATGTACAGTAATTTACTTCGATATTCGTATACAATCTGGAATACCGTAGCGAAGCACGGGTACAATTGCTAGTATTAAATAAAAATGACATCACCAATTTGTATAACTTATGTATTGAAGGGAACATTAAA
This sequence comes from Anabrus simplex, assembly GCF_040414725.1. Lineage (NCBI taxonomy): Eukaryota > Metazoa > Arthropoda > Insecta > Orthoptera > Tettigoniidae > Anabrus > Anabrus simplex. The sequence goes on along the minus strand of NC_090267.1, from coordinate 326,100,863 downwards.
AATAGGACAATATCTGGGCAATTTTCATGCTCAAAACTGAAAGTGCATAGAGAGGAATTATTATTTTCTGCTGCTAAGGTAACTTTTAATTTATGTTCTTATTCTGGCGTTTTCTCGCTCCCTACCGGGTTGCGGGTGTGGACTTCCTGGTACCAGCCGTTTGTGTAGGGACGTATTCGTTGTAGTGTGTTTCCGTAGTGGTTGGTAGTGCTGTGTGTGTAAATGAGGAGGTGCGTATTGAATCAAACACGAGCCTGAGAAATCAATTGCAGTTCAATAATATGTTTGAACACTAACGTATTTAAGTGGGGTAACAAGTATCTTCTAGCCTACATGACGGATTAGCAATGAAATATGAATAAGGGATCTAGAAGAAATGAGAATACATGAACCGTAGATATTGATTTTTAAATAAAAAATCAGGCTTTCATAGGTTTTAGGACAGAGCTAGGCCCAGAACGAAATTATCATGGAAAAAGAGGGAAGGAGGTTGCATAGTATGAGAATGAATGAATATTGGACGAGGAGAAAGACCAGAAGAAACGAAGCTGACAACGAATTAATGCGGTCCTCAGATGGCCAAAACAAAAATAAATATTCTAATAATAATACAAAATAATAATAATAGTAGTCTAATAATAATAATAATAATAGTAATAATTAAAAAGTCTATTAGGTCAGAGACCTTGCGAATTGGTGCTAAAAGGGTAGCATGCCTACCAATTTCGATTCGATTGTGCTGCAGCCTAACTCCGAAAATGGGACTTCTGAACGGTTCCTATGCTTGAGTTCATTTTTTTTTAGCTGTATGTAAGATCTTTAATATGCCTACCCCCTGTTGGCGGGGGACGCAGATGAAGAATACACCCACGGTATCCCCTGCCTGTCGTAAGAGGCGACTAAAAGGGGCGACCAAGGGATTATCAAATTAGAACAATGATATTACTTGTAATTAGTACCACCACGCAGGGAACACCATGGGATGCTTTTACTTGCGCGTAGTACCACTCTGTTAGGTACCAAAAAGGTTTGTGATTAGTAGCAACAGAGTGCGTTGCCGGCTTCTACAGTACCTGTGATTAGTACCACTTTAGGAGCGACAGCATGGTTCTGGCTTGCCTATGATTAGTACCCACTATGTGAGGAACACCACGGGATAGTGCGGGTCCCTGTGGTTAGTACACGTATGTGATGAGCACCATAAGTTTGCGTTGCTTGTAAATGGCGCCGCAATGTGCGAAACGCCATAGGTCTGTATCCCATGTGCGAATTCCATTTCCTGTGAGTAGTACCATACTGTGTGGAATGTCGCGAGTCTACGCCCTTTTTGATTAATACCGCAACATGACAAATACCATGGTTCTACCTTCTTAGCGATAGGCCTAAGTACCATTATGAGGAGTCGATGACCATTGTTTCACGACAGTTTCTGTGAATGCGAGACATTGCAGGTCGGATCCACTGATTGTTTTAAATTCATATCCATCGTCCTCACGGTTTGAAGTCTGGCCAGTGGAGGATTTTTGACTTTTAATTTATCATTCCATTTCGTCTCATTTCGTACCATTAGGGGCCGATGACCTAGATGCTAGGCCCCTTTAAACAACAAGCATCATCATCATCATCATGTAATATGCCAACAACATTGACACAGAGTGCTAAGATTTTTCCCCCGACTATCAGTTATCAGTTATACAGTTGGCCAGGGTCGAATCCACGAACTTATGAGTCAGACACTGTACCGAGGCAGCTGGAATGAGGGTAGTGTAGGCTATAGCGTCTAAGATTTAACATTTTCATGCGTGAGTGTTGATCTCCTTTGCCGCTCTGAAAAATACTAGCATGTGTCGCTGGTCCAGTCAGCTGGGTGCTCTGAAGCGTACTGCGCAAGGGCTACATGATCCAATTGCTGCCGCGGATTAGCGAGGGGAAGGGACCAACAACGCTGTCGTGATGTAATACAGTATTTGCTCACTGGAAACCACGTGTAGCACCCAACAAAATGGCTGCCAATATATAAACTATCATCTTACCATGAGATAAAACTTGTCTTTTAAGGGACTGAGAACAACAGATTATTTTTCCACATGTCTTCAAAGAAGAGTGCACTATAGTATGCAAATGCTACAACGTTGTTCATACAATTCTGAATTGTGTATTAAACTGAGTGAACCAGTGGCGTAACTTTAGAGCCTGGAAGGCCTACAGTGCAGACGGTTCTGGGGCTTAAGGGGGCCAGCAGACCTCCCCGATAAATAAATAAATAAATACATAAATAAATAAATAAATAAATAGTCACTTTTTATTTTAAAAATGCTATTTACTCGGTGTGTCGACCTATAGAGATCGTTTGCTCCTACTTGCACCATGCGGAAGTGTTGAATGTGAGGAAAGGAGCATTAAAGGCAGCACAAATACCCAGTCCCCAGGCCAGGGACATTCATCATTTACAATTAAAAACCTCTGACCCAGCCGGGAATCGAACCCGGTGCTGCCGGGTGACAGGCGGACGCGTTGCCCCCTATACCGCGGGGCCGGACAATAAGTCATTTTACCCAAACGCAATTCTGAACGGAAATGGTCACATAACGATGCTTTTGGAGAATGGGTTGAAAAATATAGCGGTTTACAGTTCGTAAGTAGACATCTTCTAGCTGCAATTATTATTATTATTATTATTATTATTATTATTATTATTATTATTATTATTATTATTATTATTATTATGCATTTCATTTATTTTATTATGATATTTATAACGTAAGGAAACTTAATTTTCCGCTGTCACCACACAGCTTTGATACGTAGGTGATAATCAAAGAGAAGGTGGCTTCCATATTTTAAAATGATGTCATTAAGAGTCTATCTCCTTGGCTGAGTGACAGCACGCTAGCCTTTGGTACGACGGGGAGCAGGTTCAATTACCGGCACAGGCCGTGGAATCTTAATCGCGCATTCCCATGTTTCGGCGAATGGAGGTTCATACTCTCCCTACATTTCTTTCCAACTCACACACAGCTCTTCCTCTGCAACTATAGGCCTACACAAGTTCCTCAAACAACGAATGCTACCTAAGAATGGATGCTCCAAAGCCAAAATGTAGGTTGAATCCTCAACCCAAACACTGGTTGGATCCTCAGCTGTGCCAGCATCAGCTGTCATAACTAGCTTAGGTGTCAGTGTAGAGGCGTACCAGGAAAATGAGAGTCGATGTAGGTTCCATTCTTTGCACTGCTGCAAACACCAGGTGTAGAATGTAACTGGGCCAAAGGCTATAACAGCCACATAAAATCATCATCAAGTGCGTATTTAAAAAAATCTGCCTAGAATTTTATAGTAATAGCTGGAGTAAAAATATATTCGATGTTAAAAACTTGCTTGATTTAAAGTGGTAATAGAACATAGTGCTTTATTTTGTTCATTTCTAAATTTACACTGACATGATTTTTATAGGAATCTGAAAGAAACACAGGCGCAATAAATTAGCTTGTACCTGTCAGAAACATCATATCATATTTCAACAATAGCGTTCAGAGGAACATAAATTTAGCTGAAAGGAAAAGTTGCGAGATATATATTTCTGCCTTGTGAAGCAAGCGGTGATGGGTATTTCTATTTTCTGATTGATTTAATGTAGATCTGTTGTTGTTTGTGGTATCTTCTGCATGTGAAGAACAAGTGATTTAACATTCCCAATACTGGACTAGTACCACCGCGTACACAGAACGAAGAGTCCACAACGTTAATGCGGAAGAGGTGACTGGGGAAATTGCTATGATTCAACCGCATACTGATAATTGATGAGTTGGAAGGAAGCGGCCATGACCTCCATTAATGTACTGCCTCAGCATTTGCTCGATGTGAAAATGGGAAAACACGGAAAACCATCTTCAGGGCTGCCGGCAGTGGGGTTCGAACCCACAATCTCCCGAATACTGGATACCGGCTGCGCTTAATCGATTGCAGCTATCGAGCTCGGTGAAGAATAAAAAGTAAAAGAAGGTGAAGAAGAAGAGGACGAAGAACATGAAGAGGATAAAAAGAAGAAAGCGAAAGGAAAAGGAAGAGGAATGTGAGAGGATGAAGAAGAGGCGGAAGGAAAGGTTTTATTCAGTTGTTGAAGACCTCGGCTACGTACCCAGAGCTTTGTGCAGGAGCCGAGCCGTAGCAGGATGAGTTTTTAATATGAGCCGCCCTCAACATCAAGTGTGGAGCCACCCGCTCCGTACTCGCGGTGCGCATTCCACAAATTTAATATCGCGCTCGGCGGCTGTGGGGGCGCGCGTCTAGCGGCCGCAGAAAACAAACAAGCAAGCAAGCAAGCACGTGTTCTCAACTCTCTCTCCTTGTGACCACCACCCGGCTGAGAAGGGATTAAGATCAAATTCAAGAATAATATACTAAAACACCATGATCTCCTCTAAATTTGAACTGTAGTAAAGTTCCAAATTAGTTGTCTATATACACAGACTCAGAGTAGACCTAATCATTTACTAGAACATCACTTCTGATGTTCTTAAAGAAATGTGGGGATTGTTGTTGTTTTCTGGGACAGAACAAAGGGATTATCGGGTGTAATTTATTTATTTTATTTTATTTTGCGTATGGCTGTTAGTGCCGTGAGTGTCTAAGGACATGTCGGCTCTGGTGTTGGTCTCCCTATTTCACACCCATGGGTGACATGCGCGTCTGGGTGAGAGATTATGATAATGAGGTATGAAGGGGACGAAACCCGATGTCGCCACACAGCCTACTCCTGTCGAATAACACCAAGGGTTCTGCTCAAGGCCAGCATTCTGATGGTGAATATTGTTTTTCCACTAACGGGACTCGAACCGACTAACCACGCTGTCACACTTAACAACTCAACGATCATGGTCACTTGGCGGGCATCTGATTTAGTGATATTATTTGATAGAATACTAGAGGACCGTTGGTGCTCGGCAGCATTCGATATAAATAAGTCAGATAAGGTTTCTTGATATGAAATTGGTCCATGCGCTGCCCCAGTACTTTTTGAATGTCTAATTTTAAGATCTGTATTGCCTCTTAATTATGCTCGACTCATTGGCTGAATGAACAGCGCTGAGGTCTTCGGTTCAGAGGGTCCCGTGTTCGAGTCCCGGCCGGGTCGGGGATTTTAATCGCGTCTAATTAATTCTTCTGGCCCGGGGACTGGTGTTTGTTTGTCTCAACACTTTCCTCTTCATATTCAGACAACGCTACTACACTTCTCGCTCTGGGACTGGGTGTTTTTGTTTGTTCCAACACTTTTCTCCTCATATTCAGACTACAAATCACACTTCCAACCAACACAGAAACTTGTAATAGTGATTACTAGACCTCGGATTTTTAGGTGTTAAAGTGTTATTTAGGTGTCTAAAATAGACTCTCAAATAGGTTCTACAATATTTTTAGGCAGCTTCAATTTTAATTTTTATTATTTTAATTTTTAATTTTTTAATATTTTAATAGGCATCAATTAAAATACCATGTTTATTTTGCTAAATTGATAATAACTCGTTAGGGGGAAATATAAATAATGTTTTACTCACCTCTTTGCTAAAAACGTATCAGAATTTTACCATCCGATGAAAAATGAAATGGCGTATGGCTTTTAGTGCCGGGAGTGTCCAAGGACAATTTCGGCTCGCCAGATGCAGGTCTTTTTGATGTGACTCCCGTAGGTGACCTGCGCGTCGTTATGAGGACGAAATTATGATGAAGACGACACACACACAAAGCCCTCGTGTGAGCGAAATTAACCAATTATGGTTAAAATTCCCGACTCTGCCGGGAATAGAGCTCAGGACCCCTGTGACCAAAGGCCAGCACGCTAACCATTTATCCGTGGAGCCGGACATCCGATGTAAAATGGGGAAACTCCTGTAACCACTTTTTAATTAAAGATGACTTGGAACCTGACACTTTACACATAATTCACACACTGAACAAACGGGAATACCGAACTGTTGCCACAGAATGAAATGAAGGTTGCTTTTTCCCAGCAGGCCAATGGATACTGTCTCCTGCCTAGTGACAGACTACGGGAGTGTTCGCTGCGGAAGTTTCTTAAGGCTTTCCGGGGAGTGTGGTTTTTACAGCTTTCCGATTCTAATATTTTGTGTAAGATACTGAAAACGGGCCAGCAAATATTTTATTTTATCATTTAAACCGATTTAGGGATAAAAATACGAATTATAGGAATATACGAAAATATAGGTTCTAACGTCAATTGCAAACGGCCCTAGCCGTGTTGAAACACCGGATCCCGTGAGATCTCCGAAGTTAAGCAACATTGGGCGTGATCAAGAATTGGAAGGATTGCCACGCGCTGTTGGTGGGGGTAAGGAAATGGAGGAGCGGACAGGAACTGGCCACCCTACCGCACGTAAAGTCCGGCTCAGGCACACCCTGCAGAGGTTCGGACCTGCCTTCGGGCAGAATACACCCTTACCTTACCTTAACGTCAATTCGGGTATTTTTAGACACTATAGAACCACCGTTCCTAACATTATAAATACATTAAATGTGTAAATAAAAATTAATTTTAAGTTATCTCTCTAAGAAAAAATAGGTCTAGTGTTTCCTCCATACACGGTTGGAGTCAGGAAGGACATTCGGTCGTAAAATAGGTCCAAATCCACATGTTGACACAGCTCGCACCCGCAACCCCACAGATGCAGGAAAAGCGGTAGAAGTAGAATAATAATTTTTTAAAATATATTTTGTTCTAATTTTCTTCATGTAATTAATCCAAGGTAAAGATGTTTGTTGACAACTAAATGTTAAACCTAATGTGATGTGTACACTAATATTTTACAATATTGGAAGTCACTTGCACTGATTTGTCTCGAGGAAAGCGGAAGAAAGGTTTCGATAGCTGAACAAGTTCAAAGCTATTGCAGCCAAAAACAGCACAAACTTTACGATACTGGTTCAATACTTGTATGATTGTAATTCCAAAAACTTTTGTCACCGGAGAAATTAAATTTTCACAAAAGTCTTCTTCTTAACGCAAATCCGGGAACAAGATATCAGACTACATCAGCTGATCGGTATTACTACTACACTCAGTTTCAAGGCCGTCCCGCTAGGTGCGCTGGCAATCAATGCCTTGCGATATCTCGCAGTGTGTCACGTATTCTCTATAGTGTATTTGGTATTACTTCATTCTATACATCGAAGTTGGTGATTAGGGTGTAACTCCACAAAGCATAGACAGTAACAAAATGTAGTCTAATACGGAACTCTTCAGTAAGAAACATAAATATATTTACCTCTCACTTCACATGGTTGCTTCAGAGCAAGTTGTAATGTCATTTTCCCTCTTGAAAACTATTCACAAGTTTCACAAATCTTTTAACTTCTTGTGGCTTACAGTATTTCACTGTTGTTGTTTTCATGCAAATATGTGTGCAATAATGCAGGTCTTTTATATTCCCGTAACACAGGAAACAATAATAACATTCACAATAATAAGCACACTTCATTATCGTACTCCAGTAATGCAGGCGTAAGGCGAATGTCCATTGTCTCTTCCCGCGGGGAAATTACTTAGAAGAAAAAGAGACGGATATCCCACATGCACCTTTTCGGTCCTAAAAGCACTCTGGACAACCGCCTTTATTCCATGGATGCGGTCGATTATACCGAACACAAAAACTGGCCGTAACTCAATCACAAACATTGGACATACTCCCTTTTGCCTCTCAGGTACGGAAATGTACTGGAAGCATCACTGAAACATGCCGTTAATTACTTAAAAGTTCAAAGTACTAATGATATCCCAAATATTCAAAAATTACTATATGTATAATTTAGTTTACACTAGATTTTGTTTTAGTTCACACAATGAATCTATTCTGGAAATATATTGTAATAATTAAAGAGGTTGGGGAAATCAACGGGAAACTACATCACTCCTCCTTTCCTAGCAGTATTCCTCTTCAGTGATGCCTAAGCCATGTATGACAGCTGATGGTGGAGCTATTGAGTATCAAAACAGCCTTTGGGCTTAATATTTATAATATTCAACAAACAAACAAACAAACAAACAAACAAACAAACAAACAAACAAACAAACAGACAAACAAACGTAGGCCTACATACATACATACATGCATGCATCCCCATGGCGCAACAGCCCCGAAGGGTCATGGCCTACCAAGCGACCGCTGCTCAGCCTGAAGGCCTGCAGATTACGAGGTGTCATGTGGTCAGCACGACAAATCCTCTCGGCCGTTATTCTTAGCTTTCGAGACTGGGGCCGCCATCTCACCGTCAGATAGATCCTTATTTAATTGTAATCACGTAGGCTGAGTGGACCTCGAACCAGCCCTCAGATCCAGGTAAAAATCCCCGTCCTGGCCGGGAATCAAACTCGGGGCCTCCGGGTAAGAAGCAGGTACGTTACCCCTACACCACGGAACCGGCACATACATATGCATACATACAATTAATTAGGCTTATTAAAAAGCTAGACTTTATGAAGAATTTTCTAGCTTTAAATAAGTCCTGAACTCCAAGATATCTCCTCATGCATATCCTCATGACGATGTACACATATTATTCCTGTATGTGCGTGGTGGATGAGTGGAATTATCACTGGATTCTCATTAAGGCGGCCGTGGACCAAATTCACATGGATTCATATAGGATTTTTGAATCATAGAGTTACATCATTGTGATTCGGATTCGGCTGTGATAACAATTTCAATATTCAGATAAAACTACAAACTTGATTTGTATTTTTAAGTATCGACTCTCTCTTCACCTGCCTTCGATTTACCCCACGTCCCTCCCAACCACCTAATCATATTACTGACGGGGAGTCGTAACGCTGTATTTCATCAATGTTAAAATAGCTGAATAAATGAACCTTTTTTTTCCTCAGTAGCTATTGAATATAGAAAGATGACTTTTAATATGATGTTAACTCATGTCTTTTGCATACACTGATCTATAACAGCTTTAAAATATGTGCTACGAAAAATCTTACGATTTCCCCAATTTTAATTCTTTTCTGCATATATTTTATTATTAAAATTAAACTATTCAAGGAATGTCAACCAAAGTAGATCCATACTACCACAAGAGTATCACAAACATTTGGTAAACATTTCATGAAAATGCACCCAGTAGTTTCTGAAAAAAAAAAACACATATATTTCGAAAAATGTGATTTTGAGTAAATTGCATTTAAAAGTAAAAATTTTCGGTAAATCTCACCTATTTCAGAACAGCAGCTTTAAAATACTCCGCCAAGACAGCAATGCATCTTGCTATTGCAGCTCAAGTAGGGTCTCCAACTAATAAGATATTTCTCTTCAAAACATGCCAAACGACAGCCTTCTAGCGTCCCTCAGACATGTGTAAGTTTTTTTAATTTCGTGTGGGTATTTCTAGCCGAGTGCAGCCCTTGTAAGGCAGACCCTCCAATGAGGGTGGGCGGCATCTGCCGTGTGTAGGTAACTGCGTGTAATTGTGGTGGAGGACAGTGTTGTGTGTGGTGTGTGACTTGCAGGGATGTTGAGGACTGCACAAACACCCAGCCCCGGGCCATTGAAATTAACCAATTAAGGTTAAAATCCCCGACCCGGCCGGGAATCGAACCCGGGACCCTCCGAACCGATGGCCAGTACGCTGACCGTTCAGCCAACGAGTCGGACGTGTAATCAGTGATACATTGCACAAAACGTGTCTTGAAATAGAAGTACACCAATATATTAAATAAAAATAGTAAGTATTCGAATATTTGAATGAATCAAATGCCACATTAAACAGAATGATTCACACGTTAATAAAATGTAAAAAAAGTGAAAATAACAAATTTTGCGTAGCTATTCTCTCTCGTTTGGTCCATTCTCTATTTAATGACTTTTCAAAAGTATAAGGTGTTCATTTTTAAATCTAAATCAGCTTTTCTCATCCATAAATTTTACTCACGAAATGTAATACCCAAGGAGGTAGAGTAATAGATTCACCTTTCACTGACATCACATCCTGCACCTGAGTTACGAGATCCCCGTTCTTGGGAAAGTGCTGCAAGGAATTTAGATCTCCTTCCTCCTTGCCCGTGTTTATAGCTTTTACATTACTGCTTTGTATCTTCATCGCCCCCTCTAGCCCGTGTAGCCAGCCTTGTTCCAAACTTCGTCAAACTTATAATTCAAATACCCAGCCAGCGGGAACCAGTAAAGATCGGTAATTACGCGTGGGGGGATACGGAGTAAGGTCTACTGGAAATTAACCGAATGTTTCGAAAACTCTTTCAAACACTCGTATCTTTGTGTAAGTGCTGCAAAACTTTGATTATGTCTTCTTCATAGCACTGTTTAATAATAGCTACTGCTCGTGTTGGGGTTGGAAGAGGAGGAAATAGCTTGAAGTAAGAGATGCGAAACTTTTCATACTCAACTCAAAGTTCACACAGACGATGTGTTGTGTTCCAAACAAGATTTAGTTCCAGCAGTTTAACTGAAACAATATCAGAAATGGGATACTTAGAAGGAATTCACTCCACAAGTATAAGACAAGAAACAACCAAGCAGGAAGTATTTCGAATGTTAAAGACAATTAGTTTAATACGGCAGTCTCAGTCATAGCTCTATTTTTTATTATTAATATTATATCACCAGCTCAATGGTGTAATGGTATTAAACCTGTCTGTTACTCGAATACACGGGGATCGTTTCCCGGCTAGTCAAAGGAAGTAGGGCTGGAAGGGAATCTACCTAGCATCATAAATTTAACTGAGGAGATGTGTGATGAGAGAGTTTGCGAAACTGTTGAAGCAATACAACTGGAGAAGTCATCACTCTGACTGTGTGATATCCAATATTTGAAGGGCGTCTGAATGGGTAGCACCTTGACAGGCAAATGTTTTCAGTAATCTTTAGAAGTGTCTAACTTTTTACTTTCGTGGACTTTTCCCAATTTTCTGGAGTCGACACTCATGTACATTAAGCCTAATTTTCTGGCCGGATGCCCTTCCTGACACTTCGCTTCCCGCTGGTCGGGCAGTACGAGAGCAAGCCACAGTGACTGCCTGATAAATTTTAATGCACCACACCTCTAATTTCTCGTCACGGAAAGGTTCCTCGTGGAGCAGATTAGGTTTATCGGCATTCCGATAACGGCTGCTTTGAGAATTTATATACTCACGTTAGTGAAACCACGCTTAGACTGAAAAGAGAATGCGATTTCTCCGTCATGCACTTTATTCAAAATCCATTCACTAAATATATCCTCGGTTTAAGTTCATCCACCACAGTACATTTGTGGGGTTTCAACTTAAGTAACTTCGTAGAGAAACACGGCTAAGAGATTTTCTTAGGAGAATTTGCAGGCGTTGTTCAATGTCTTCAAGATTTTCTTCTGTTAACACTGTACACTTCTTCGCTTCTTATAGTTAATGTTGCCTGTTACACGAAATTTATGAACTAATCTATGAACCACCCCACGACTTGATTATCGAGCACCTTGGAATTTCTCTTAAAATAATCTAACAGCAGGATCGAATTCTGTACGAATCGTAAATAAACACTCGATGTGGAATAGATTAATTATGCCTGTTATTTTTAATTTATTCTCACTTTAGTCAGCACGCACGAAACACAAAACAAACTGCGTTGTGAGCCAAAGCCAGAAGAGTTAGTCCCCGCATCCCCCCCCCCCCCCCCACCTTCCGCGCCAAGGCTTAGTCACTTCCAAACCGCCACTTCGGTTCCAACATAATTGGATGATTTAATATTATATATTTCTTTTGAAATATGTTTATTAAATCAGATCCTCTACTGCAGTATCCTTGAAAAATAGAAACAAGACTGGTGGGTAATAATAATAATAATAATAATAATAATAATAATAATAATAATAATAATAATAATAATAATAATAATAATAATAATAATAATAAATCAATATGCAGGAAACAAAATTAAGACATTGCAGCTCAATTATTAAACCGGAAGCACTATTCGCCTCGGGAACCTTGATCATTGGATCCAGATTACTTATTAAAGACATAGAGAAACAGGAGAAGAAAATATTGAGGGAAATCTTTGGTCCAGTCTACTCAGAGGAAATCTGGATGAAACGGAAGTATCGGGAGATTTATAAGTATTGTGAAAAGATCACCGACACCATCAGGAATCATAGAATGAGCAATGACAGGTTCACCAAAAGGATTCTCAACCTTGTTCTCTCAATGAACGTCAAGAGCAACCGGCCTTTTTTTTTTTTTAAGTTGGTTTACGTCGCACCGACACAGATAGGTTTTACAGCGACGATGCGACAGGAAAGGGCTAGGAGTGGGAAGGAAGCAGCCGTACAGCCTCAGAATTTGCCTGGTGTGAAAATGGAAACCACGAAAAATAATCTTCAGGGCTGCCGATAGTGGGGTTCGAACCCACTATCTCCTGAATACCGGGTACTGGCTTCATTTAAGCGACTTCAGCTAACGAGCTCGGTAGAGCAACTGGCTTAGTGAAATAGAAGGAAGACCTTCAGGAAGTTGACATCCCATAGAAAATTTTTCAGGATCGACTCCAGTTCAAAAAAAAAAAAAAAGCAGTCAACAACCATAATTTTGCTGAGAAAATGAATACGTCCGCCTCTGTTGTGTAGTGGTTAGTGTGATCAGCTGCCACCCCCGAAGGCCCGAGTTCGATTCCCGGCTCTGCCACGAAATTTGAAAAGTGGTACGAGGGCTGGAACGGAGTCCACTCAGCCTCGGAAGGTCAACTGAGTAGAGGTGGGTTCGATTCATATCTCAGCCATCCTGGAAGTGGTTTTCCGTGGTTTCCCACTTCTCCTCCACGCAAATGCCGGGATTGTACCTAACTTAAGGCCACGGTCGCTTCCTTCCCTCTTCCTTGCCTGCCCCATCCAATCTTCCCATGCCCCACCAAGGGCCCTGTTCAGCATAGCAGTAGAGGCCGCCTGGGCGAGGTACTGGTCATTTCCCCAGTTGTATCCCCGACCCAATGTCTCACGCTCCAGGATATTACCCTTGAGGATGTAGAGGTGCGATCCCTCGTTGTGTCCGAGGGAAAAACCGACCCTAGAAGGTAAACAGATTAAGAAAGAAAGAAAGAAAGAAAGAAAGAAAGAAAGAACCTAGTACTAAGTCAATTAATTTTGTCCAGTAAACACCGAATGTGTGGCAAGAGGGCTTTCACATCATCGTACGACATGAAGCGCTCAATGTACTTTTTTCTTTCGTTCTAAAATCAGAATATCTCTGCCGAGTTCGAACCCGAGCCTTGGGATCTGGAAGCCGACAGTCTACCAGTGATCCACATAGAAAGCTGTTGGTTTTAGTGATTGTAGAACTATAATGTCAGCATCTCCTGACATGACACTAGTCTAATCAAAAGAAGAGCAGAGAACTGAGAGATTTTGGGCCAAAGACAGGGAAGTACTATGGACGACTGAAAGTCCTCGAAAACCAAATACTTCAGGATCGGAAGGAATTGAGAAAGGGGATTTGCCATAAAAATGAAAGAAAAGAGCCTGGCAAAAATAATAGGGAGCAACGTCGAATTCAACTGAGTCTATGTGACATTCGACATGATACGAGCCCCTGGAAGATTTCGGCGTCTAGGCTTGTACGTAGGTTTCCTTCCCGCTATAGTCACTGCAAGAAATTCTTCTAGATTTCATATTTATACTGTTATTTTAAGTTACAAAAACTTCCATTGATAGAAAGAGAGATAGTGTTAGCTACGCGTTACGGGTCGTGTAGTTGTAAGGTGTAAAGGTGGTGGGTTCCAGTGCCGGGGCTGTACCGTAATGGAAACGACAACCACAACCCGATCGTCTCACTGTAAGCATTCATTGGAAAGACAGTTGGTTCCGATCTCGATTAACAGCAGCCCTGCCGGGCTGAGTGGCTCAGACGGTTGAGGTGCTGGCCTTCTAACCCCAACTTGGCAGGTTCGATCCTGGCTCAGTCCGGTGGTATTTGAAGGTGCTCAAATATGTCAGCCTCGTGTCGGTAGATTTACTGGCACGTAAACGAACTCCTACAGGACTAAATTCCGGCACCTCGGCGTCTCCGTAAAACGTAAAAGTAGTTAGTGGTGCGTAAAGCAAATAACATTATTAACATCAGCCGTGAAGATGGTATTTCCTGGTTTCCAAACCTGGTAATCGTGGAGGCTGTACCTAGCTCCCTAGTACTAGGCCTTCCCTATTTTGACATCTCCGTAAATACAACTGTGTTAGTGCTGCAAAAATTTTCGAACATGGCTGTGTCGAGGTCACACCCGCAAGTTTGGACGTAGAGTAGGTATCTAGTCAGTATGGATTTGAAATGTTTGTTGTTGACAAATTTTTTTCTTAATTCTAAACAAATTTACTCATCTTCAAGGCAAAACGGGTGTACAAAGGGACTATGATATGAAAGGTAATATGCATCTGGTGAGAGCTCGACGTCAGTAATAAGAGCGAAAATTACATCTACAGGGTAACCGAAAAGTCCGTTAACGTTTGACGAGGCAATACTTCACAGAATATTGGAGATAGAGATGTAATAATTCACACACAAAAGTACACAAAAAGACCAACAGATGGCACTGGACAGCAACACGTCAGGTAGAAATGGCCACATATGTTCGACATGAAATGGGGTTTTATTGACACCTACGAGTGCACAAACAGGCCAACTGATGGTGCTGGACAGCAACACGTCAGGTAGAAGTGGCCACACATGCTTGATATGAAATGGGGTTTTATTTACACCTACAACAAGTGCACAAACAGGCCAACAGATGGCGCTGCACAGCAACACGTCAGGTAGAAATGGCTACACATGCTTGACATGACATGGGGTTTTATTGACACCTACAACGAGTGCACAAATAGACCAGCAGACGGCGCTGGACAGCAACACGTCAGGTAGAAATGGCCACACATGCTTGACATGAAATGGGGTTTTATTTACACCTGCAACGAGAGCACAAACAGGCCAACAGATGCTGATGAACAGCAACACTTCAGTAATGCCGCATGAGACCCGTGTACGGTATAAAAGGAGCTGTCGTGAGAGAGGGCGTTAGATGCGCCTGCTACCTTTTTGCTATTTTGCTTTACGTCGCACTGGCACGGCTAGGTCTTGTGGCAATGGTGGGACGGGAAAGGTCTAGGTATGCGAAGGAAGTGGCCGTGGCCTTAAGATACAGCGCCAGCATTTGCCTGGTGTGAAAATGGGAAACCACGGAAAACCATCTTCAAGGCTGCCGACAATGGGATTCGAACCCACTATCTCCCGGATGCGAGCTCACAGCTGCGTGCTCCTAACCGCACGGTCAACTCGCCCGGTGGATGCGTCTGCAATCGCGGCATGTTGACGTTACCATAAAAGGCACTGTTAGTGAAGCTTTATTTACTTTATTTTGGTGTCAATAAAACCCCATGTCATGCCAATCAATGTGTCAATTATTACATTTCTACCTCCAATATTCAATGAAGCATTATGTCGTCAAATGTTAACGGACTTTTGGATCACCCTGTATATTTGTGCCCCTCAAAGTCGTGGGATCTTCAATGGACAGATCATCTAGATTGAAAAGCTTTCTCATGAAGCTTACATAGACCGTGGAAGTTCTTATATCCACAACTGGGACAGAAGATGTGCTCGGCTGGGGCAAAGTAGCGGGCAACTCTCCTCACGACACTCGGCTGCCTTATCTATGAGACATACCCGATAGCCTACGCCTTTTCACGCTCTCCATTAATGATAGTGGACAATTTAGAATTATGACAAGTCACTCTATCCTGTAGAATATATTTTCGATCATTTTGTTTCCATTCATTGTCCATATATCACGACATTTTCAAAAGAAAAAAACCATTTCATTTCCTGTTCGCCGTATACTCGTAGAACTCGCTGAATCAAATGATACGTCACCGTTAGACACGGCAATTTTACTACCTCAAGATGGGGGCAGTATGTCGTTCTACTGAGATTAGACTCCTGTTACTAAATATACTGATCTCTCCTTTTTACAATGATATATTGAAAAATGTCGTACCAAGCAAGTAGCTGCACGCTCTGGATCACGTAGTTATCAGTTTGCATTCGGCAGACGTTGGGTTCCAGTCCCACTGTCGGCAGCCCTGAAATTGGTTTTCTGTGGTTTCCCATTTTCACACAAAGCAAATTTTAGCGTTGTACCTTAATTAAGGCTACGGTCACTTCCTTCCCACATCTAGCCCTTTCCTATCCCATCGTCGTCATAGAACTAGCTGTGTCGGTGCGATGAAAAGCAACATTGTTTGAACACTGTCGTGGCTTGTATTGCCTAAACATTATTCAATTTTAAAACTTTCATGTTCTTGTAACGTTCATCGGCTCCAGCACAGTTCTGGAAATACAGACGCTTTCTACGTCAAAATTCCCAATATTTACGAGACAGCAGCCCACTCTCATAAAATACACTGTAGCAAAGAATATATTCAGAAGACAGATGTGATAGCCATTTCATATGAAGGACTAACACGCGAGAGATCCATAACTCCAATTTATCAGAGGTCACAGCTGCCCAACTTTATCCGAAGATTTGGAATTCACTTACCATGAATCGTAAGCAAAGCGACTAGTTCCCAGAAAAAAACCAGAATAATTTTAGTTTGTGTTTAGAGAACGCCCTTCACTTCAACTCTAAAATATTGATGATGGTGGTGATGAAAATAAAAATCTACAGCCTGTTTTCAGTCATTCGACCGGGTCAGAAATGGAATGAATGGAGCTCCCATCTAGCGGCGAGGATGGGAACTGTGCCGGCTGCCGAAGCCTGTCGCACTCCCCTCGGGCAATGATAAATGACTTACAGATGAAATGAAATGATATTGGAGAGTGTTGCTGGAATGAAAGATGACAGGGGAAAACGGGAGTGCCCGGAGAAAAACCTGTCGCACCTCCACTTTGTCCAGCACAAATCACACATAGAGTGACCGGGATTTGAACCACGGAACTCAGCGGTGAGAGGTCGGTGCGATGCCGCCTGAACCACGGAGGCTTCTATGATGAAATTATTATTATTATTATTATTATTATTATTATTATTATTATTATTATTATTATTATTATTATTATTATTATTATTATTATTAGGCCTTTGCTGGCAAGATGTAGTGTTTACAGTGCACTATGTCTTCTGGTATGGGCTAGAATAAAATTGTTACTTTCATTGACCTGTCTCAGTCTCGTCCTTGGCTTTGACAATATGAAAGTGGCTGAGGTATGAGTGACGCTAGTAATGCCATTCCTTATGCAGCCAGTCCCTCTTATGAATGGTGTGAAAATGTCACTCATAGGGTCGGTTGGTGCATGCATTTCAGTGGGCTTAACAGACTGATGTGCAATAGCAACTTCTGGCTCAGTGAGGAAAGCAACGGGAAACTACCTCACTCCTCATTTCCCTAGTACGCCTCTTCAGTGACACCTAGGCCATCTATGACAGGTAATGGTGAACCTGTTGAGGATCCAACCAGCCTTCGGGCTGAATACCCAACAACATTATTATTATTATTATTATTATTATTATTATTATTATTATTATTATTATTATTATTATTATTATTATTATTATAGAAAACACTAAATTTCTAAAAATGGCACCGTGACTGGCTTATCGATGAGTAGGCTATATAGCATTGTTAACGTCTAGGACAAAATAAATTATATTTTGTGCAGTAAGAGTCAAATATTTGTAAGAGGAAAATGTAAGTCATGCATCGAATTTAATGAATTGTAATAAACGAATGGTCTCTCTCCAGTTTCAAGCAATCCGAAACTAGGTGATGGGAGTATTCTATTATATTCTATTCTAATCAGTTATTATTATTATTATTATTATTATTATTATTATTATTATTATTATTATTATTATTATTATTATTCGTATAATAATATTATTAATAATAATAATAATAAGAAGAAGAAGAAGCACAATACCTCAAATCTTTGCCTTAAAATCCTCAATAAATATTTCAAAAGCAAATAGCAAATAATAATTATTTTTTTTTGCTAGGGGCTTTACGTCGCACCGACACAGATAGGTCTTATGGCGACGATGGGATAGGAAAGGCCTAGGAGTTGGAAGGAAGCGGCCGTGGCCTTAATTAAGGTACAGCCCCAGCATTTCCCTGGTGTGAAAATGGGAAACCACGGAAAACCATCTTCAGGGCTGCCGATAGTGGGATTCGAACCTACTATCTTCCGGATGCAAGCAAATAATAATAATAATAATAATAATAATAATAATAATAATAATAATAATAATAATAATAATAATAATAATAATAATAATAATAATAATAATAATTCCTTTAGAATGTGTAATGCAGGTATGTGATTAATCTTTTAAGATGTTTGCTTCCATTGATCCATATTTGATTTACGTGATATTTTTCATAATTTCTGATTTTAACTCCTGACGTTTTTCGGGACGATAACTAGTACGTATTTAGACTGCGACCTTATACTTTCCAGTCCTAGTCCAAATAAATTTTACATTCACCATTACTATAGCCACACGGGTTCGCACACGTAAACTGCGCACGTCCTAGGAAACAGGAGTAGGAACAACCTTTTCTTATCAGACTATTGCACCAGACTGACTTACTTCTGTATTGATAATTGAAGACATCGGAAGAGTAAAGCTCCCATGTTGGGGCTGACACGATGACATGAGCCCTTGTTTCCCTTACAGCTACTCAAGACGTCATCGCTAATGAGACAAAACACAGGTCACTGCTGTGCTCTACTGTGGTCGGCTAGTTTTCTCAAAATACGTTCCGCGATTCGAATCTATTGTAAAGCGATCACACACACACAATAAAGTGAACTCCCTAAGGACTGCTGAGGGGGGCTCGGTCCCTTTATCTGGGAGGGACAAGTGCACGGCGAGGTTCCCAGACTAACGAGGGGGAGATCAGCTGAGTGTACGGCTGATACCATATCAATAGACCGCACAGTTTATTTTGAACAGAGTACTGTACTCCAAGGAAGAGAGGTGACCCCCTGCTAACTCGTAAACAATCTCGGAAACACGCTGTTACAACTAAAAATCATTCAACTAATGAGCTCTTCTATCATTGTGTTGTTCAGGCGTTATGACATCTTCTGGAATTTTCTTTGAAATACAAATATAATATGACATATATGTGAAAATCTTGAAATTGGAATAAATGCGATTGGAATAACTTATCAAGGTTCGATAAATTTCCAAGTTTGTTGAAAACACACAGTTCAAAAACATTAGGGGAATATGTCTCGTAGCGTCTGGCATCTGAACGTTAATTTGGTAGATGGACTCAGGGTATGTCAAATCGAAATTTTACTCCACCTACAGGCGTAGCGATGTATTAAACTTTTCAGGTGACCCCTCAAAACAAAGTGAATAGTGGTGCCTCTGTGTGTCGTTCTGAGGTACACAGACTACTGCGGTCATTTGAGCACGTTGTACGGAAACCAGCACATCCCATCAGACATCTTAACGACGTTCAAGTCGCAAGGGCCGTCACTTGGATCCAGGAGGTACGGACGTTTTGTCGTGTTACTGTAAATCTAAATGTCTCTCCGTCAGTTATTCAACGCTTGTGGAATCGCTACAGTGGGACAGGCCAGTTCACAAGGAGGATTGGACAAGATCGTGGACGTATGACAACCCCACACGATGACCGATATCTGACCATCTGTGCGTTGCCGCATCGTTCAGCAACTGCCAGAGAACTGCAACAAAACCTCAGGAGGGTCACTGGAGGGTCACAGTAAGGGAGAAGGTTAAGAGAAGTGTCCTTATGACCCAGACATCCTGTTCGAGTGCTCCGATTAACGCAGCAACATCGCGCAGCTCGCCTTCTGTTTGCTCGTACCCACGTCAACTAGCAACTTCGCCAATGGAGACCTGTGTTGTTCACAGACGAGTCCAGATTTCCCCTGACACAGCGTGATGGACGTCAACGTGTATGCATAACCCGTGGTGAGCAGCACATGCCAAATATTGTCCAGGAAGGTACCGATTCGGACAAGGTTCTGTGATGTTGTGGGGTGGCATCAGTATTGATGGCCGTACGGATCTTGTCGTCGTCCGTAGTAATCTTACCGCCGCGGGGTACATCGAGCAGATACTGCTACAGCATGTGTTGGTTGCTGCATACGGTGTTGGCCCTGAGTTCGTATTCATGCACGACAATGCCAGGGCTCATGTAGCGGGCATCACCAGAGCTGTCTTGCGAGAACTAGACATTCAAGAGATGGAATGGCCAGCAGTGAGTCCCGACCTTAATTCCATAGAGAATGTGTGGGATAGGCTTGACATAATTGTTCGTGTGCGTCCTGTTCCACCACAGACTCCCCAAGACCTCGAACAGGCTCTCATTGAAGAATAGGACCTGATGCTGCAACGTGACCTCCGTCGACTTATACAGATCATGCCACGTAGGTGCCAAGCTGTGATATATGCTCGTGGAGGACATAAACCATACTGAAGCTCTCCAATTATGATAAAATCCACCCTGGAGGACTGTTATCACTTTGTTTTCGCCCCTATTTGGACATTTCCGTTTGTGTTCTGAAAATGAACGCGAATCTATCTATGTTCCTTTGTATACTTCAACGGTAAAGAATAAAGGTTTAGTTGGTAATATACCTGGGTGTGAGGTATTGTTTTGTGGAGCATGGCATAGTTCAGAAACATGTTTCCCTAATTTTTTGAACTGTGTATTTAAGAAAAACCAGGTAAACAATTTTGAATAAATGTAAATGTGAGGTAAACGATTATAGGGAATCTGCATATGGGCGACCGTCCTACATGCAGATCATTGATTGATTGATTGATTGATTGATTGATTGATTGATTGATTGATTGATTGATTGATTGATTGATTGATTGGTTGGTTGATTCCCATAATATTTACAGGAAGGCGTGATGATCATATATGCTTCCCTAATTGCCTTTTGCCGGCCCCGTGGTGTAGCGGTAGCGTGCCTGCCTCTTACCCGGAGGTCCCAGGTTCGATTCCCGGCCAGGTCAGGGATTTTTATCTGGACCTGAGAGCTGGTTCGAGCTCCACTCAGCCTACGTGATTAGAATTGAGGAGCTATCTGACGGTGAGATAGCGGCCCCGGTCTAGAAAGCCAAGAATAACGGCCGAGAGGATTCGTCGTGCTGACCACACGACACCTCGTAATCTGCAGGCCTTCGGGCTGAGCAGCGGTCGCTTGGTAGGCCAAGGCCCTTCCAGGGCTGTAGTGCCATGGGGTTTGGTTTAATTGCTTTCATTTCTGCTGCTTCACTTTAATGAATATACTGTAGCATACGAGTTTTGTGTAGTCTGTTGATAAATAATGCAATTTTTTAAAATGTGCCATCATTTGATAGATCTATAGATTTTATTAGACGCCAAGGTGTAGGAATTTTGCCCCGCAGGAGATTTTTTGTATGTTGGTAAATATAATGACACGAGGATTGTGCATTTGAACTCAATCAAAAGAGAGTGGTCTGAACTAGGATTGAACCCTCCAACTTGGATTAGAATGCCGCGCTCTACCCTCCGAGTCACTTAGACCGGATCTATAGTTTTATTTTTGCTTCTGTATCAAGTGAATAAACATAGTCAAAATTCCAAATCATATTCAACAAGCACCGAATAGATTGTAAGAATATTCAAAACTTGAATTTCCACATTTCTGAAGATATTCGAAAAATTAGATGTTCAGTAAACTTGGTCCTATTCTGTCTACCACTGGGATCCAATTCCCAATAACGAACGGAAGAGTATAATGAGTCACGGAATAGCGTTAAATATTCATCTTTTAACACTGAAATAAATGTTACTAATGCATATTGTACTTTGAATGGTAAGGTTTTCTAGTCAGTGAAAACAACTACAAAATTAAATACGTTTTTTTGATAAATAAATAAATAAATAAATAAATAAATAAATAAATAAATAAATAAATAAATAAATAAATAAATAAATAAATAAATAATAAATAAAATGAATTTATTCAGTCAATTAATTACTTGCATTCAAATACTTAAATTGAAGCTTTCGAGACCCTTAATAATATACATGATAATAAGCTTTTGGGATTTTGACGTTTCGCAGTCTGTATATCTATAATTGCATTCCAAGTCGGAAGAAATATTTTTTGTTTCGCCACTGACTGCATTACACTGAATAATTTCCCTCAAAATGGTCGACATCTACCTAGTCGCCCGAAAATGACTAATTACCCTCATTAAATTCAGTTACTCTGATGTTTGTGTTGGACGAATTTTCACTAGATGACTGCTTCTTACGAGTTTTCCTAGCTCTTTTATTTTTAGCTTTAATTAGGCTAATTATGATTAGTAAAATACATTTGTTCTTCCGAAATGATAGAGTTGCTATTAGTCTTCGCGGTACAGATGTGCGATTTCTTTTTTTTTTTTGCTAGGAGCTTTACGTCACACCGACACACATAGGTCTTATGGCGACTATGGGATCGGAAAGGCCTAGGAGTTGGAAGGTAGCGGCCGTGGCCTTAATTAAGGTACAGCCCCAGCATTTTCCTGGTGTGAAAATGGGAAACCACGGAAAACCATTTTCAGGGCTGCCGATAGTGGGATTCGGACCTACTATCTCCCGGATGCAGGCTCACAGCCGCGCGCCTCAACTCGCCCGGTATGTGCGATTTCAATGAAGTGATTAAAGCAAAGTGGAAGAGAACAACATACTCATCTCCATAAAGCCACATTTTTACATTCAACATCACTTTCGCATTCAAGCCGTCTAATATAAGAACCACATAAATTACATTTTCGACGATGTTATTGGTATGTCCGTGTCATAACCGATGGGCTGAGTGTCTCAGACAGTTGAGGCGTTGGCCTTCTGACCACAACTTGGCAGATTCGATACTGGCACAGTCCTGTTGTATTTGAAGGTGCTCAAATACGTCAGCCTCGTGTCGGTAGATTTACTGGCACGTAAAAGAACTCCTGTGGTACTAAATTCCGGCACCTCGGCGTCTCCAAAATCTGTAAAAGTAGTTAGTGGGACGTAAAGCATTATTATTATTATTTACACAAGCTGCATTTTGCCAAGTATAATCGCAACATAAGCTTGTACTTTGGAGCAGAAAATTGAGTGCATATCACAAAGTGTACTCTAAGATTCTGATAATGTAACTTCTCTTGTGGATTTTCACACTGTAGTCGTACAAAATCAGCGACCCCTTCTCATATAAAGCTTATACTGCCGAAGGGAGTACACATCAAGAGGTTGACAGCCTTTTGTTGTTCTCAGCGGCATTATCTTACTATACAATCTTTGTTTCGAAATATTATGTCTTAAAAGAGTACCCTTTCTATGACTCGACCAGAAATCCCCCAGCAATAGCCTTTTCATTTCACGAAGGACTGAGGTTCGAAAATTGCCCGAGAAACAATTTTTAGACGCTAATAATAATAATAATAATAATAATAATAATAATAATAATAATAATAATAATAATAATAATAATAATGGTTTTACATCCCACTAACTACTTTTACGATTTTATGAGATGCAGAGATACCGGAATTTGGTCCCAAACGAGTTCTTTTACGTGCTGGTAAATTTAAGGACTTGAGGCTGGCTTATTCGAGCACCTTCAAATATCACAGGACTGAGCCAAGCATGAAGCTTGGGGTCAGTATCTTTTAATAAATTATGCCTCAATAGTTTGGGTGGAGATAGTTTGTACTCACTTTGAGTTGACGGTTTCTGCTGCCCTGGAGATGAAATAAATCTTGTACTGCTTTATCATATATATATATATATATATATATATATATATATATATATATATTTGCAAGTTGCCTTACTTCGCACCGACACAGTATGGGACAGAAGAAGCTAGGAGTGGGAAGAAAGGCCGTGGCCTTAATTAGGTACAGCCCCAGCATTTACCTGCTGTGAAAATGGGAAACCACGGAAAACCATCTTTAGGGCTGCCGACAGTGGGGTTCGAACCCATTACCTCCCGAATACTGGATACTGGCCGCAATTAAGTGACTGCAGCTTTCGAGCTCGGTGTACTGCTTTAGGACCAGTTTCTTCCTATCTTTCAAACTCAGCGTATCTACCCAGTGCAAGGTCATGCATTTCTGTGCCATCTCCATTATATTTCTGCATTATTGTGCTATATTATATAAAATATTCGAGACCTTCATGTCCTCGACTCATTTTGCGTTTCCATATTCAGCACGTCACAACTTTGTCTATAACATTTTGATAACATTCATGGGATTAATTCTTCTCATGATACCAATGTATTCAGTTTACAATGAAATCCGCAAAGGGACAGTCCAAGATACGAACTCGTAATGCAAGTATACTTGTCAATGCAGATATAACATGCCACCATCCAATGGCGCTAGTAGGCAACAGTTGAAGTTTGAATGGAAAAGTCATAGAAGACTGTTTTTGAGATGAACGACCTATACCGCTGGACAAGAATATGACACCCTTTGGAAGGCTTCCAGTTCATTCACGATTTATTATAGAAAGTATGTTTTAAATGATAACATTTTCAGGATCCATGCTGAAACCCCCACAGGCGCCAATACAAGCATTGATTCTGGCAAATAATGTCTTAGGATATATTACTCCACGCTTGCTTGCTTGACCTGTTCGAGTAACTCGGTAAGAGTTGTGGACGGACGAATCGTACAAGTTATTTGTCGTCCTATCATGTCCCACGAATGCTCGATTGGAGGTAAGTCTCGTGATCTTGCTGGTTAGGGAAATTGCTGCAAGTTTCTCGGAGCACGTTGAGTTGCACGGGCAGTGTGTGGGCGAGCATTATCCTGCTGGAATAGCACATCACCTTCCTGTTGCAAGAAAGGCATAATAACGGGTCGACAACATTCTGCACGTACTCAATGTTCCCTCCGCAAACACCAAAGGTGAACGAATGTTCTAGCATATCGCACCCCAGACCGTAAGGACTGGAGTGGGAGTGCCTTGGACGAATGCACTCTACGAGAAGGCAATGATCAAGTCTACGTCGTACGCGCGAACGACCATCATTGCATACAGGTAGAATCTGCTTACGTCGCTGAAGACCACGGCGTGCCATTCCGTCTTCCAGGTGATCATCTAACGGCACGGTCTGCCACTCCTGCCCTTACAATAAGACGGTCTTGGCGGGCGTCTGTACTGTGTGGATGACCATAAACTTGTTTTCAAGTGTAAGAATGTTCATTTGGCTATAGGGAGCACGTTTTTCATGGCATGGTGTCTGCTTGCTCTACACGTTTCAACCTCACCGAAGGTTAGACGCAGGTAATGCTCTGGTTACTGTGTCACTGCGCCACCTGGCACACGATTTTAAAACCGTTATCAGTACACCTACTATCTCCCAGGTGGCATATGCTGTCATCAGATCAAAATCGGCATATTTCTAGATTTTCTTTTTGTTTCAATTGGCTTTACATCGCACCGACACGGATAGGTCTTATGGTGACGATGGGACAGGAAAAGGCTAGGAGTGGGAAGAAAGCGGCCGTGGACTTAATTAAGGCACATCCCCAGCATTTTCCTGGTGTGAAAATGGGAAACGACGGAAAACCATAGTCAGGGCTGCCGACAGTGGAGTTCGAACCCATTACCTCCAGAATGCAAGCTCATAGCTATGCTCCCCTAACCGCACGGCCAACTTGCTCGGTCTGGGTGTTCTAATTTTTTTTCCAGCAGTGTACATTCTAA